>NW_012154173.1:14128464-14129784 GCF_000956105.1 Propithecus coquereli
ATCTATTTCTGGACTCTAATCCATTCCACTAATCTGTTTGTCTATCCTTAAGTCAATATATCACATTGTCATGATTATTGTAGCCTTAGGGTTAGTCTTGCAATCAGATACTATAATTCCACTGATGCTACTGTTCTTTCTTCAGATGATTTTGGCCATTTGAGGTCATTATATCCATACAAATTTTAGCATTAGCTTGTCAATTTCCTTTTTTAAAAAAAGCTCATTAGGACTTCGAGATGTATTGGGTAATAGAAATTTAATTTAATAATATTTTGTTAAGGAATATATATCTATGTTTATAAGGAGTATTCATCTGTACTTTTCTTTTTGTAAAAATATCTTTGTCAGGTTTTGGTATTACCTATGCTGGTCTCAAAACAATCTGAGAAATGTCCCCTCTTTTCTATTTCCTGAAAGAGTTTGTTACATTTGGCGTTATTTCTTCCCTAAATATTTGATGGAATTCACCAATGAAATCATGTAAAGCATTTGTGTGTGTGTTTACATCTTTTAGTAATTGCTCTTGTTATTACTAAAAGATGTAATTAATGTATCCCTAATTTATTATAGTCTACTTACAATAAATATTGTATTGCTTCTTATAATAATGTAGAAACTACAGCACTGCAATTCCATTTACTCTCATCCTTTGAATTATTTATGATTTTACTTCTTGTATATTATAAGCCCTATACTACATTGTTTGTATTTTTCCTTTAAGCAGCCAGTTGCCTTTTTGAAAATTAACAAAAAGGAAGGCAGTACATATTTATTCACATATTTACCATTTGTTGGATTCTTCATTCTTTTCTATAGATCTTATTTTCCATCTGGTATCATTTCCTTTTAGCCTGAAGGACTCTTTAGCAGTTCTTATAATGCAGATCTGCTGATGACATAGTCTCTCAGCTTTTGTTTACTTGTATTGTCTTTATTTTGCCTTATATGTGAAGGATATTTTTACTGGATGTAGAATTCTGGAAGACATTTATTTTCTTTCATCACTTTACAGCTATTATTCTATTGTCTTTTGGCCTTAGTTATTCCTGATGTGGTATCAGCTGGTATTTGATCATTGTTCCACCATATGCACTGACTTTTTTCTGTGGATGCTTTTGAGTTTTTCTATTTATAATTGGTTTTTAGCAGTTTGACTATTAATATATAATAAAGCTGGATATAGTTTTCTAAGTGTGATTATTTTCTGAACTTCTTGCATTATATGCTCTTGCTTTTTTCCAAATTTGGGAAAAAATGGATATTATTTCTTTAAATATTTTTTTCTTTCTCAATCTTTCCTCCTCTCTTTGTTAAATT
>NW_012154173.1:14131875-14133202 GCF_000956105.1 Propithecus coquereli
TGTAGAAAGTAAATAATAAACTTATAAATGTGTATATTATGATGACATTACCCTTTGTGGTTAGAAACTGTATTAAACGAAGATAGCATTTCTAAAGGAACAACCAAGTTTGCTTCTTGTCAGTAAAAGGAATAGCTTCATGTACAAATAATCTAAACTTAATTGTAAAGGAAATATTGCTTTTGTGATTTTTTTTTTAATGTATGTGCTTAGGATTTTCTTTCTCTCAGTTAACAGCTATTACGTTGGAGAACAACTCTTCTCACATTTTCAATTTTCCTTATCAAAATAGAGTTGCCTGGAGCTTGTTTGGCCCTTTCATGTTCAGATTATATATGGACAGAGAAATGTTTCCTATCTTAAACTACTTTCTATAAAAGATGTCTCTAACTCAGCCACCAAGTTGTAGAACTCAGATGGTATCAATATATTAACAATGCTAATTGAGACAGTTTTAGATCATAAATGCCAAAAGTCCATAAAGAGAAGATAAGAACATCAGAGTGTGACCTAGAAAAGAAAAAAATAGTTTCCCCTTTTCATCTCTTGATATTTTTGCTTATATCATTATATATGGTTTCTCTGTATTATGAGAGGATAAAAGAATGAGTTGTAATATAAAAAGTGTATATATAGCCTTTGGAAAATGTTTACTTCTTTGAACTAGTCTTGGAATGCTGCACATCCCATTCCCATTATAAACTGGGATGATGGGGCCAATAAAGTCTCTCTGTTTCTATAAGCCAAATACTATCTTCTCCATGCTACAGAAGGATCTGATAGTGTCAATGACTATAAATCAGGGAGACAGGTAACCGGGTAACAAAAACAAATATGTGTACATATAAAAGAAAATCAGATATATGTTTTCAGCTTTTGATATTTTTTAAAACGAAGTTTGAATATTTCAAGTTGCTGAAAATAATTGGTTGAGTCAAATTATGAGAAAAATTTGAACGTTAAAATGCCCTCTTGTAATGAGTTTACTATCTCTCAGTAGAATAGGCCAAGATTCTAACACATTAGGGAAAATTAAGGTTCATGTGACATGATCTTTTCAGCAAGTTGTCTGTGATCTTTAAAAGAAAGGAAGAAATTAGAAGTAAGACTAAATATCAAGAAGAGAGTACTTGTGGAAATAATTTCTAAGTATGTAGAACATGTCTAGATGAGACACTTACGATAAAAGACTAAAACATTTACACCCCTAAGGCTCAATTTCTATGGTCTTACTTTCTCTTTTAAATGCACTAAGCTTCACGTGTTAGATGGAGACATGAGTGGAACTGGTGTAAAAATAATATGAATGTAGTAACAAATATTTTTC
>NW_012154173.1:14136447-14138720 GCF_000956105.1 Propithecus coquereli
AAACATCCATTCATGTTATTAAAAAATACATAATAAAAAGACATCCTACATATACACTAATAAGATTTTCATAAAAGAAATGGGCCTGAAAATACTTTGAAATCTTTGTAAACTTTTCTAGCATTTATGAAAGACATAAAAGATTAATTTACTATCTTCCCTTTTAAACTTTATTCTATTTTTTAAGTGTCCTTGCAATACTCGGGGGACATTTGGGGATGAGGGCTGAAATATGTACTTTAGGTATTTTTTTATAGACAATAGATGTGGTCAAGATCATTATAATCAGAGAATTAAGCAGACAGACTTGAATTTTTATCACAATTGCACACAGAATAAAGCTTAAGTAGGAGGTAAAGTGCTGCATACACAAAGCACAAAATACAGTCTAATCAATATTTCACAGGCTTAGGTTATTTCAACTTGGTTCTTACATGCAACTTCATGAAAGTCTAAGATAAAATAAAGTATGTCCTAAACGGTTTCTTTTCCCTAAGACAAAACTAATCAAAATTTTAAAATCTCTTAATCACTAGACATTTTTACATTGCCAGAAAAGAAAAAGAGAAATTATTAATTTTTAAAATTACCCAGCAATTCCATTGCATCATCTTCATTATCAATGTCTTCCTCTGTTACAGACGGGGTGGGGCTGTGGACGGACTCAAAAGAATCTTGAGAGAGCATCGCTGCCAGGAGCTTCTTATGTTGCTGTTGCTGCTGTTTTAATCCTTTAGTCTTAGGCTCCATTTTTAAGCTGAAGAAATATTTAAATGTCAATTAGCTATGATAAGTAAAGAAAATCTACCAACAGATTTTCATTCAGTTATTTTGTTATGCAAGTTTATAGACACATTCCTAGAGTTTCCCCCAAAGATAATGGAGAATAGAGTCTTTCTCAGACACCATTTGGTACCTCACTAACCAATTCCCAAGTAGGTATGGCAGAGCTGAAAACTCCTCTCCATTGAAGACAGGAGGTGCTAATCCACTCCTGCCAAATGTTGCCACTGGGAATTAAAACCCACTGTTAATGGATTTTCTGATTTTTTAAGAGGAGCTAGAAAATAGAAAGTTCGGATTATTAGCTCCTGATTTACAAAGCAAATGCGTGTCAAGCAAAACACATGTAATGGGATAAATATTTTAACTACTACACTAAGATTTTATTAATAAAAATATCCAACTTTAATTTCCTTTGCATGTATATACAGTTGTTGCAGCACCATCTGTTCAAAAGACTCTTCTCTCCCCTGTTGAATTGTCTTCCTGTATTTATAGTGCTTTTGAGTCTCTTTGTATACGTTTCCTAGTGACTGTTTTTTTGTGTTACAATGTACATATGGCATAGTACAGTCAGTAGACAGCTGTACTAGTGTCAACATTTACCACTTTGAGTGAAGCATGGACACCTTACTTTCGTTTCAGTACCTTTACCTTCCCTACTTTTAAATATTATTATTTTGAGTATCAGATGGAATTACAATTTTTGTTTTAATAAGAAAATAACATTTCTAAAGTTCATAAGGATAGTCCATTGTATACACCTATATTTCTGCTCTTTCCATTTTCCTTTCTTCCTTCCTGATATTCCAAGATTCTGTCTTTTATCACTTCCTTTCTGTTTGAAGAACTTCCTTCATTCACTCTTTAAGGGTACACCTGTTAGCAACCCATTCTTCCAGTTTTCATTTAAAAATGTCTTTATTACCCCTTCTTTCCAGAAATGTAGCTTCACTAGGTATAAAATTTGTGGTTGACAATTCGTTTCCTTCGACAATTCTTTCTGACTTCCACATTTTCAGGTGAGAAATCCACAGTCATTTGAATTGATGTTTGAATTGAGATAATTTGTCATTCACCGCAGGCTAATTTCAAGATTTCTTCTTTGCTGTTAGTTTCCAGAAATTTATTTATGATACGCCTTGGAGTGAAATTCCTTGGGTTTATCCTGTGTGGGGTTTAATCAACTTCTTAAATCTGTAGGTTATATCTTACACCAAATTTGGGGAGTTTCCAAATGCTATTCCTTCTAATTATTATTCAACCCACTCACTTTTTTCCCTCTCTTCCTGGGACTCCAGTGATAAGAATGTCAGATCTTTTGTTATTCCCCTGCAGGTCCCTGAGGCTGTGTCCTATGTTTTTCAGTCTATTTTCTTTCTGTTGTTGAGAAGGGGTAAGTTCTATGGATCTGTCCTTACATGCAATGATTGTATCCTCTGACATTTCTATTTTACTACTGAGTTCATCCAACACGTTTTGTTTTTTTT
>NW_012154173.1:14138770-14140051 GCF_000956105.1 Propithecus coquereli
TGCACTAGCCAAAGCTTGTTAATAAGACTTTTTGTTGTTTCCATGAGACACTTTAAAAGAGCTGGTTAACTCAGAACCTCTATTCCATGCTTTTTTAGTTATAAACATTAGACTTTCTACTATTTTATTCCTCTTGCTGCAGGATATATTATATCAAACAAAAAAAGCATTGAATATATCTACTAGATTAGGATTCTCCATTGTATGTTATATAGATCACCTGAAACAGAGTCTCTTGAAAGATGGGAGGACAGCATTCCTGTTCAAAAATGTTGATTCATGGGCTTTATTCAAATTTAATGAACCGGAAATTGGGGGCAGAGGACACTGGAATTTGCAATTAAACAAACTCTCCAGATGACTCTTAAGCAAACCGAATTTTAGAAACAGTCCCCTGTAGACAATATTTCATGAAACATGTCTGTACTTGTTCCAATTAGAACTCCTAGGAACATGTAGATAGTCACTTTATAAGCGATAGATACATATTTGAGAAATTAATAAACCTATGAATGAATTAATGAACTATGAGAACTGAGGCAAGACTCACAAAGATTTTGGTCTTATATAAAGCCATTCACTAAATTCACCTTTCTCTCAAAGCCCAAAGAGGTCAAAGTAGTTAGAAAATAGAAGACACTAGTCCTCGTGTTGCATGTTAATATGAACTAGCATTGTTCACATACCAGGTGCATGCTATCTGATAAACGAAAGAATGTGTTTGAATGGATTTACTCAGATGTTGTCGCTGTAATCTGGGGAGGCAAGCACAGCGCTATTCAACTTCACTCTGGCCACACTTCAACCGAGCTTACTCGGCATTTGTGCTGGCAGTAACGGCAGTGAAGCAAGCTTAAGTTAGAATTCCAAAAAATAGGTGACAACTCTGTAGCAGGGGCATTTCATACACCTCTGTAACAGTCAAACACATGGCTTAACAGAAGAAAATATTATTTGGCATGTGTAAGATATCTTCATGCATATTCATGAGGTCCTAGTTTTTTTAATTGTACTAATTCACTTAGTGAACATTTAAAGATAAATGTGCAAATTTTCTATAATCTTTGGTTATTTGTGCTCATCAATTGCCAGTACAGTGTGTAATTACTGGAATTTTTTAGAATATTGTATATTTAAAGATGGGAACTACTAAGTATGAGGTGATTTGAAAGATTAAAATCTCATAAACTTGAATATTTTAATCTCTAATATGTGCTGATTCTATATTAAGATTTTTGTATTATTGTGAATGAATTTATAAGTAGTATTTAAGGCAATCTT
>NW_012154173.1:14141566-14143260 GCF_000956105.1 Propithecus coquereli
ATATACAACTAAACAACTGTGAAAAATTAAATATTAATCAGTATATATTAACAATGCTAGATTCCTTAATAAAACAAGAATCGATAGTTTCACTATCTTCTACTAGTTCAACTAACAGGGCTTTTTTCCCCCTTCGAATCAACCACTTTTCCTGAAGAATAATGCTTTTTTACATTGCTAACTAATAATTATGCACTTTACTTATTTAATCACTTCACAAGGTTTATAGAGTGCTTCCCATGCATAATACATAAATTTTTCAGCCAGGAATATGTTGGTATAGATAACAATAAGTTAAACTCCTAAAAACACATAAGCTATAGTAAACTCATTCTACAAAATGTTGATTCAAAGAGATTTTAAATACCAGATGTTTCTATTGCATCTTACAATGATTCTACATAAATTCTATAAAATTTGATTTCACATAAATTTTCACAAACTTAGCATTTATATTTTCCTGAAATGGACACAATCACATATGTTTCTCTGGAATCAGTTTCAAAAGTAAGAAGTTGCACATGACATTATTTTCAGAGATAGCCCAGTGGGCTTAGAACATTCCATGCTATTGCAGAGAAATTTTATAACCTAGAGACCAACGTTATCACACCACTAGCCACCTATGCTGAGATACATGGAATTACATGAAGAAAGTCCAATCCCTCAACTGTCTCTCATTATTAAACTTGCTCAGACCACAGGCTCAAATGTCTAAACAAAAAGAATTAATGAGGACCAGTTACTAATTGCTCATCATTAGGTAGTCTCCAAAAACCTAATCCTCTGGTCTTCAGCTTGGGAAACTAGAAACTTCAGAGCAGAGCAGCTCTAGGGAGTACCAGGGCTAAGGGGGACACCTGCATCTCCTTAATGAATCCCTTGATCTCACTTGTCCCCTTCACTGTCGCTGACAAAAGCAGAGGAACAATTTACAAGCACAATCATAAGCACTATAGCAGAAGAGCCCAGGTCTACATGAGCGAACCTACCACGACCACACTCCGCCTGCTGCGCTTACATGTGCTGGTCCTTCAGGACTAACCAGAGGAATCAGCTTCTCTAGGAAACATTCCCTGATCATTGTCCCTCACCTCTGTGTTACGTGTTACCCCTATATACAACCGTGCCCTTAATCCAATTAGCACAGGTAGTGAATGCTGTTAGAGTGGGTATTTACATTTGTATCTTGAACACTAGAATGTAAAATTCCTGCAAACAGAGACCATGATTATTTTATTTTTATGTTGCCAGGACCAAGCCCAGTGCCTGGCATGTAGTAAGTGCTCAGCAAATGTTTGTTGAATGGAAGTTGAATAAGGTAGCACTGCCACATCTGGCACATCTGCCACATTAATGACTTAGAGGTGGGGAGATAAGACCTATTTAAAAAAAAAAAAAAACAAAACAAAACCGAGAGCATGTAGTGAAAATGCCATGATATTGTCTCCTTAATGCTAGCATGAATGCAGTTTTTATACCATCAGAAAACATCTGTGAACCTGCCATCATTGACTAAATAACACATTTGTAGGTCTGTGCATGGGACACATACATTTATTATAATGATACTATTTTACTGACATAAACACTTAAAACCAAGGAGTCTGGTTTAGAAAAAAAAATTTAGAAAATGGCTGTATTTTTCTGAGATTCCATAGTCTATATATGAAATGTGTTTAAAACTTCCTAAT
>NW_012154173.1:14156625-14170704 GCF_000956105.1 Propithecus coquereli
TTCCAATTCTACTCTTTTAGTTAAAGTATACCATTACATATTGTTGACTACAGTCACTTTGTTGTGCTATCAAATATTGTTTGTTTTATCTAACTATATTTTTGCCCATCCCCACTTTATGCCCCTCTCTCCACTACCCTTCTACCCTTCCCAGCCTCTGGTAACCCCATGCTACTCTCGGTCTCCATGAGATAAACTGTGTTTAATATTTAGCTCCCACATATGAGCAAGAACATATGAGATTTATCTTTCTATTCTTGGCTTATTCACTTAACATAATGTTCTCCAATTCCATCCATGTTGTTGCAAATAGCAGGATTTCATTCTTTTTATGACTATATAATATTCCATTGTGTATATGTACCACAACTTCTTTATCCATTCATCTCTGGTGGACACTTAGGTTGATTCCAAATCTTGGCTATTGTGAATAGTGCTGCAATAAACATGACAGTACAGACATCTTTTTGATATACTGATTTCCTTTGTTTTGGATACATACCTAGCAATGCGATTGCTGAGTCATACCATAGTTCTATTTTTAGTTTTTTGAGGAACTATGTAGAATTGTTGTCAAAAATTTTTAACATGAATTTAATCAGAACATGATAAGAGGAATGCAGATTTGGGAACATTTTTCAAATAACTGGCATTTAGTCTTCAAGAATGTCAATGTCACGAAAGAAACCAAAAAGCAGAGAACTATTCTAGATTACAGAAGAGGAAGAAGAATTGACAAATGAATTCCATACACGATCCTTTATTAGATATTAGATAAAAAAGGAACAAAGAAATATACAAAAATCCATAAAAGACCTTACTGGGAAAATTGAAGAAATTTAAAAATGGACTTTACATTAAATAACTTTATGGTGTCATTATTAAACTTTTGGTATAACAATTATATGATTGTTATATGAGAAAATATCCTTATTGTTAAGAAATGCATAGTAAAGAATTATGGAATTAACATTTTATAATATCTATAACTTATTTTCACACAATTTGTCAAAAAATTCAATATGATAAATGATAGGTACATAAATAAGATAAAGAGATAGGCAGATAATAGGTCACAGATAGGAAAAAGAAAGATGACAAATATTCACTGGTGAATATTGGTGGAGGGTATATAGGAATCTTGATAATATGACTCATAAATTTTTTGTGATTTGAAACTTTTCAAAATAAAAACTTAAGGGGAAAATTTTTTTAAATGAAGGCATGCCTTTGTTAACAATATTTATTTCAATTTTATCTTTTATTCCAAATTGGGTCTCCAACATAAATGGGATTATTGCTGAGATGTTGTAAAAATGCATCCATTTAAAATTTTTTTAAATTTTAGTTACTATCAGTGTAATTCCAAATAATTAAAGAAAACTATTTTTACTCTATAATAGTAGAGATAATATATAAATATTCACATGCAAATTGATGGAAGTAGTTCATTTAGGCCCAATTTCTTGCCATGGTATCTGTCTTCTACATTGTTTCATTGTGTGTCTTTTAAACTAAGAATGTAACAATTTTAAAGTCTTTCTTGACCAACTTTATTCATTGGGAAGAAAGCAAAGCAAAACAAATCCAATAAAATTTTAATTGGTATTTTTAGCTGATAGACCTAACATGCTAAACAGGAATTAGCACCTAGATTATTTTATTTAAGTCAAATTATTTTAAAATGAGTAATGATATTCATGTATTACCTTAGTCTCATTAGCATTTGATTCAGAGAATGGATATATATTGCTTTGAATGACAACTGAACATAATCATTTACAAGATGAATAATTTTGGACAAGTTACTTATCGATTCTTTCCCTTGCTTTCTTCATCTGTAATGCAAATTATAGTAGTACCTCCTATAGCCACCTCCTCCACTGGTTTGACAATTAAAAATGGTTAATAAATGGAGGACACTGCCTAGCAAATAGCTCTATTTATGTGTCTGTTAAATAAATCAGTCAAATAAATTTTCCTTCATAACTTTGTATTTTATATTGTAAATTTAACAAAAGGTAACAAAATATTATATCTTATAATATTCTATGCTTAACAGAATATACTTTATGTTTTCATATAAACAGACAGTTACAGTTTTAAGGCAATTTTCCCCCTTTTGGAGTAAATAATAATTCTCAAAGCATTACTGTTTAAAGCAGATATTTTATGTACATTTTGACAATGGCTTTTGCCTACTTACTATGGACTTAAATATGCACAGAATGGTAGAAGTTAAGTATTTCATGCAAAAATAATACATACTCTATCTTGAAAATGTTATTTTATATGAGTAAGCATAAATCAAATGCTTATTTTTATTCCTATAAAACATGATTATTTTTAAAAGGCCAACATATAATCAAAATACATGTATTTATTTTAAAAAAGTACTTCTACCCAAACATAAACTTAGAATTTTTTCGAGGTCCACAACCGTTCTTCTAGAACCCTTGGGGCTGGATGTGCTCTATTGCATAAGCCTAATACTGCATAACACCCTCAGGAGGGTCTGGGGGCCTCACCCTGTTATCAAATGCAACAGTATTTCCACATCATTATGTATCAGCATTCCCACTGAGTGGGATAAATAAGCAATCTACAGTGTTCAGATCAGGTTTTGCTACCATGAGTTATGAAAACAATTTTGGTTCTCAGAGCATTTTGAATTTCACGATTACAGATAAGGACTGTGAGGAACATATCTGAATAGAGAACCGAGAGATGGCATCCCAAACAGCGCTGCTAGGTTCAGTCAGAGCGGGGCTGAGACTCGATGCTGGAATTTCAGAAGGCAGAGGACATGTGAATGACACTGGGCGACATGGACAAGAGGTCATCCTGTGACACTGATTGGGTGGTTTCAACAGGTGGTGGGAATAAAATTCTACTTGGAAAAGATTGAGAGAAAAGAGGACAGTGAACACAAGGCAACAAGCGTAAGGAACTTCATTCTAAAGCGAACGAAAGACAGACAGCAATAAGAGCTGGGGCCAGGGAGGCTTCATCTCTTAGAGAGGAGTCCATCATACTTTATGCTGATGGGAATGACCATCAGTAGTAAAAGGGAACAGTGCAAGGAACAGAGGGAACCGATCAGCTTGCGTAGGTGAGTGACAATGAGAATCTAGTGCCCTGGAGGGGAGCAAGGGTGGTTCACCCATGGGCACGGGAGAGCAGCAGGGGGCCTGGGCACAGACAAGCCAGGTGCCCAGAGCCACTCCTGGGAGGGAGCTAGTGGGGTTCTCTTCCTCATTGCAGCTGTTTTCTCTGTGAAACAGGGAACAGGGCCAGTAGGTGAGAATAAGGATGGGGAAGAAGTGCTGGGGGTTGGAGAAGAGAAGGAAAGACATGAAATGATCACTGAGGAGCGTGGACATGTCAGCAGACTAGGCAAAGCAGCAGCATCGTTGGCCTGTGTGCCCCTGGAGCTTAGTGGTCATGAATTCAGTGGCACTGGCCAGTGTGGCAATGTGTTCTTCTCCAGCCTATGTTGGATCAGCCACAGCATAAAGAATTAGACTTAAGCCAGGAGAGTAAAACAGGAAAAGAGGGACAAAAGAGTTGAGGGTATATCCAAGGACTGATTCCAACAACGGGCCGTGGGCGGAGCTGAATAAGGAGAAAAATGAAGAACAAGGGGGATAAGGGACAATGAAAATTTGGCAGAATCAGTGCACCTGGGGTCCCAGTTAAAGCTGAGTACCAGAGGCAATGAGCTAGAAAGATGGCAGGTGGTAGTCAGAGAGTGAGATGCCTAAAATTGACATGATGGATTCACACATAATGGTAATGAGAAGGTCTAGGATATGGCAGAGGGAATGAGTGGGTGAGGTAGGGTGGAATTCAGGACCAGCGGCAAAGAGTAGGTAAAGGAAGTGAGAGGCCAACTTTGGGGAAGAATCATGGATGTTGATGTCGATTTTACCAAAACAGGAGAGGTGTTCGGGAGAGTGACAGGGAGTCAGATGTTTGCATAGTCAGGAAAAGGGAAATGACTGTGGATTAGCAAATTATTGCTACAAGAAGATGTGGAAAATTATCACAGTGGGCAAACACAAGATTCAGAACTGGGGATCCTCTCAGGGAGGACAGGGCAAGATCTGTAAGCAGAAGAGGATCAAGAATGACACCTCCCTCCTCTCCAGCCCTACAGCCTAAGGATCAGACCACCATTAAGAGAAGGTATGATCTTACTGCAGGGAGGCAGGTGTTACTGCAGACAGTGGTGAGACGGGCAAGGGGGATTGGGGTCTTTGTAAGAGCACCAGGGTCCTGGGCCCCCTCTTCTCCAGACTTGAACCTAAATCTTAATGATAACAGGATTCTTAGAACTCCTTTCACAAGAGAGATTATAGAGCAAAGCATTTAAGGGCACAGAATTTGGAGCAAGACGGTAGCTCAACCACTTAATAGCTATCCAATCTTAAGGCAGGATGTAACCAGTCTGGGACTTAGTTTCCTTATTCCTGAAATAGGGAATAATAATGTTTTCATGAGGATGAAATAGGTTAGGCTATATAAAGTACATAGAGGAGTCTCTAGATAGTAATTAATATCATTATGCGTTTAAAGAACACAAGGGGGCAACCTGGATAAATAAAATAAGAGTTAATTTAAGTAGATGTACACATCTTTCACCTTGAGAGATACAAAAATCCAAGGAAACAGGAATACTGGTAGTGAAATAGAAGAAGAAAAAAATATAGATATGGAAGTGGAAGATGAGAAACAAATGGTAGATTATAAATGCGTAACTCCTACCATCAGCCAACAATGACCATAACCATTTCCTGAGAGTTGAAGCAAGTGTTTTCTCTAGTCTCATAAAATACATGGTTTGGTCATCAAGACGGTACAGAGCTCGAAGATCTGGATACTGACGAAGTCCAAAATGTTGCCTGTGTAATAGACATGAAGTCCAAGGATGACTCGTGCTATGTTTCATAAAATAATTATTTGAACTAGGATATGTATTTCCTACCTAAATAAATTCGTAAATAAATAAAACAGAAATTGTGAACTTGTCAAAATGACTTCTGTCTGAAATAAATGTGTGCTTTATTTATGTACTATTTTGACTTTAAAAAGAAATTTGTGAGTCATGAGGTACAAGTTTTGTTTGTTTTAGATATTTTTAAGGCTTCTGTGCTTTGATTCCTTTCGCAGATTAACTTTTCATTAATCAACATTCTTTAAGCTTAAAATTTGCACATTAGAATATTTGTAAATTACTAATTTGACTTTATCTCTGCCGTATGTATTACTTACTTTCTATCATATTCACAGTAGCCAAAATCTGACAATATTAGGGTTATTTCTTTGCTTTTGTACTTCTCATGTAAAAGAGTAGCCCCCCCAAACCTATTTTCTTCCTTCTTTTCCTTATTTATGTTCCATCACGCCACCCATCACTACTTTAATTAATGGCATAGATTTGTATATTCACTTGTTCATTGTTTGTCTCTTGCTGCTGATAGAAACTCTATGAGGATGGGGAACATTTCCAGGTTTTGTTCACTGATATATCAGAAGCAATTATAGAGCTTTAATGGAAAGAAAACTTCTTAATGGGAAATAAATTTAGCTTTTATTTTAATATTTAATATGCATTTCTAAATTGTATGACTTTCTATTCATTTCATGGCATATTTACAATCTAATAATGCTCACTTAACAAATAAAGCCAATTCACCAGATCTATAATACTTACGGAAATTATTCTTGTTTTAATAAAGCGGTTCAGCTTTAGAGGAATTTCATTAGGTTTTCAAGGTTTGATGAGCCTACGTACAAATTCACATTACAATTTAACAAGTAATTTTAGAAAATCCATTACACGGCTATTGCAAAATCTAATCACGATGACCTAAAATAGGATTATATAGGTTTATTACACTCAATTTTTGTTTACATTTGTATTATAACTGTGGGATTATTTTTAATAACCCTAAATGTGCAATGAATGAATATGCTTTCCCGGTGCATAGCCAGGCCAACGATAGCAAATGATACCGACGGGAGTATCTGACAATCACAGAAAGAAATCATTCATTTCCCAGCACATTCACCTCTCCCTTTTCTTGCTCAGATACTTTCATTTCTCTATTAATTCCGAACTCCTCTGAGAATCTAAGAAAGATGTGGCAGAAAAATGCAGGAAAATGACCGTATATGCACATACATACATTTCACACATAATTTCAAGAGATTCACAAATCTCTTGAGACCCATCCAGAAACCATCTAGGGGTCATGGACTGCATGTTAGTATCTCTCGTCTTTTTCTGTTAGTTTCTCCGTATCACCCTCATGACTCCCTTTCTTTTAACCAGCACTTAACCCTTCAGGCGTCAGGTATGCCTACCAAAGTCATTGTGCCTCTTCATACAATGTTGTATTTGGGGGACTTAAAAAATGTTCAGGTAATGTACATCACTGAAAAAAATGTTCCAGGAAAAATTTGGGCTAAGTTTCTACCTATAAGAGTCTCAAGGTTTATTATGCCATGTATTTAATTCTCTCTAATTTAATGCTGAAATCCCAGCCTATCATGGATTTATTATTTTGCATGAAAGGGAGAGTTGGCTATGTATGAAAGAGGGAGTATTGTAGTTATAGCCATTCGAGTAAGACTTAAGCAATAAACAATAAAAAAAACTGAAGTAGGAAAAGGGACAAAAAATAAAGATAAGACAATTCGAGTCACCAAACTTTATCTAGCAGGTGTCTAGTGACAGCCTTCACTCATGTAACAGATGTCAGCCAACAACAGCAATGTGCCAGCCCCAACTGGGGAGGGGACGCTGAAGAATGGATGAAGTCATGCTTGAAAATCAAGTTTTCTCTTTCAAGAGTGTAGACTATCATTTTGTCTGTTAATGTTTGACTGTT
The DNA here is from genome assembly GCF_000956105.1 of Propithecus coquereli. Classification (NCBI taxonomy): domain Eukaryota; kingdom Metazoa; phylum Chordata; class Mammalia; order Primates; family Indriidae; genus Propithecus; species Propithecus coquereli. Next base: position 14,163,522 of record NW_012154173.1, read on the forward strand.
ATAGTATACATTCATTACTATTTAAGGACAAAAGCTAATACTATAGTTACACATTCTAGAGCCATTAAAAAATTTCTCTCCGACCCTTTTGTATTCATCCAAACCATGTCTAATGCTGTGTGAGTTACAGGTATAAATTCAGAAATTCTGTATTGTATTAGAAAATGTATTAGAAGATGGAAAAAATACAGTTTCTAATGCAGTTGAGCGCTATTCTTTAAACTTAATTCAGAAATGCATGTATTCTTTCTGCTCTAATGGGGCATCTGGGCGGAACTTCGCCACTTTCTTCATGTCATAGAGTAATACCTCAACTCAATTTAAAGATAGAGAAAAATAAAGCTGAAAACAACTTTTCAAACAATATTGAGACAGATCCTCATGGACTGAATTTTCTGGGTAAGGGAGCCAACTAGGATTGGAGAACACATTCCCCTTTACTGAATATCCAGGGCTCACTGAAGCCAGGAAGAAAACAGAAGCACTAACCTTTGCTATAAATAGCTCTGATTATTATTATGACTAAATTGAAAGCAAAATGAAAATTGACATTTCTCCATTTTACATTTAAGAGCTAAAGATCTACCAAAGCATAAAGATAAAGGTCTAGTGGGTTTCATAAGTCTGGTATTAAAAATAAAATCACCCTCTTTGACAGGTGAAATTGATCTGGCATTTCACAAAAGAAGGTAAATGGATTTCTATAAGGGGTTTTCTTTTCCTTATACAAGACACTTCAACTATTTAGATAATTTAAAAGTTATTTCTCATGGAAATAGAATCAATTTTCTATATGCCTGAAGCACATTAACGCGTATTCTGAATTTCCTTCCCTCCAGCCAAGTGATAAGTCAAAGCAAAGAACCCCTGAAAGCTATTACATTGTAGAAAATACAATTTTCTCCTTGAGAAAGAATAGCTATTGGTTGCTGTTAAGTTTAACATAGAAAATACGAAGTTACCGTAGCTAACACTATGCATAGAAAAAACTCTTCCGTGGTGGTCAGCCAGCAACATTCTCAGAAAGTATAAGCTCTTGACACATTTCAATTCAGGAGCATTTAAATCCATTTTCTCAAGCTCCTCTAAACCAGGCCTCCCAGGATGCTTTGCACCCCAGATGCCTTGCAGAAGTTTTCATTTTTAAGTTTTACACATTGCAGTTGGTATTACGAAAAAAAAAATTATTCTGAACATAGTTTGTCTAATAAATATGCTCTGGACCTTTCAACATCACTCCACTTCTACCAGCATATGGGCACTGAAGGCGAATTTTCTTGTCACTATTTCGAGTACCAGGGGTCTGAGTCAAATGAAAGGAATCCGGATTTTCAAATTCACAAATCATAGTAGTTTCAAAAAATAAACAAAAAAGTGTAAATAATTATATTCAATCACAGTTATCATCTCTAAATTTAAATGGTTCTAAACCGAGGTTTCTCTCTCTAAATAGTCTGTACTGACTCTGCCTCCTGTGGTCTGTTATACATTTAATAGTTTTATTGTCTCTGATGATTAACTGTGTCTTTCTGATACGAGCAAAGTCCCTCCTCTTCAATTCTTAACAGCCAGACACTCTCAACCCAATATTATGACAGATCTTGGCTCATAGCGTATGTCCTTGAAATTATTTCTTTATTTAGTTTTAGTAGCAAAGAGATGGTGATCTCCTACATGTGAAGAAAAAAAACCCAAAATCAAAACCCCAAAACAAGTCTAATAACATTCTAATTTTAAAACACAGCAAATTTTTTTTATCCTATGTGGAGTCTAACATAATATTCTATTTAAAATTATTAGAAGGGATTTCACGAAAATCATGCACTTGGGTTTATTCTCCCTTTATCCTTATTTATTTATTTATTTATTTTTTTTGAGACAGAGTCTCACTCTTTTCCCCGGACTACAGTGAGTGCCGTGGCATCAGCCTAGCTCACAGCAACCTCAAACTCCTGGGCTCAAGTGATCCTCCTGCCTCAGCCTCCCGAGTAGCTGGGACTACAGGCATGCACCACCATGCCCGGCTAATTTTTTCTATATGCTAATTTTTTCTATATATTTTTTAGTTGTCCGATTAATTTCTTTCTATTTTTAGTAGAGACAGGGTCTCGCTCTTGCTCAGAGTGGTTTCGAACTCCTGAGCTCAAACAATCCGCCCGCCTGGGCCTCCCAGAGTGCTAGGATTACAGGCGTGAGCCACCGCGCCCAGCCTCCCTTTATCTTTAATGACTGATAACATAGACTCTTAGCAGACAGCTCATCTCACCTTCCTGCAGGGCTAGAGCCACTGTCCTCATTTTCCCATTGGTCATTTTTACTTCTTGGAATTGGGGGCTGCAGCATCTCAGCGGCTAGTGGATCAGCATCATTTTCTTCTCTACCAATCCATTCTCCAATCACACGGGGCCTCAGAAGAGCAGAATTAAAAGCCACTGTTTCCTGAAGGGAAGAAAAGAATGTGCTGCCTTAGACTGCTTTTTCCTGTTAACAGAAACAACAGGGAAATAATCTTGTCTCGAGTTTTGACTGCCTACTCAAACCAAAAATGCTCCTTTTTTCTTTCTGAATTGATGTAAAACTTCAATTCTCTCCATCTCTACTAGATGACTTGTTCTAAGTGATTTACGCTAATTTCTGAAGGTCACTGTGCTAAAGGATCCAGGGGGGAAATCTTGGATTTGGATTTGGATCTGGATTTGGATTTGGAAGGCTGCATATGTGTTTTTAGGAAGGAGACTTAGGACAAGCACGTGTGGCAGAAAGAAGAGTGTGTTATAGGGCCCATTTAAGGAAAGAGCTTGGTGTCTTCACTACTGGGAAATGGTAAATAATTTCTCAGGCAGAAACCGGGTTGGGGTCAGGAGCCAGGGGCAAGAGGAGATAGGGCTGGAAGGGTGCATTGGCTTCAACTGTGAAGCATTTTGGACTTTTAAGGATCCAGTAGTTCAAAGTAGGGCAATATTAATAAAAGGTATGTTATGCTAATTTAACAAATATTAAAATAATCTCTTTCATACACTTGGATATGATGCAGCTATTAAAATGATATTGTAGGAGAATATCTAATTGCTAAGAATATTTAAGTGAAAAAAAGGGCAAGTTACAAAGCAATACCTACAGCAGGATCTAATTTTTGTTTAACAAATTCATTTGGGTGTATACCCATCACTCACTCACTAATTCATTTATTCATTCTCTAATATTTATTAAGACATACTATGTGCAAAGAACTACTTGAGGAAAACAGTGGTCAATAAGGTCAAAATTTAATAGTGGTTTTAACTGAATGGAGGGACTACAGGTAATTTTAATTTCTTCCTTTGGCATTTCAATGTCTTTTCAATATTCTATGGTAAATACATACTTGTAATAAGAAAAATGTATTTTTAAAATATCTTCATCTGACAAATATGGGCCTTATTTAAATTATGTTTAGTGAAAAATTTTAGTATTACAAGAATCTTGAACAATTCCTTAAAAACTCAGACCTGGTGTTCTGAGTCTTTACAATTCACAAAAATATCATACAAATGCAATACAGAATATAATACAAATATTACAATATATGCAATGTAATCTATGATTAACATACAATACCAAAAGCAACACATAAAATATGATTTAGGGTATATTTGATAAGCATTTTTCCAAGTGACAGTGATAGAAAGTAGTTAGATATATTAATATTGATCTAGCCTATATGAAAATATAGCAGATAAATTTTAGAAACAGTCTTTGCAATAACTTAGCAACTGATCTGAACTCTTTCTAGACTTATGTTACCAGCATCAGGAAACCAAAGCAGTATGATGGATTTCAGCTGTGAAATCAAGCAATCAAATTAATGTTTTTAAATAACTAGGAGGATATATTCATCTGTCATAATTTAATATTATCTGAAATGCAGGAATTAATATTAACAATATTGTTAATTTTTAAATCTATTTTTAGTTTTAAAAAGAGACAAAGGTGAAGATATGTTTCAAAATAAAAAAAACCTATGAACATATTTACAGCTTCAGAATCCTTTCAGTCTGTGAGACCTTGAAATGTTACTTATTCTCTGAATTTCATTTTCTCCAACTGTGAAATGGGGATGGTAAGATTTACAAAAGTTACTATATCAAATGAAGTTGTAGGTAACATACTTAAACCATAAAATTCTGTGTAGATGCTACATACAATTGTTTACGAATGTGAACTGTTTTCCAGGCATTTCCATATATTTGATACCTCACTGCTGGAATGGGCAGGTTGGGTAGGAAGAAATGCTTGGTAGTCAAGATGGGCCGAATAACAGAATAGGGAATTGACAGTGCAGGTTTTCATCCTATAAAGTTTTATTTCATGAATAATATATTTGAAAGGTTGAGTAATTTACATATGGGGCAGAATTGAACTTAGAGATTTGTCTTTGCTACAGGCTTAAAGTAAATAAGAATTGGAACAAATAAATTGACCACTAGAACAACAGAGATGAATGGGTTTAGGACTGTAAACAAAAAATGAAATAGGTTTTAGAGTCGGGTATGATCAAAAAGTTGAGAACTGCAGATTATCAGAAACAACCCCTTGGTTGCTTACTGGGAAATTAAATAAAATGATAGACGCCACTGCTGTTGGAAAGCAGAGCACAGAAAGAGGATAAACGGTGTGATATTCAGGACATTTAACTCCAGCTGGCAGCACAAACTTAGTGAGAAATAGCTGACAGTAAAGCAATACAAAGAGTTGCAAACAGGGTCAGAGGAGTTAGGAAGTGACTATTTCACAGATGAAAAAACGGGACTCTTACTATTTTTCTTTTTCTGAATGTGCAAAGCTCTTTATATACTTACCATCCTAATGTTAATGAAAAGATAGAAGCAAAGAGTACTTTCTCTTTTTAAGAAGGTTATATCTCTGGAAATTCCCAGATATGTACAAATAAGTTAAAATAGTAGATTTTTTGGTATATTATTTATATTTGATTAAGCTAAGTAAACATCTTTCCATGTATCTTTCTGAAAGGATTGCCATGAAAAGAGTTGTTCTTAACACTACATAAAACATAGCACAAACATTACTGCATGGTAAACTAAATTTTTAAATGCAAATAAATAAAAAATGTTTTCAAAAATATTTTAAATACATGGGCAAACAAATCATTTAAACTTCCAGGGATAAACGTTATAAATCCTAATGATTCTTTAGTAATGTAAAAATACACATTCCTTTGCCCTTTCAAGGTTAGAGGTCCCTAGATGTTGAAGTTCTTAGCAAGTATGTTCAAATTTAATAAGAAAAGCATCCCCAGTCAAAAATTCTCCCAAAGATCACAAATTTCTGTAGCAGAGCCTATCAGCAAGGAGCTCACCTATTCAAGAAGTAGTGACCTTATCCCCTGCTCACTGTCCCCAGGAAGCCTGCCTCAAGGCTAACCCACAATGAGTTGATGAGTTCAACTGCTCTGACCACTGGTTGTCAGCATAACACTTGATTATACTCCAAGTTATGTAAACCTATTTTCTCTTGTTCATAAAACTGGATGTTTATGGAAAGCTGGGATCATGTCTTAAACTCCTTTGTTCCCTCCATAACAACCAGCACCATTCTGGTTTCATAAAATAAGCACAAAAAGATGTGCTGATTGAATTTTAAAAATTCAAGAATAAAACACAATGCACATGCGGTGAATTAAAAAGTTTCTCCATGTCTAACTAAAAATCACATAAATGATTCATGGGCAACACTAATTAACATGCTTTTTAAATCATTATGAGAAGAAAATCTACAGTATGATGATCAATTTGAAATAACGAACTATTTCTTATAAACTCTTACGCTTTGATGTGTCACTTCACAAAAGGAAATTTTTGGAACACAAAATTCTGCTACAAAAACACATTAGATGTTTGGACTTGACAGTAAACATCCTTAAACTATCCACACATTGAACCTGAATTAGAGATTAAATAAGGTAAGACAAGCAGATAGTTAAAAGCTCTTTTCCCATTAGCCCCTATTATTTTTAGTAATTAGTATGAACTGATTCACACTTAGTACAATTTAGCGTGTGCTAGCGAAAGGCCAATGCATCACATCAGCAATTGGAAGTATTCAAAGAATTTTGTTTTAGTCTTTAACGATATTTACTTATCAGCCCACATTCTTCTCAAAAACTTTGTATCACCTACAATGAAAAACCTGGAACAATTTGTATATTATTAGTCAACATGTTAAAACTGTAAAATGAATAATATAAAGGGAGAAAATGGCTTTTATTTTATTCAGAACATATTGATGAGGTGCTTGTGGCTCTCAAGTTTCATTACTGTTTCAACTTTGTTTGCATATACTTTTCAATATCAATTATAAATGGAGTGCAAGGACATTAGATAGTTTTGGTTTATACTGTTTTAAGATGATAACTTTGCAAAGTTTATCTGAAAAAATAGACCAAACTTGTTGATTTGTATCTACCCACATTTATGTGGTGAAGATGAGAAATTATCCTGTATGTCTCATAGCACGTAATTTATACAGAGTAGCTGAAGAAAGAAGGAAAGGGGAGGGTTGTTGGCATAGAGGGAACAGACCAACATTAAAATGGATCAGTGAGGTCAGGTCTCAAAACTCAGGTCCTACGCCTTATGTACTTTGTTCAGGAAGGTCTCTCAAAGATCTAAACTACTTTTTAAAAATTGTACGAGAGACAAAAATTGTATATATTTAAGTGTCACAGAGTGATGTTTTGATATACATGTATATGATGTTATACATGTAAGTGATGTTTTGATATACATATACATTGTGATATGGTTACAACAATCTAGCTAATTAAAAAAAATGAACTACTTTTTATCATGTACACCTAGCATATCTTACATGTGTACACTATTCAATTGTTTCAGTGCCAACTTTCTCATTCTAACTTACATCCATTTCATTCCTTTCTGTTCACTTTGTTTGCTGGCTCCCATACTCCTTTCCTTAAAATTATTTCCTCTTATAAAATTTCACTCCCTTCTCTGATGAACTTCTACTTTCTTGTATACTTCTTGTTTTGTTTCTGCCTGGTCCACAAATACCCCAATTCTAACCATTTGGATAATTGTTATGCTGTTGAATGAATATAAGACCTATAGTAAAGGCTGGCACGGTGGCTCATGCCTGTAATCCTAGCACTCTGGGAGGCCGAGGC
>NW_012154173.1:14173854-14177645 GCF_000956105.1 Propithecus coquereli
CAATTAAGATACACATAACCAGCAAAAATTGGCTTCCAGAATTTATAATAAACTCACATAAATCTAAAGAAAAAATAACTGAGCAATAAAAATGGGCAAAAGAGAAAAAGAGGCATTCGACCTATGTAGATATCCTGGAATTCATCAACATTTTACTCACTAATTTTAATGTCCTTCATTACCCTTGTCTGTATCAATTACTATGATGGCTGCCAATTTGTGGTTTTCTAATTCCATCATTCCATCTAAATTTATTTGCTGGCAGTCTACTGTGCGGAAGTGCTTTTCCTTCTCCCCATCTATGGACTTAGGGATTATTATTTTATTCTGTGGGCTACACCACATTACTATCATTATCTATTTTTATGCTTGAATTTTCCCAGATTTTACCAGGAGCACCCCCTACAAGATGGCTCCTGTGTCTTTTTGACAAATTCCATCCTTGTTTGAATGTGTCTTTGTTTTCTGGACCTAAAAGGTATTCCAGACTCAACTTTTGCTTTCTCAGTTGCGGTCCTAGACTCAGTCCTTTCTCCAAGGAAACCTGGTTGCTTTTAATAGAGAATGGCATTTAGAAAACAGTATCTGGGCTGTAGCTGTGCTGACTGCCATTGGAGTGTATATATTTTTATTTCCTATATATTTTTAGTTGTCCAGATAATTTCTTTCTATTTTTTTTAGTAGAGATGGGGTCTCGCTCTTGCTCAGGCTGGTCTGGAACTCCTGAGCTCAAACGATCCTACCACCTTGGCCTCCCAGAGTGTTAGGATTACAGGCGTGAGCCACCGCGCCTGGCCCCTGGAGTGTATATTTTATTTTTTAAGATAAAAACTACTGAGTTCTTAATGACACTTCCAATTTGAAATCAGTATAATAGAATTTTACTTAAACTTACTGGTCTTACATATGTATTTCCCTTCACCTGTGCTAAAAATTCTAGTTCTTAAGGACACCAAGATAATTGCTTCTTTGAGATATCACACGAAGCATATACAACAGTCTCATGATAGTGCAGCACTACCATTAACAACATGATTACTGAAAATAGTTAAGAACGTATTGCTGTTGTCTCCATCCTTTGAGTACATCCCACCAGAGAGACAATCAAATCACTCTGCTGATTATGACTTGGAGTAATTCATCTCAGTGTGTTCACGCCATCACACTGAAACACAGTTGTGCTGATGTGTTTATTTGCCTTTGACTATTTGAAATAATTGGTTTAAGATTTAACTTTATTTAAAAATTATATAAAATATTTAAGTGGTTCCAAAGTCAAATATTCAAAATTCAAAGAAGTCAAGATTCTACCCCTATCTTCTCCTCTCTATACCATTCCTTATTCCTACTGTCTATACCTTCCCTTCTGCCAAAGGTAACTTTCGAAAACAATTTTGTGTATGTATATGTGTGTATGCACGTGTTTGTGTGTTTTACAGTAGGACCAGTTTTGCTATTGTTGTTTTGATTATAATATAAGCAAATATGTATCTATATTTTCATTACATTCACTTAGATAAATAGTAGCACACAACAAACACATTTCTTCTCCTTGCCTTTCTTATTTAACAATGTATCTGAAGATTCTTCCATAATACATAGAGATAGTCTTTCCTGTTCATAACTGTATAGTACTCTATTGTGTGGAGGTACTGTAACTCATCCAGTTATTTTTTTAATGGACATTTGGTTTTTTCTGCTCTTTTGTGATGAAAATAGTATGATGATGTATAACCACATGTACAGGACTTTTCATATTTTTTCCAGTGTGTTCTTGGAATAAACTCAAAGTATAGACTCTTAAACAAAGAGTAATTACACACATCATGTAGATATTACATAATTTCCCTGAGTAGTGTTTGTCCCGTTTGCCTTCCCACTAGCAACGTGTCAAAGTGTCTGTTACCCCAGATCCTCACCAATGGAGTCTTTTGACAAACTTGAAGGTTTTTGTAAAGCAGATAAGTAAGCAGTGATGTTTAACTTACACTTAAAAAGAATTTTTTTTTTCTGTGAAGGATCTCCTAATATGGTTCATTTGTAGTAGAATTAAGATCCTTTTATTCTCAATTTTTAGAAGCTCCCTATAATTAGGAATATTGGGTTTTGTCTGTGATGTAAACTGCAAATAATTTTCCTTGACTGTCACTTTACACCTTTTATTTTTGAGAGACAGGTTTTTAAAACAAACACGGACAACAACTATGCAGGGAGAACATACAGCAAAACTTACATGGCTGTCTTCCTTAATATTGGAAAGCTACCTATTAAAAGTCAAGCATATGACCAACATAGCATACAAAGCAGTTCTATAGATTTTTCCCTACTGCCAAAAATATCATGTGATGCACATGTAGGTCTGGTGTGGGTGGACAAAAGATTCTAGAACACGGCAGTAAGACAAAAGGATCACGGCAATTTGAGTATGCCCTGCTACATACAGAAAATCCCCAAACCATCTTCCAATTAGTGATGAAAAAAGCAATATAATCTAGATTTGTTTGCCTGGGGAGAAATTAACAAAAATAGAAAGCAAATAGTATAGCAAAACAAAGCTATCTGGTGATAAGACATCCTTACTTAGGAGGAGGAGTTAAGATCCACCCCTTCCACTGGTATACTCAGCGAGGCAACCACCAAGTGGCCTGCCAGCTCCTGGCACACCATGTCTGCACCGGGTTTCAGTGGTACACATATAGCCAGTCTGAAATAATTTAAAATAGTCTCTCTTTGAGCTTCTTAGCTTTTTAGTAAGGCATTAGTGATTAAGTAAATGGGTTTTAGAGTTAAATTTGTACTCAAATCTGAGTTCTGCAGTACAATATCTGTATCTTAAACTTGCTCAAGTTACCAAACTTTTTGGGCTTCAATTTTCATGCGTGTAAAATGGAGATAATGGGAGCTTTCGAAGAGGCTGTTGAGAGTGTAAGTAAGCATGTGTATTTAAAGCACTTAGCGCAGTACATGTTGTACTATGTGTTCGATACTTTTTCCTGATCTGCTTATTGAGTTTTTCACATGGTCTTATACATGTTAAACTTTCACCATAAAGCATTACCTGTGAGAATGAACACTACACTGTCAATTCTTTCTAGATAACTACCATAGGAAAACAACCAGAGCTCTTAATGTAATAGAATAACAAAGAAAATATCGTGATGGTGGGAAAAATGGAAAAAGGTCACAAAAGGTAGAATAATTTACACAGAGAAATAAGTTTTTGGTAAGTTCTGCCTAGTTATTTATTTAGCAATTATTTACCAAAACTCATTATAGGCTATCCAATAGTAGGCACTGTGAACAAGAAGTTTCTAATAATAAAAATACCAATTATTAATTGAGTGATTACTCTGCACCAGGCACTATGATAGGAAATGTGAAGGCACAACTTACTGCAGAGGTTGGAGTATAGACTCTGAAATAGTATCTGTCTGAGTTGGTTTGAGTTCCAATTACCAAGGGGAGCTTATAAAACTCAAAGAGCATCTGTTACTCCATCTATTAAATTGGTGAGAAATAGTACCTATTTCATAAATATGGTATAATTGCTAAGAGCATAGGCTCGGGAGATAATTTGCTTTGGTTTGTGTTCCACTTCTTTTGTTTTCTATTTATGTGACTTCTGGTAAATCTATTAACCTTTCTGTGTCCCACTTTTATCACTAGTCAAATATAGATAATATTCCCTATTTCCTAAGGAATTAGTAAATATTAAATGAGATAACACAGGTAAATAAGTTAGAGTACCATCTGGCACACAGTAAATTCTCAATAGATGTTATCTATTTTTT
>NW_012154173.1:14179125-14179692 GCF_000956105.1 Propithecus coquereli
GAGAGATAGGAGTACAGTTTCATCCTTCTGCATGTGGCTATCCAATTTTCCCAGTACCGTTTATTAAAGAGGATGTCCTTTCCCCAATGTAAATTCTTCTGGGCTTTGTTGAAGATCAGTTAGCTGTAAATATGTGAGTTTATTTCTGGGTTCTCTATCCTGTTCTATTGGTCTATGTGTTATTTTTATACCAACACCATGCTGTTTTGATTACTATAGCCTTATAATATATTTTGAAGTCAGGTTATGTGATGCCTACAGGTTTATCCTTTTTGCTCAAGACCTCTTTGTCTATTCAGGGTCTTTTTTGGTCCCATATGAATTTTTGAATTGTTTTTTCTTTTAATAATTCTGTGAAGCATGACTTGGTATTTTGATGGGGATTGCATTGCCTCTGTAGATTGCTTTAGGCAATATGGTCATTTTAACAATATTAATTCTTCCAACCCATGGACATGGGATGTTTTCAATTTGTTTGTGTCATCTTCAATTTCTTTCATCAGTGTTTTGTAGTTTTCCTTGTAAAGATTTTTCACTTCCTTGGTTAAATTTATTTCTAGGTTTTTT
>NW_012154173.1:14180754-14182815 GCF_000956105.1 Propithecus coquereli
TTCCTCTAGGTTTTCCAGTTTGTCAGTGTATAGTTATTCATAATATTCTCTGATAATCTCTTGTATTTCTGTAGTATCAGTTGTAATGTTTCCTTTTCATTTCTGATGTTGTTTATTTGGGTCTTCTCTCTTCTTGGTTAGTCTAGCTAGCAGTTTATCAAATTTTCAAAATCTTTTTGGAAAACCAACCTGGTGTTTCATTGGTCCTTTGTAGTGTTTATTCTTTTATTTCAGAATATCAATAAGGGAGACATGTTTTGGATACATGGCTTAAGTCAGGGCTATAAATGTGCCCATCATCCAAATATTATTCATTGTACCTGTTAGGTGGGGTTTTTCTGCTCCCTTCCTCCCCTCTCCCCTCCTCCCCTCTCCTCCGCTGCTTGATTTCTACTGACTTTTATTTCCCTCTGTGAATTTGTGTGTTCATTGGTTAGTTCCAATTTATTAGAAAGTACCTGTGGTGTTTCTTTTTCCATTCATGAGATACTTCGCTTGGGATAGTTCCATCCAAATTGCTGCAAAAGGCATTAATTCATCCTTCTTGATGGCTCAGTAGTACTCCATGGTATACATATACCATATTTTGTTAATCCAGTCATGAGCTGATGGGCACTTGGGTTGATTCCACATCTTTGCAATTGTGAATTGTACTGCAATAAACATTTGAGCGCAGGTATCTTTTTGATAAAATGACTTCCTTTCCTTTGGATAGATATCTAGTAGTGGGATTGCTGGATCGAATGGTAGGTCTACTTTTAGTTCCTTTAGAAATCTCCATACTGTTTTCCATGGGGGTTGAACTAATTTAAAGTCCCATCAACAGTGTATAAGCATTCCTCTCTCTCTACATCCATGCCAGTATCTATTGTTTTGGGACTTTTCAATAAAAACCATTCTAACTTGGGTAAGATGATATCTCATTGTGGTTTTAATTTGCATTTCCCTGATGATTAGTGATGTTGAGCTTTTTTAAATATGTTTGTTAGCTATTTGTCTATCTCCTTTTGAAAAACTTCTATTTATGTCTTTTGTCCACTTTTTAATGGGCTTGTTAGTTTTGTTCTTCCTGACTAATTTGAACTCTGTATATTCCAGATATTGACCCTTTCTTGGATGTATAGCATGCAGATATTTTCTTCCATTCTGTAGGTTGTCTATTTGCTCTGTTGAGTATTTCCTTAGCTGTGCAGAAGCTTTTTAATTTAATCAAGTCCAATTTATTTATTTTTGCTGCTGCTATAATTGCCATTGGGGTCTTAGACCTAAATTCTTTGCAAAGACCAATGTCTAGAAGAGTTTTTCCTATATTTTGAGAATTCTTGTGGTTTAATGCTTTGCATTCAAGTCTTTTATCCATCTTGAATTAATTTTTGTAAGTGGTGAGAGATAAGCAGCCTATTTTAATCGTCTGCATTTGGCTATCCAAATTTCCCTGCATCATTTATTGATAGGGCCTCTTTTCCCCAGTGTGCATTGTTGTCTGCCTTGTCGAAGATGAGTTGGCTGTAGGTAGATGGTTTTATATCCAGGTTTTCTGTTCCATTCCATTGGTCTATATCTCTATTTTTGTACCAATACCATGCTATTTTGGTTACTATAGACTTGCAGTATAGTTTGAAATTTGGTAATGTGATGCCTCCAGATTTGTTCTTTTTGCTTAGGATTGCTTTGGCTACTCAAGCTCTTTTCTGGTTCCAAATGAAGCATAGAATTATTTTTTCTAGATCTATGAAATATGACATTTGGTATTTTGAGGAGGATTGCATTGAGTCAGTAGATCATTCTGGATAATAGGGACATTTTAACAATGTTGATTCTACCTGTCCATGAGCATGATATGTTTCTTCATTTGTTTGTCATCTGCAATTTTTTCTTTAGTGTTTCATAGCTCTCCTTCCAGAGATCTTTCACCTCCTCGCTAAAGTGTCCCGACCCGCGGGGTAGTCAACGTGGACCCTGGAAGAGGGAGTGGGAATTGGGAGAGGCAGGAGACACAAGAAATGGAGACAAGACAGGAGTCTGATCAAGTCTCGTTTATTGGCAGTAGGGCAGAGGCTT
>NW_012154173.1:14195332-14197314 GCF_000956105.1 Propithecus coquereli
ATTTCAAATTTTTCTTTTTAATTAAGATCTTTTGTTGGAGAATTATCGTGTTCCTTTAACGTTGTCCTATTTCCTTGCTTTTTCATGTTTCCTATGCCTTACATTGATATCTGTACATCTGGTGTAATAATTATTTCTTCCTATTTTTTTACTTACTTTTTTAACTTACTTTTAGGAGGACTTTTTCTTAAAGATGTATCTGTGGCATTGACTATGTAGGCTACTTTGTCTTTTATTCTGAGTGCACACACTAGTGTAGTCTCTGTATGATTTCTTTGGCTGTAAACACCATTAGTCATATCTGTGATTTCCTCAGTAAGTTGGGTTGTGGTTATTAGTGGAGGCTGTGATGAAGATGTGCAGGAAACTAGACTGCCAGGTGGGCCAGTCTTCAAGCCCCTGGTGGTGGCAGCAGGGGGCTGAGCATGTCTATGTCCATTCCTGCTGCTATGACAAAAATATCTTGGACCAGGCAATTTATAAATAATAGAAATGTATTTCTCAAAATTCTGAAGGCTGGGAAGTCCAGATCATGGTAGACAGTGAGCAGAAGGACCAAACAGGCTCCCTCAAGCACTTTTACAGGGGTGCTATTCCCTGCCCTCGTGACCTAATCACCTCCTAAAGGCCCCACTTTTTAATACTATTGTGGAGATAGGTTAAGTTTCAAAATGAATTTTGGAGGGACACAAACATTCAAACTATAGCATACATATGGTAATTTTATTTTTAATCTTTTGAGGAACTGCTATACTTTTTTCTATAGTGGCTGCATCATTTGACATTCCCACCAATAGTGCACAAGGGTCGCAGTTTCCTCACATCCTTAGCAACACTTGCCATTTTCTGTTTTGTTTTGCTTTGCTTTTGTTTTTGTTTTGATAGTAGCCATTCTAATGACTATGAAATGGTATGTCATTGTGGTTTTGATTTGGATTTCTCTAATGATTAGTGATGTTGAACAACTTGTTATATACTTGTTGGTCATTTGTGTATCATCTTTGGAGAAAGGTCTATTCAAATCCTATGCCCATTTTTTAATTGAGTTTTTGTTATTGTTGTTGAGTTATAGAAGTTATTTATATATTCTGGATATTAACTCCTTATCAGATATATAATTTGTGAAAATTTCTCCCATTCCACAGGTTGCCTTTTCACTCTGTTGATTGTATGCTTTGATGCACAGAAGTGTAAGAATATTTTTGAGGCTATCATTATCTACATAACACAGTATCTTCTTCATAAGGATACATGGGAGGCAATTTTCTTAGGATTCAGCAGCAAAATGGTTAGTTTCACCATAAATAACTGGTTTGCTGTGATCCTATGGATGGCAATGACAGTGGCAAAAAGCTCAACTGGGGCCCAGCTGGAGCAGCAATACAGAACCTCATCACTGCATTCTGTGCAGGAGGTTTATATTTTTCCTATGGTCTGTTCAAAAATCATTGAAATGATTTTTCCTGTATAATTCTTTTGAAATACTTTATATTGTAGATATTTGTGCTATCTACCTAAAATTATTTTTCAGTGGGAAATTAATTAATGTTATTCTTAATAGTTGCTAAAACCACCTACACTTTACAGAGAAGGAAACTAAAGCTCAGCATCTATAAATAACTTCCTGAAGGCCACACGGCTAGTAAATGGCAGCAGCCAAGATTCCACCCAAGGCCTTTCTGTGGATTTTTTCAGAATACTGGGCTACTTCTCCAAGCAGTGAACACAACCACCCAAAATATGAGACAAGAAGTGTCATTGGTGATGCAATAACTGTGATCTCTAAGAGATCATGGGAGGTGAGATCACTTTCTATGGGGTAACTAGGGAGGCTGGAGCTTGATGGATGGAGAACAGTTGGAGAGGGGGAGAGAATGACATGAACAAAAAATGTGGCAGAAGACACCTGCACCCGAATGTTTATAGCAGCACAATTCACAATTGCAAAGATGTGGAAACAACCCAAGTGTCCATCAATACCT
>NW_012154173.1:14201245-14202794 GCF_000956105.1 Propithecus coquereli
GATTTATATGATCGCACTTTTTTGTATAGGTTAAGTATCCCTATTTTGAAAGTCTGAAATCTGAAATGCTCCAAAATCCAAAATTTTTTGAGCACTGACATAATACCACAGGTGGAAAATGCCACATCTGACCTCCTGTGACAGGTCGCAACCAAAACGCAGTCAAAACTTTGTTTCATGCACAAAATTATTAAAAATATCATATAAAATTACCTTGAGGCTATGTGTATGAGGTATCTATGAAACATAAATGAATTTCATGTTTATACTTGGCAGCCATCCCCAAGATATCTCATTATGCATGTGCAAATATTCCAGAATCCAACAAAAAAAATCTGAAATCTGAGATCCAAAACATTTCTGGTCCCAAGCATTTTGGAGATGGAATATCTTACCTGTACAATACTTCCCATCAGTTTCTTTCTATGTGTATATCTAGCTACCAAGACAAATTTCAATATTTCTTCTGTTCAGAAAGATATTTGTACCCATGATCACCAAATATTTATGATGGCTATTTCTAGGTACTTCTCCCCTTCTAGCTAAACATTGCATGATAGATTATTTTTCAGCCCAAACAACGTATCACAACAGATTGAATGCAGAAGCAGGTAGGAACACGCAGCAGTTTTTGATTAAGCCAGACAATTAGATTTTCAAAAATCTAAACAATGTAACTTTCTTACTAATATTTCATTTTAGAAAATAAAGTATGTTTTCATAAACATGTATGTTAATGTAATGGTTTTATCACTGTTATTTTTAAATGAAAAAACATATACAATTTTTATCGGTTTTGATTTCTAACATGCTTATGTATCTAATATCAATATAATATCAGTAAAAGAATCTAATATTAATAGACATAATCTACATAAATCAGAGCCCTTTGGGTTCTCTCTAATTTTTAAGAGTGTAAAGGGGTTCTAAGACCAAAAAATTGAGAACTTTTTCCTTACTGACTCCTAAATGTATAGCTCTAAATCAAATTTTATCCATAAGCAATAACTCATATAAATATGTTTAATAGACAACTCAAAATAAACAATCCAAAAGAGAACTCTCAGTGCTATCCCAACCTGACAAATTTGCTTTTTTCCTAGTTTTTTCAATTTTGGTAAATGGCACCGCAGTTGACTACCTGCTCATCTCCCAAACCTAGGAATCGTCATTGACTGATTTCTTCTACAACTCCCCATATCCAAGCCATCGGCAAGGTCCACTGACACTTCTGTTAAAATATATTCCTAATCATACCACTTCTCACCACCTTTACAACCATCACCCCAGTTCAGAGCACCATCATATCCTTTTGGCACCTTGGAAAATTAAAACAAACAAACAAAAAACCCTTTATTGAGTAAGGTTTCCAAAAGGAAAACCGTAGAAAAGTACAAGTGTCTTCCATACTATTATCATCATCATCATCATTCACATACAGGCAAAATTAAATAATTTACCTAATATAATGTTATTAGTTTGTATTCTTTAATATGGTGATTCAGTGATTACTGTGATTCCATTTTCTCTAACCAAATTCTAAAAGCCT
>NW_012154173.1:14202844-14204060 GCF_000956105.1 Propithecus coquereli
TGACTGAAGTTCAAGAGAGTTTTAAAAATGTGGTTTAAAAATGTGTGCTGGTTTTAAAAATGTGGCAAGGCAGCCACGCTCAGGAATGCAGGAAGCCTCTAGATGCTGGAAAGGACAAGGAAACAGGTTTCCTCTAGAATGGAAGGAGGGCAGCCCAGATGCCACCTTGATTTTATTTGCCTCATAGAGACTGATGTTCAACCTCTATGCTACAGAGCTCTAAGATCATAACTTTGTGTTGTTTTAATTTGTTACAGAAGCAATAGAAAACCAATACTGTGGCTATGGAAGGGAAAGGAAAAGACTAATGAATAAGAAATTGATAGAGTTCCTACAATTTTTTAAAAAGCCTTAAAAATAGCATTACTTTCTGTTTTATTTTATTTCCTTATTTTAAATAGAATTAATAACTCTTATTACCTTTCTCAAATTCATAAAGTAACTTTAAAGTTCACACGCAAAGTGATCTCAATGCAATTATAACTGAACTAAAATATGACAGCAAAAGATCTGCATTTTGTAAAGGTTAAAAAAAACATATCTTTAGTAAACCCTCAAAATTGTTAAAGGAAGAGTAAAAGGAAGGAGCTACATTTATTTTTATTATTACATTAAAGATATATGTACCAAGTGAACACAAACTATAACTCATTCTGATTAGTTTCTTTTTTAGTATCTAGCTGTCTGAACTTCACTTTTTTTTACTCAGGAACATTTGGGACTATGAGCTTCGTGGTCACCAGAGGGTGCTATGGGACAGGCTCTCCCGCTCATGCAAGGATGCTCTCCGGGCAAGTAAAGGATGGTAGCTATGGCTCTGCAAGCCTGCAATCCCTCTCTCTGTTACCTGGTACTCTTAAAAATCAGATGTGAGAGTGGGGTCGATTGTTTTGCACTGACATAATTTTTTTTCAATAAAAGCTTATGGCAACTATTGGCATATTCCTCAATAAAAATGAAAAATAGTAAGCGGGCAATAAAATTTGGCAATTTCCATTAAGTGTTACAAAATAGAACTATGGCCAGGTACGGTGGGGCTCATGTCTATAATCCTAGCACTCTAGGAGGCCGAGGCAAGAGGATCACTTGAGGCCAGGAGTTCGAGACCAGCCTGAGCAACAGCGAGATCCCATCTCTACAAAAAATAGAAAAATTAGCCGGGCGTGGTGGCGTGCACCTATAGTCCCAGCTACTCGAGAGGCTGAGGTAGGAGGAT
>NW_012154173.1:14207083-14208674 GCF_000956105.1 Propithecus coquereli
ATGTTAAAAATAAAAACAAAAGTTCTATTTGTAAAATTAGTGCATGTCCTATTCTATTTTTTATCAATGCTTCAAAACAATGTGTCACATCCTTTTTACCAATGAAAACAAATTAGGAATTTAAGTCAACTATGAGAGCCATGAACTGCTTAAACAATGCAAATGATGCAACAAAAACAAAAAAAAAAATCAAATAATTTACATCATATGGTACAAGTAGGTACCATATTTCTTGTATGTTGTTACAGGCAGAGCAAACTTGCAAAGACAATGGTAGAGACACTGTCTTTCTGTTATGATGACGATCAAGTACAACTTAGCCTCTTACCATTTCGCTCCTTCTTAAGGATTGACTTAGAGTACTACAGTGATTAAATATTAAGGTGGACTGTGCTTAAAGATCACTTATTTCAATTTATTTCTTTCGTGGATGAAGAAATAGACTAGAGAACTTAAGGAATTTGTTCCACAGTCCCTCAGGGTGACAGCTTCTTGAGCCAATGCTTAAACATTTCCTGCTCACAAGTTCCTCTCCTGCCATCCACAGATTCCTCCCTGCACGTTGTTCTCAGTTCTGTCTTTACCATCCCTCCACAGTTATTCTAAGTCCTCAATGTGAAAAGTTTTAAGTCCTTAATTTATTTCTCTGTGATGACAGACTCTGTCAACCCCAGTTTCCTTTTTTGAAATGCAGTCTTCTCTTTTCTCTTGCCCTTCTTTGTCTTCTTCATAGGAATGCTCGTTTTGGTGGGAGAGGGCATCTTTCCAGAAATGTCAAGTGTTCTTTGCTGAGATGTCTTTTCCTCTCACTTGACATACTTTCCTTGGTAATCTGACCCATACCACTGACCTTTTTTTTTTTTTCTATATGGTGGCAACCAGCACATCTTTACTGCCGGCACAGACTTTCTTCCTGAGCCAGGTGTTGAATTCCTGCGGCCATTTCAACCTCAACATGTCAAACTAATGACATCATCCTCCCAACTCTCTCTTTCTCCTTCTCTTTCTCTCTCTCTCTCTCTCTCTCTCTCTCTCTCTCGCTGTTTTTTGGGTTTTTTTTTGTATTTGACAGGTGGTGTGCCTGGGGCTGAACACAGGCACCATGGCTGGACATCAGAGCAGGTGGGCCCTTCAGGTCTGGGGCACACAGCAAACGGCAGCTGGTGTCAAACCCCAGTGGGGGATGGACCAAGAGACAAGGAAAGGTCTAAAGTTTGAAATCCAAGGGAACAGAGAGAAAATAAGAACAGGATTTGAAACTGAAGTTCAACAGACTATAAAGAGCAGCAAAGAACAAACTGGGTTGGAAAAGAACCTGAAAATAGTCTCAGGAAAATAAACCTGAGTAAAGACCCTATTCCAGGATTTGGATCCCCTCCCCTGTCTGTAGAGGGTGTAGAAGGTATTTTACTGGTTCCTATATCATCTACCCACCACTAACGTAATGAATCAATTATACACAAAGCTGAAAAAACATGTACTGCTTCGTCCCAGTAAATGGTGCCATTCTTCCCCTTGTAGAAAAAACTAGAAATGCAGGCATATTTGAGGTGCATTCTTTAATATTCTATGAAATTCTTTTTTTTTTTTT
>NW_012154173.1:14208724-14214437 GCF_000956105.1 Propithecus coquereli
CTCCCATCTGCCCGACACCCAATAAATGTTATTCCTATATGTGCACTTAGGTGTTGATCAGTGAAACCAATTGATGGTGAGTACACGTGGTGCTTATTTTTCCATTCTTGGGATACTTCACTTAGTAGAATGGGTTCATAATCGAGCTTATTTGGGTCCCTTCTCTTGCATTCCTGGTTAATCTAGCAAGAGGTCTATCAATTTTGCTTACCTTTTCAAAGAACCAACTTTTTGTTTCACTGATCTTTATTTTTTTGTTTCATTTTTTTCATTTCATTAAGTTCTGCTCTGACCTTTGTTATTTGTTTTTTACTGCTGGTTTTGGGTTTGGTTTGCTCTCCCTTTACTAGTTCTTTGAGTTGTGATATAATGTTAATTTGTGAGCTTTCTGGCTTTTGGATGTGGGCATGTAAGGCTATGAATTCTCCCCTTAAATATGCTTTAGCTGAGTCCCATAGATTTTGATAGCCATTGTCCCCTTTGTTGTTGAGTTCGAGCAATCTTCTGATTTCCTTCTCAATTTCCTTATTCACTCAATAATTGTTCATTAGCAGGTTGTTTAATTTGCATGACATTTTGTAGAATTGACTGTTAACTTTAGGAATTGATTTGTAGTTTTAATCTAGTATGGTCTGGGAAGATACATGGTATGACTTCAGTGTTTTAAAAAATTTGCTAAGACATGTTTTGTGGCATAAGATATCATCAATCTTGGAGAATGTTCCATGTGCTGATGAAAAAACTGTATGTATATTCAGTAGTTCTGGGGTAGAATGTTCTGTAAATGTCTGTTAGTTAGGTCCATGTGTCCTAGCACCCCATTTAAGTCCGATGTTTCTTTATTTATTTTCTACTTGGATGATCTGTTCAGCTCTGATAGTGCAGTGTTAAGGTCCCAGCAATTACAATGCTATTATTTATTTCCCTGCTTAGCTCTAATAGAATTTGTTTATGTATCTGGGAGCTCCTGTGTTAGGTGCATATATATTTAGGATTATTATGTCTTCTTGCTGAATTGTTCCCTTTACCATTATATAGTGACCATTTTTGTCTTTCTTTACCATTGTTTTTTTAAAGTCGATTTTGTTTGATATGAGAATGGCTACACCTGCTTTCTTTTTGTTTCATTTGCATGGAATATTTTTCTCCATCTTTTCACTTTGAGCCTGTGTGCATCCTTGTGGTTTAGATGTGTCTCCTGGAGACAGCAGATACTTTGGTTGTGCTTTTTCATCCATTGAACCAGCCTATGTCTTTTGAGTGGTACATTTAAACTGTTAATATTAGAGATATAATTGATATGTGGGATACTGCCCTGTTCAACATATTGGGTAGTATCACATTGCTTTGTTTTCCCTTTTGTGCTATTGTTTTATAGGAGTTGTGAGCTTTAGCTATTTTGGGTGATTTTACACTGGTGGGTATCTAAAGTGCTGATCCACGTATAATGCAGTTCTAAGTATTTCCTGCAGGGCAGGTCTGGTAATGACAAATTTCTTCAGTGTTTGCTTGTCTGGAAAAGACTTAATTTCTCCATCAATTGTGAAGTTTAGTTTCACAGGATACAAAATTCTAGGCTGGCAGTTATTCTGTTTAAGAAGATTGAAGATGGGGCTCCACTTTCTTCTGGCTTGTAAGGTTTCCGCTGAGAAGTCTGTTAGCCTGATGTGTTTTCCCTTGTGGCTCAGTTGTTGTTTACGCCTAGCTGCTTATAAAATTTTCTCTTTCATTTTGACTTTGGCCAGGTTGATTACTATGCTTCTTGGAGATGTCCTATTTGCTATGAATCTTCCTGGTATTCGATGACCATCTTGTGTCTGGTTGTCTGGATCTCTGGTGATTCCAGGGAAGTTTTCCTCAATAATTCCCTTGAATAGATTTTCTATGCTTTTAGCTCTTTCTTCTTCTCCCTCAGAGATACCTATAATTCATATGTCAGTCCCATATCTCTCTAAGTGATTGCTCTGCCTTTTTTGCTCTCTTCTCTGCTTCTTTAAGTGACTGGGTTAGTTCGAGAGCCTTGTCTTGAAGCTCTAAGATTCCTTCTTTCTTCTCTTTGGTTTAGTCTGTTGCTGAAGCTTTCTGCTGTGTTTTCAAATTCCCTAAATGACTCTTTCATTTCTTTAAGTTCTGTTATAGCCTTCCTTATGTTGTCTAGCTCTCTAGTGATTTTTTCATTAATTTCCTGAATTTTTTTTCTTTTTGGCTTATTTTTGTTGGTTTTCAACTTCCTCTTCAATTCCATTCATCTTATTTGCCATCAATATTCTGAATTCCATTTCTGTCATTTCAACAATTTCCTTGTAGTTGGAGTTCACTACTGTAGCTCCATTGTGATACCTCGGGGGTGTCGATCTGTTTTGATTTTTCATGTTGCCAGGATTCTTCTGCTGGTTTCTTCTCATCTGAAACTCTATTCTAGACTCAGAGCTAACAGGTTTGCATAGCACCTATTCTTTGCTGGGAACTCTCCTGCTTAATTAGAAGAAGGGGAGGTCCCTAGATGGTGCCCCCTCCACACACACTCTGGAATGTTGATGCGGCAGAGGAGGGGCACTAGAAGCCTGTAACACAGCTGTTCTGATTTGTTCTGATTTCCTCTGTTCAAGCCTGTGCTGGATGCTGTTTGTGTTGGGTGTTGGGTTGTTCACCAGATAGTTGTAGGATGTTGAGATGGGAGCTGGGTGAGACCCTCTTCACTGATGGTGGTGTTGTGAGGATTCCTCTGCCCAGGGTCTCCCTGCAGAGGTGAGAGTAAAAGCTGGGTGAGGCTATCTAGGAAGTGATCATGGGTTCCTGGACCGTGGGCATTTGCTTGAACCAGGTCCCAGTGTACTAGTGGCTCAAAGCTGGGGAGTTCCTGGCAGGGCATTGGACTTTGGAACAGTTCTACCTCCTGCAGCAATGGTGGGAGCTCCATGGTGGGGTCTTGGGACCTACATGCAGTGCTAGAATCTTGGGGGCAGCCTCTGGGGACTGGTGGGAGCTCTGGAGGCACAGAGGTGGCGCCTTGGTCTCCTAGGTGAGAGCTCAGAGCTGTGACTGAGGAGGAACCAGAATTGGGGTTCTGAGCAGGGTCGCAGAATTGGAAGCAGGGCCATGTTGGTGGCAGGGCTGATGCGACCTGGAGGGTGGGGTCAGGGCTGAGCATGTGGGAGGCAGTCGGGACCTGGAGAGTGGAGCTGGGGCCAAAAGGACTGGGGACTGCACAGATTCCAAGCCACGTGGGTGGAGGTCAGTTCCAGTGGCCCAGGGGCTGCAGAGTTCTCCCCACCTCCCCAAGAACCTGCTGAAGCAGTTGCCCAAAGCCTCCCACCTCAGTCAATTCCCATGTTCAGATCCCGTTGTGCTATAAGGGGGAGTACTTGGCTTCCAGTCGCAGGGTATGGTTTAGGGGAGCCTGCAGTTAATCTGCTCCCTACCCAGCCTGGTAGAGGCAGGGTATGAAGGCCTCCACCACAAAGCTGAATCCCACGCTAATCTGGCGCCATGCACCTGAGAGCTCAGGATTGCTTTAGCTGCTGCCCAATCCCCACTGTGCCTGCTGTCTGGGGCAATAACTGTACACAGACTGCAGGCAGGACCCTGGTCCACCCAGTTAGAGGTCTGTGGCAGTGGAGGGAACCCCCTCACAACTTGGCCACAGTGCCTGTGGGGTGCATGTGGCATCCCAGCGCTCTACCCTCCTATTCTTCCCCACACGTACTTTGATCTTGTCAAATGTATCACCCTGTCACCTTTTTTTTTTTTCCCACACTGAGTGTCCTGCATTGCTTCTCTGTGATTTCACAATGTTGCTTCCAAGAAGAGCAAGAAGAGTGTATATAGGCACTCGTCTGCAATTTTCACTTCTTTCCTTGAGAGTTGATGCTGGCAGGCTGCTTCTAGTCTGTCTTTTTTTTTTTTTTTTTAATGTATTGTTTCTTTAGTCTGTATTTCATTTAGTTCTTCTCTGATATTTATTATTTCTTTTCTTCTGCTAATTTTGGATTCAGTTTGTTCTTACTTTTCTAGTTCATCCGGTGCATTGTTAGTTTGTTAGTTTGTAATCTTTCTAGTTTTTTATGTAGGCATTTAATGCTATAAACTTACCTCTTTGCACTGCTTTTTCTATATCCCACAGGTTTTGGTATGTTGTGTTTCCATTTTCATTTGTTTCAAGAAATTTTTTGGATTTCCATCTTAATTTCTTCATAGACCCAGTGGTCATTCAGGAGCATGTTGTTTAATTTCCACATATTTGTATAGTTTCCAGAATTCCTGTTGGTATCAATTTCTAGTTTTGTTCCATTGTGGTCTGAGAAGATAGTTGATGTGATTTAGATTTTAAAAAATGTATGGAGACTTGTTTTGTGTCCTAACATATGGCCTATTCCAGAGAATGTTCCGTGTGCTATGAAAAGAATGTATATTCTACAGGTGTTTCTTTTTACTTTTGTTGACTTAAAGTCTGTTTTATCTAAGTATAGTTAGTCCTGCTTGCTTTTGGTTTCTGTTTGCATGGAATATCATTTTGTATCCCTTTACTTTCAGTCCATGTGTGTCTTTAATGGTAAGATGAGTTTCTTGTAAGCAGGATATAGCTGGATATGTTGATTTTAAAGAAGCTCAGTGAAATATAAGAGAATTCTGAAAAATAATGGAAAATGATTAGAAAATAATTCAGCCATTCTGTATCTCTTAGGAGTAGAATTTAATCCATTTTTGTTCACATATTGATATGTAAAGTTTTGTTCCTAACATATTGCTAATCTTTTTCTGGCTGTTTTACGATCCTTTATTTTTCCCTTATAGTTTGTTCCTTGTGGTTTGGTGGGTTTCTGTAGTAGTTCCATTTCAGTCCTTTCTCTTCCTCCTTTGTATGATGGCTTTACCAGTGACTTTTGTACTTTAATGTGTTTTCACAATGGTAAATGTTGTCCTTTCATTTCCAGGTTTAGGACTTTCTTGAGCATTTCTTGTAGGGCCAGTCTTATGGTAATGAATCCTTCAGAATTTATTTGTTTGGGAATTACTTTATTTCTCCTTCATTTATGGAGGATAACTTTGTTAGGTATAGTATACTTCGGTGACAGTTTTTTGTTTTGTTTTTGTTTTATTTGGCACTTTGAATATATCATCCTGTTCTCTTCTGGCCTGTAAGGTTTCTGCTGAGAAATACACTGTTAGTATGATGAGGTTTTCCTTATTGGTGACTAGATGCCTTTCTCTTGCTGTTTTTAGGATTTGCTCTTTAGGTTTGACTTCAGACAGTCTAATTATAATGAGCTGTGCGGAAGACCTTTTTGCATAGTATCTGCCTGTGGATAGTTGAGTTTTCTGTATTTGAATACCTAAACCTCTTGCTAGACCTGGGGAGTTTTCATCTATTACTTTGTTAAATAGGTTTTTAATGCTTTCTTTGTTTCTTCACCCCCACAGATACCAATAATTCATAAATTTGTTCACTTCAGGTTGTCACAAATGTCACAATGGCTGTGCTCATTCTTTCTTATTCTTATTTTCTTTATTTTTGTGTGACTGAATTATTTAAAAAGACTTATCTTCAAGTTCTGAGACTCTTTCTTCTGCCTGATCTAGTCTGTTGTCGAAGATTTCAAGTGTATTTTGTATTTTCTTCAATGAATTCTTCAGTTCCAGAATTTCTATTTGGTTCTTTTCAAAATATCTTTTGGTAAATTTCTCATTCACATCCTGAATTATTTACTGATTA
>NW_012154173.1:14224931-14225914 GCF_000956105.1 Propithecus coquereli
ATTTAATTGTTCTGAATTTTTGAAGCTCTCCTGATTCTTTTAACTTGCCCCATTAATGCTCTTAGATCTGCAAAAAGAGCTTTCTCATTCAATTTTTAGAAGGCTATCAGTTGATCTTTAAATTTTTTTCACACCTCAGATTCATGAATCCATTATTCATAAAGATAGTGCAATTCACTTATCTAGGAAGTAGCCAAGAACTGATAAGTAAGTCAAAAAACCTGTGAGTAGTCAAAACGTTTGTCCCACAGTACATTACTCAGGGGCTAGGTCCTTTTAATTTCAGCAAGCATAATGAGCCCTTTTCAGGGCTGGAAAATTTTAGCAGTGGAAAATGGAGATGAAGAGAAACGTTGCTTTGAAGATATACTTCAGCACTAAGAAGTAATAGGCCCCAGAATAAAACTCAAACTAGTTAAATGGAAAGCTTGGTTTGGGAAAAGATTTATGCCTTTAATTATTTCAATTCTTTGGTCTGACCATATATTGTTCAAATACTTATTATCCTATTCTTGTAAAATTTACATATTTTGATGACTTTGCTTAAGAAATTATCCAAATAAATCCCCACTCTATTATATACAATTCTTTCAGCCTTCTATTACCCATGTCAAATTGCCTAGGGTATTCTTTTTCCTTATTTCATTTTTAATCAAAGCTTGAACTGATTAAAAGTAGTTGAAAGAATTTTAATGAAATGCTTCTTCACAGAAGCATGAAACTCTAATGGGAACCACTTACACTGAGTTGTCAAGATATTTTTCCTAGTGTCTAGTGGAATGTCCACGGTTATTCCCTAAGAAAAGATTAACAACTTTTAGGCATTTCATTAACTTTTAAAAGGTATCATATTTTTTTTTAATATACCACATTTTTATTTATCCATTCATATGAACCTGATAGATATCTGGATTGTTTTCTTTTTTTTTTTTTATTTCAGCATATTATGGGGGTACAAATGTTTAGGTTACAATGTTACCCTT
>NW_012154173.1:14227328-14228361 GCF_000956105.1 Propithecus coquereli
AAAAACAAGCCACAGGTTGGATTTGGCCCATGGGCCATAATTTGCTGACCCCTACTCTAGAAACACATACCAATTTTTATCTATGGTTAATTGGATTGTTGATTTTTCCAAGGACAGTTCCAAATGTTGTTGGTTTTCATCAGGCCCCTCTACTCATCTTCTCCTTTTGCTTTGCTTACTGTAAAGGACCTCAGCTTTAAATATCCTGAAAAATTTGAAATTATCAGATTTGAACTCCCTGCACGTCCTGACCCAGCCTCCCCCTCAAAAAGCCACTGATGCTGCTCTCTCCAGTCTCACAGGACAAAGCGTTCCTCCTCCTGGGAATTCCCGTTTCCATGCTTGTTTTCTTGGCTCCATCCCAGCCACACCTCTCTAGTACTGGCTCCATCTATTATCATCTCTCTCTCTCCTGAATCTGCAAGTTTTTTACTTTGGTTTCCTCTTAACGCTCTACAAACCATTACGCATGCACACAGACACACACATATTCTTTCTCTCTCACACGCACACACACACACACACACACAAGAAACTAAAGCAAACCAAATGAAAATGACCAAAAAAGTCTCGCCTCCTCCACTAATGACTGCCCTCTTTCACATTTTCCTTCCATCAGGACTTTTCACAGAAGAGCGTGTATTCCTCCTCTCTCCTCCTTGGTGTCTATTCACTCTTCCATCCACTGCCAATTGGCCTCTGCTTCCGCTATTCTCCTAATGCTATTCTTTGAAAGGTAACTATACACATCCTGATCCTCTTTTCTCTTCTATTGTAAAAATATCCTTTTTATATCTTATTTTTATCAAATCAATACATTTAGCACAGAAAAAATAGAAAATATAATGAAAGAAAAAGAAAATAAACCTCCACTTGTAGACAACTAATGAAAACAGCTTATTCAGTGTTCTTCCAAATAATATTATATGCATATATTGCCATATGTACAAATCTTATGTGCCTGCATATGTGTCTATACAAAATAAGACTGAAACATAACAAATACAATATTCTATTGTCTGCTTTTTATGAT
>NW_012154173.1:14228411-14228825 GCF_000956105.1 Propithecus coquereli
TTTTCTCATTCTGCTGCAATACAAAACTATCTGGATGGTTTTTATTTGTGTCCTTCAATTATGGACCTTTCCATTTATTCTAATCTGCAAAGAGGTCTCACTGGTATCAAAATTTTATTCTGAAATACAATTCTCACATTTCCACATTTGAGTCACATTATATCAGGGAAACCAGAGCTATGACCTTCACCAAGACTTCCATCTTCCCAGGTATCAGCTCAACACTAGAGTTAGAATCAAGTTGAAGCTATAGGCAATAGCTTCCACTGAAGTAGCAACTTCACAATTCTCTACACCTTAGTCAGTTTAGTAATTCATTTCACAAAAGTAGGTCAGAAAATTCGTATGGTATGAAATGGTACTATTTCTCCAAAATCTATTTCCCTATTGGAAAAAAGCCCAATGATGTTGTAA
>NW_012154173.1:14228875-14229801 GCF_000956105.1 Propithecus coquereli
CCCATAATATGCTGAAATAAAAAAAAAGAATTCTACACTCGATAAATATATTAGTTCCATTTAAAAAAATGTGGCAGTAAATAAAAATATAATCTAGAAATACTGTAGTATTAAAAAGTGGGGCAGCCAATAGGCTGCCTTACCCTATTGTTTGTTGAGTATAGTGCAGAGTCTGAATAGAATATAAGAGGGAAAAGAAGTGGAAGATATAGGCGCCACAACACGGAGACTGTTAAATCTAGTCAGAGAAATTTGGACTTAACTTGGTAGGTAGCAAAGAGTCCAGAAAATATTTTCAGCAGGATTCTGCTTTCAGAAGATTCCTCTGGTGGCGTGTCTTAAGTAGGTCTCCCTAGAATGAGGGGCTGAGAAAATGACTTATTGAGGGGTTCTCTCAAGTGAAGCCTATAAAAGAGGGAACTAGGAGAAGCTGGGCAGAGTGATGGGCTCAGCTCAAGGCTGCTCACAGCCCAATATCATAGAGAGTTCTGGAAGCTGAATGACACCTGACATCCTGGAGCCTTATTTCAGTCTGTCTTTGGCTGAGGATGAACCCCGGCACCTGTGGTCGGGATGGCTCACCTCAGGACAAGGGTGAGCTCATAAGCACCCAGCACTCACAGCGGGGGGAAGGGAGGGGAAGGGAAGGGAAGGGAAGGGAGAGAAGGAAAGCTGGGGAAGGGAGGCTGAGCAGGCACCAGCCACATCTACTATGTGGCATTTTGAAGGATGAATTGGAATCACAGGAGCCTGAAGAATTATATATATACATAGGAAAGGTGCTACCATCTGAACTGGGATAGTGGTTATGCAGGCAAAATAATGGCTTCCCAAAGATGTTCCTGTCCTCAGCTCCAGAACCTGTGACTATGTTACCTTACAAGGCAAAAGGGACTTTGCATGATTAAGGTTAAAGATCTTGGCTG
>NW_012154173.1:14236465-14246052 GCF_000956105.1 Propithecus coquereli
GTGTTCCACCGTGGGCATGTACCATGATTTCCTTATCCATTTCTCTAATGAAAGATACTTAGTTTCCAACTTTCTCTTATTAATGAATCCCACTACAGTAAACAGTGCAAGCACAGCTCGGAAGCAGCTGCACACACAATGGGTATGTTTCCATCTTTTTGATACAGAACTTATCTGCCGCTTTGGATACCATGATTTTCTGAAATAATTTCTCTCCTTGATTTTTATGGAAACATTCTATCTTGATTCTCATCCTACCTCTCTGAAAAATACCTTTTCAGTCTCTGCAATCAGATCACTTTTCTGGCTGTATTTCAATTGTTGAGCGTGTGTGTGTGTGTGTGTGTGTGTGTGTGTGTGTGTGTGTGTATCCTTATCTATGCACTAAAGATTCCCACATCTATATGCCTAACCAAACCTCTGCCCCAAATTGCCAACTCATATACACACTTGAGTGCTGGAAAGAGGCTGTCCACTCTACTTGGATGTCTCAAAGGCATCTGAAACTGGAGTTTGAAACATAGCACTCCTCTACCCTCGAACACTCTGGAATTCCTACCTAAGGCAGCAGCAGCACCCACTCACCTTGAATATAAACAAAACCCCAAAGCAAAACAAGCTAAACACATCCCGATCGCTATTCCTACCCTTCCTTTGTATCAATCAATGAGTCTCAGTCATGTAATCTTCTACATTTTCTTAAATCCATTCCTCTTTTCCATCCCACAGTTACTGTTTTATTTTAGGCTCTCTTCATCTTTGTCCTTGCCTCCAGGCATAGATCATATCAATACTATCCCCCAGAGTGACCCTTCAAAAACACAAACTTGGTTAGGAACATGATCTACTGACAAGACTCCTGTAACACAGAAGTTCCCACGCTCTGACCCCCCCGTGACCTGCACTTCTGGTTTCATTGCCTTTATTACTTGCTTCATCCTTCATGCACCAACAATATAGTATTTTCCTGTCTTTGAAATACCTTCGTATACATGGTTTCTCTGCCAAGAATATCCCTCCCCACGACACACCTTCACTCTCCTCCCTCGCCTTTACCTTTTGATCCTTCTAGACTCAGTTCAGATATATTCTCTATCAGGTTGTCCCTAAACCCCCTTGCAGGTTCTTCTATGCTCCCAAAGCTCTCTTAAAGCACTTTGTACAAGATTTTGAAATTATGCTTTCCATACCTCTCTCCTACTAAAAGGTAAACTTGAAGTCTGGGCCCACATGTTAGTCATCTTTGTGTCCCCACATACATTCAGGAAGTGTGGGAATGAATGAACAAACAGTCGCCACATTATCTGCCTGTATTTTCTCTCGTGGGTTGCTATTCCCTAACTCCGCAGGCTGTTTGTCTTAAGACTTTTTGGGTATGTTGATGACTGACTAAAAAAGGCCTTTGCTATTTTTTTCCTTGGCTGAGTCCAGATTGCTGTTAGCAGTCGCAGAGCATAAATATCTGTCCTCTATTTCCTCAACAGCTGGGTTCTTTTCCTTGGAAAAGCTCCAGCTCGTGTTTTCACATGAACTGCAGTCTGCAGACCAATGTCTGGATGGCCTAAAGCTATTCATCCGGCCATTGCCTCACTTCACGGAGAGCCGCCAGGAGCAGCAGAAGTGTCAGGCCCAGAAAACACTAGAGGCCCTGCCGCCCTGGGAACGGCGCCTCCCTACACAAAAAGTTTTGTTGACCAATTGCATGCAATAGCACACTGCTGCTCTCTAGCTTTTGGGTTGTTTATTTACTTATTTCTTTACCTACTTAGTTATCTATTTATTTTTAAGCATATTCCTCCAATATATAAGCCACAAAGCCAAAGATCTCAGCAAACGAATCAAATCTACAAACACCCAAACTCATGTAATCTTGTATCAAAGACTCAGACTTAGAGAAGCAGAAGGCAGACCAGTGAAGAAAGCCAGAGCAGGGGACAGGGGCTCAGAGAAGGGGGATCAGGAAGAAATTGAGCGGAGGCGGCTCTCGCGCAAACCATGACTGAGTTACGTGCTCATCGTTGCGTCAGATCCTGGGGAGCGCAAGAACAAATTGGCCCTGCTCGCAGGAACCTCAACGTCCAGCAAGGAGAGAAATGAAAACCAGATCATAGCGTATAAGTAGATTCACCAAATCCAGTCCAGAGGAGGACGGCAACAGAGAAATGATCTTGGAGGAAGTGATATGTGAGCGGAGGCTGAAGAGAGGCGTAGATACAGCGTGTTGGAGGGGAGAGCAGAGCAAGGAGCCGACCGTGAGACTCCAGGCCATGGACAGCACAGCCAGTGCATGGGATGGAGGAACCTCGAGTGTGGCACATAAAGTCCCGAGAGATGACACTGCGGTCCTCATAAAGGGCCAGACCACGGAGCACTTTCTCTGAGGTTTTAAGGAGCCACTGGATATCTGAAACAAGTAGGTTTCAGGATTCCACTTTAGATCCACAACACTTGCTGTGAAGGCTGATAGGAGAAACAGAGAAGCAAATTAAGAGTGTAGCAAGACTCCTTATTCATTCGAAGCCATTTCTATGCTTTCCTGGGCACACAAGAGAGCCATATCTCCCACCTCCCTTGCAGTCAGCTGTAGGGTGTGGGCAGACTGAAGGTATGCCACTTCCAGTCTCACATTAGAAACCTCCCCACGGCCCCCCACTGCCTCCCTCTGCTTCTGCACCGACCTAGAGAGGCATATGTTGAAGATGGTAGAATAACAGGGTAGAAGTAGTCTGCATCCCTGGAACACCACATCAAGCTATTTCCTGAGTGAGAAAATATTTACACTGTATTAAGCCACAGAGAATTTGGCTATGAGACTCCCCTGAGATAAGGTTAGAGCAATCCAGCCAGCCAGAAGCTCAGTAGGGGCAGGAACTATACTTGCTTTCTCTGGCATAGGGCCGGAATGAAATGCAACATGTTAAATGGAAGATCTACTGTCTGGTCAGAGATGTTGGAAGTGAGAACTAGAAGATATAAATAAGGGTGGAGAAAAGAACCAGACTGAAGACATATTTCAGAGGGAAAATGAGCAAGATTTGGTAACCAGTTATGAACAGTAAGAGAGAGTGAGGAGTCTAGAAGGGTCCCAGTTTGGATGAATGGGTAAGCTATGCTACAACCACCTAAGACAGAGCATGCAGCAGCAAGGTCATGTTTGAAGAGGGAGGTGTGATCCAGCTGGACATATTGAGCTTAATGTGGCAGCAGAACATTCAAGTGGAGAGATGCCTGCCGCGTGCTGTATCAAAGTGTGAAACGTGTGGATGGAAATATACACATTTGATTTAGCTGTGTAGGGATGATAATTAAACAATGAGGGTGGACGAGGTTGAATGGAAAGAGCACTTGAAAGAACAGAGGCAGAGGATGAACCACAGGAATAGCATTTAAAGCAGCAGGGAGGAAAGAGGAATTCCTGAATGAGACCTGCAGAGAGTGGCATGGAGGGCGCCCAGGGAGGAGCAAGTGAGTGCCAGCTCCAGAAGGGACATGGTCAGGGAGTGATCGATGGGGTTAAAGCTATCAGAGCAATTTTATAAGATGAGGACTGGAAAACTGCTCATTCAGTTTAGCAACTTGGAATCAATTGGTGACCAGAGAGAGAAGAGTTTCAGTGGAATGATGAGTGCGATAATAGAGTTGCTTTGAGGAGTAAAAGGAAGATGAGCAGGTAGAGACGAAGAGCACTGGCGACACTTTCTGAAACTTTGGATCAAAGAGCAAGAAGGAAATAGGATGCTGTCCAGAGTTAAACTGAGGAGAAGAGTGTGTGTGCTTGTTGTCAACGTTAGTTAGAGCCGTGGTGTGCAACGTGGTACCCGCTCATCACGCGGCTACTGTACACTTGAATGTGGCCAGTCTGAACCAAGATGGCTGTAGATGAAAATTCACACCAGAGTTTGAAGACTTGGAATGAAATAAAAAGAACATAAAATATCTCGATAGTTGTTTTATATGGAATACAAGTGGAATTGATAATAATTTGGCTACATCAGGTTAAATAAAATATTTTATTAAAATTTATTTCACATTTCATTTGGCTTATTTTTTTTAATGTGCCTTCTTGAAAATATAAAATCACATGTAGGGCTCACATTACATTTCTACTGGTCAGTGCTCAGCCAGAGCATGTTATAGGTGGATAAATGTAATAATATCTGTGGTAGACAGAATTCTAAGACGGCTTCCAAGATTCACACCTGAGGAATCCTCTCCCTTGAGTCTGAGTGGGCCCACTGAGTATGAAGGATACCGCTCCCTTGGTTAGAACACTAACCAGGACACTTTGGGTAAATCAGAAGAGGGATTACCCTGTGGTCCTGACCCAACCAGGTGTGTCCTTTAAAAGAAGGAGAAGTATCAGGGAGATGCTCCATTGTGGCCTCAAAGAAAAAGTAGGAAACTACTGTTGTGAGAGGAGGAAGCCACAAGGCAAGGACCTGACAATGGCCTCTTGTTTCTGAGAGCAGCACCCAGCCTATGAGAAACCAGAGATCTCAGACCCACAACTGCAAGGACTGACTTTGGCCAATGACCTGAATGAGGCGCAAGAGGACGCTGGGCCTCAGGAGAGATTGCAGCAGACCCAGGCCTTCCTTTCCACCTGCCTCAACCTTAAGCAGCTAACCCACACCCATACCGCTGAGCCACAGAAACTGTAAGATAAGACACTTGTGTATTTTACCACTAACTTGGTAATTTTTAAGTGGCAGTGAAATCTAATGTAATATCTAACATTTCATCGGCAATTATTACAGACCAAGCACCACACTCAGCACTTCAGATATTCTGTCTTATTTGATAAAACTCTAAGAAGTAGGTGCCATTGTTATTGTGATTTAACAGTAAAGGTAATGAGACACAGAGATGTTAAGAAGTTTCCCAAGGTCACAAAGTTAATAACTGGTGGATTATTGGTGGATAATTAATGGAATCAGATCTCAGAGGAGTAGGGAGAAAATGGAATCAAGACCACGGGTGAAGAGCTTGGCCTTAAATGAGAGAAACGCCTTCTCTTATGAGAGTGGAGGGGGAGGGCAGGATGGTTTGGGGTATACCTAGATATACAGGTGGGGAGAGGAGAAGGCAGAACAAGCTCACATTTGATAACTGACATTTTTCTGGCAGGCAGGCTATTTGCTAAAACAGTGAGCAGGGGGGACTGAGTTGGAGTTTGCAAAGCCCCTGCGTGGGTTTTGCATAGTTGCAGAGCGGGTAGAGAGAGGAAGGAACTGACCAAGAATAAGTGACGGCATTGAAAGCCATGAATCTGCAGCATAATGTTCAGCTTTCATGCGCCATTTTTCCCAGGGACTCTCTCCCTTACTGGTGAGGAAGACATGACGACAGTAGCATTTATTGAAGGATGGGAATTTTGTGAGGAGACAAGACAAAAGGATGGAAACGAGGGAACAGGGAAAACTGGTCCACAGTCGAGTCTGGCAGGAGAGGAGGGAGACCAGAAACTGGAGAGAGAGATGGGAAAGAATGAAGAACCGATATATGGGAAATGTCCAGGAGGTCACAACACAGGAAGAGCAGAGTGAGGAGAAGAAAGAGCTAGAACGAACGCAAGTATGTCAACCACCATCTATAAGCCAGAAGTACAATTTAACACACTGACTGCCACACTAGAAAAAAAAATGTTGTTTTATTACAAAAACGGAATAAAAACTTCAAAAACAAAATGATCCCCTCTAATGAAAAATTTGTTATTTTTTATTGTTCTCTATGCATTTTATATGCAATTAAATTGTCAATATTAATTGTAACACTAGGAAAATCAACAAGATTTTCATGAGCCAAGTGCAGACTTTTGCCCAGGGACCACCCATCATGAAACATGTGTGCTACAGCATGGCAACATGAGTTGCCTGTGCACCACGTGGTTCCCAAGGAAAAGAGACATGTGAGTTACATATGCTTTATGAGGCCCCAAGCTCAAAACTAGCATGAGTTAAATACAACTCACATGGCAGTTAATGTGCTAGCTTTGGAATATGAATTAGAGATCATTAAATTAAAGGCCTGTGAAAACTGGAGAGGTTCTGTATGGCAGTCTAGTGTAAATGCCTTCATTTTATGCAAGAGGAAACAGAAATGAGTCTAAGTGCTGTACTCAACTGGAAGCCAGCAAGTGGCACAGCAGAGCCCAAGTCGTCTTTCAGTCCAGAGTTCTCTCCGTGACAGCACTTGTATCTGCCTTGGTTGATGTTCACTATGGCATTGAAAATGGATATAACAGAGGGTGCACACTATATTCAAAAATCAACACTTTTAAAATGTGTGTCTAAAACTAATTGAGTTTACAGTTTGATTGCAAGCTCAGACAAGTGTTGGGAGAGTAGGGAGGTGTATGTGTGTTTGTGGCTCATAGTTAAATGAGAAGATGTTCTCTGAGAAGAATTCAGAATGACAAAATAAATGCCTAAAAAAAATTAAAAAAAGGTCTAATAAAAGTGCACCATTTGCTTTCATTCTCTGAAAAAGTTTCCTAGAAGTACTCACTAGTTATTTATATATACATGTATCTATTCTATTTATTTTGATGTGACTTAGGCCATTCTCAAAATAATAATTACTAATAATGCTACCTCAGATTTCTAGTGAGCCACATATCTCTGGAGGTAGTTGTTGGGTTTCAGGATACATGTGTGAAATAGGTAGAGAAAGATTATGAGAAATGTAGATAGAAAAGGAAATATCAAGGCCTCTTAACAAATCTGTCCCTTCTAGATATTATTTCTTAAGCTATTGAATAAATTTATCTGGCAAACTTAATATTTTTAAAACCAAGATACATCAGTGAGAATTAGCTTTGCCTTTGAATATACATGTTTTAGTCTCCTTGTATCAGTATCTATTAATAGATGATCCCATCTATACTGACATTCATATTCATATCCACAAACATGTCCATATCCTTATCTCAATATTCAGTGGACATACAGCCAGTCACAAGCACAGGTGAGTAGACCCTGTTATTATAGGAGTGCTCAGGAGTCTGTATTTCTCTTTATTACAGAAGGATTTCAATAAATAAATATAGAAAGAATGAGAGAAATAGAAAATTACCTTTAGAACACCATGGTAGTAATTGTTGTAGGAAAGATCTACCAATAAATGCTAAGATTAGTGAGTGCAAATTTGAAAAGAAATAGAGTATTTTCATAGCCTCGAAGTATTTCTATCATGATAATTATTATCAACACAAGGAAGGATAGTAACCTTACAGTGAAGATACCTTACAACTTAATCAACCTGATACCACCTTAATCAACTGACTAAGGTTAATATAACCAGTAATGAGATGACAGGTCCTGGTAACAAGCACAGGAAGGACACTGCCCTGAGGCCCTTCGCCCTCCAATCACAGCCCCCGGGTGAGATGCATTCATTGGGGATCTGGAAGTCTTGCATCTTCGCAACGTCCCTATTTAGAAACAATTTTCCTTACAAGTTGAAAGTCAGACGGAGGCAAATACTTGAAGGAATGGGTAAGAGTCCAGGCTCCTGAGAGGAGAGAAGCAATGTTTGCAGAAAGTTCAGAAATGCTACAAAAACCCACTATGTCTACCATATCACGACTACGTGGCATTAAGCCACTGTAAGTCATTTCAACACGCCTACCTTTATAAGAGAGTAATATCATGAAGATTGCCACAGCTTATAACTGACTTTGAGACAGAACATTACATTGAAAGATCTGCAAAAAGCCAGAAAAAGAGCGTGGTACAGTTGTCACTGAAACAAAAATCACGTTTGCAAACTGCAGAGACTATTTGGTCTTCACTTCTGTCTTAAAAGAGTGTATGCTTGTGTGTGTATTTAAGACTCTAAAAGCTGACAGTTGCCGAGCTGAGATAATTCCAGCATGTTGAAAGACGTAAAGCATCATTTGCTTTCAATTTCAACTAAGAGACAATACTCCTAAAACATATAGGTTTTTAAAGAATGTACAACTAAGATAAAGCAAAGGGTGAATTCTCATCAGAGACTGTACTAAAATTAGGAGATCACTAAAAACTTTCAGGCTTTTCCATCAAAGGTTGTGCCACTGGAGAGAAACAGCTACAGTATCAAGACATTGAGGGTTCCTTTGGACCATACTTGGAGGAAAATTCCATACCCTATGTTCTCCTAGCAATTAAAACAATGGGCAATAAATTTCCATCAAATCAGAGAAAGAGTTGTCAGACAAGTTCTAACAAGAGTCAGACAAGTTCTAACAAGAGTCAGACAAGTTCTAACAAGAAGGAATTATATCCTGGCTCAGGATAAAGGAAGAAGTAGGTTTGTGATTACATGGCTAAACTCTGGGCACCTAGACTGCTAAATAAACATCAGTAAATACCAAAGCTGCATTTGTACTAATCTGTACTGACCGTGGCAGGCATGTGGATAATTTGGTGGTCAACAGGTGGGCCTAAGACAAGGATTCAGTATTAAAACTCAGATACTGGAAATCACAGAAACTCAAATCATTCCAACGAAGTATCATTTTGTCCAGAAAAATACTCAAATAGATTAAAGAGAAAAAATTGCAATTCCTCCTATGTAACCAACCGTCTTATTACCCTACATAAACCCCTCTAGAATACTCTCAAAAGATAGAGTCCCTCAAAACCATCAAGTGAAGCCAAAGGCGACCCTCCACCCTATAAATAGGAGCTGACTGGTACACTTTATTTGGGCTCAGCTGCTGACTCACCCAATAGCTTTAGCCTTGACTTTATCCCTAGAATAATGTCCCGTATCTACCTCTCTTCCACCCTGCTGACGGAGGACTGCTCCCTGGCTTTTATTGTTTCTCCAGACTGCTGCCCTCCAAACATTAAACAAGCCTCCCACTAGCTTCTGATCGCAGGACTCAGAGGAGAGGCTCCGCTTGTGCTATTGTCTGAATGTTTGCATCCCCCAGAATTCATAAGTTAAAACCTGATCCCCAGTGTGAGGGTGTTAGGAGATGGCACATGGTAGGTGGTCAGGTCTGAAGGCAGAGCCCCCCTGAACAGGATCGGTGTCCTTATAAAAGAGACCTCAATGAACTATCTTGCCCCTTCCACCATGTAAGGACACAACTAGAAGTCACCATCTATGAACGAAGAACACAGATCCTCATCAAACACCGAACCTGCCAGCACCTTGATCTTGGACTGCCCCACCTTCAGAACCGTACAAAATAAATTTCTACTGTTTAGAAGCCACCCAGTCTATGGTATTTTGTTATAGCCGCCCGAAGGGGCTAAGACAACCTGTAAGGCCATAGCCAGGTTTTCTGGGATAGAGCACAGTTTAAACTCTGACACTTCTGCTACAAATCTGGGCAAGTACATAATTGAAATGCAGTCAAATCAGGTTATTAAAAAGTTTTGGGGACTGACCAAATAGTATCTTACAAATTAACAACAGCACAAGTATTTGCAAGGCAGTTGTCACATTTTAAAGAACAAAAGTCGACTAATCGTATATCTGAAGATCTGTGCAATAATCAGGCACATTCTTCAATCATCCTTTTAGCTCACATTATTAGATAAATTGAGAGGCTGTAAAGAGCCACAGGCTCTGCCTAAACGGTACAATTTATA
>NW_012154173.1:14246327-14247531 GCF_000956105.1 Propithecus coquereli
TTTAACTCTGATACAAATCATGAAATTAGTAAAACTGTACTGCCTGGGAAAAAAATAGAAATCCTAAAATATAATCCCTTAGAATTTGCTAGTGTTCTAACTACTTTCTATTTAAAATCTTTGCCATTTCATGGCACTAACTGAAAAAAAAAGAATTTTGCTGAAGCCATGGCATTAATGTGTTTCTAAAGATGAGTAACACTTAAGGAACCAAAGAAAGGTAGGAATACTTAAAACACACTACTAAATGCATAATAGAATGCATTTATCAAATCAAAAAATTTATTTGATTGCCTACTCTCATGACAATAACATTTATTTCAAAGTTTTTACTTGAAACGTATCTTTTTAAACCTTAACACCCACCAGAAGAAGAGGCACACTCATGTCTTCCTGCTTTGGAAACAAGAGAACCAAGGCTCCTGGAATTAAATGACTTACCTCACAGATGCCAGAGCTAAACTCTAACCTACGCCCTGAGCTTAACTTCATTGCTTTTATAAAAAAAATAAGTTACAAGGCACTGTGCTAGTCTCTGAAAGTATTGTAAGAAGAATCTGGCCCAGTTACCATCCTTAGGAAGTTTAGAGACACCAAAAACTCATGGAGGCAATAGGTATGTTTATTAATTAGAAAGACACTCAAAAATGTGTTTCAAAAGAGAAGAATGAAGAAGAAACCATCAGGTGCACATGTGAACTGAGTAACAGAAACCATGTAGAGAGCTTGGGGTCAAGCAGCTGTGAGGCGTTCTATAGCCCTGCTACTCGACATAATCAGTCTACCCACGAATGTGTGTAACATGCAAAATCAATCCTCATTTCCAATCTCCCGCCCTTAAAACTCCTCAGTCTCTCAGAGAATTATAATGAGGATGTTGGAAATGGGTTCTTGGCCCTAGTAATGAATGTTTCACCTCTATTGTTGGTGAGGAATTTCAATTATAATCAAGTAAATGAACTTACTTCGAGACAGATTCTCAAGGGCTTTCCCCAGCTTCTTGCTCTCTTGAAGGATGTGATTCAATTCATCAAAATCACGGCTTTCTGGTTTAGTCCTCCAGTTCCATTTAGGATGCTCTACTGACCTTGGCACTATGTTTAAAAAAAATGGTTATTTCATAAGCATACTACATAATGATACAAACTCACTATTCATTGTTATGTGAAAGACTGCACCAAGATCAATGTACAGAATAAAAAAA
>NW_012154173.1:14247581-14250630 GCF_000956105.1 Propithecus coquereli
GAATAGAATTGAGAGTCCAAAAATAAACCCTCACATTTATGGTCAATTGATTCTTGACAGGGTTCCATGATCATTCAATGAGGAAAGAGTAGTATTTTCAAAAAACTATGCTGAGACAACTGAATATCCACATGCAAAAGAGTGAAATTGGACCCCCTATCTTCTATCATATATAAAAATTAACTTGAAATGGAACAAATACTTGTGTATAAAACCTAAAACTATAAAACTATTAGAATAAAAGATAGAGATAAATCTTTATGACCTTGGATTTGACAAGAGTTTCTTAGATATGACACAAAAAACACAAGAAAAAAAAAAGAAAAAGAAACAAATTGAGCTTCATTAAAATTAAAAACTGTGCCTAAAAGAATACTATCAAGAAAGTAAAAAGATAATCTACAAAATGGGAGAAAATATTCCTCAATCATATATCTAATAAGGGTCTAGTATCCAAAATACACAAAGAATTCTCACAACTCAAGAACAATTAAAAAATGGGCAGAGGACTTGAATAGATATTTTTCTAAGGAGGATGTTCAAATGGCTAAGAAGTATTTGAAAAGATGCTCAAGATCATTAGTCATGAGGGACATGCAAATGGAAACAACAATGAGATACCACTTCACATCTACTTGAATGGCTATAATTTGTAAACAAAGAAAAAAAAGGAAAATAACAAGTGTTGGTACAGACATGGAGAAACTGGAACCCTTGTGCATTGCTAGTAGGAATTTAAAATGGTGCAGCTTCTGTGGAAAACAGTTGGCAGCTCCTCAAAGTCATACAAATAATTACCATATAACCCAGAAATTCCATTACAAGGTATATACCCAAATAATAGAAAAAAGGTATTCAAACAAATGCTTGTATGTGAATGTTTACACTGGCACTATTCACAATAGCCAAAAGATAGAAACAACCAAATACCCATCAACATATGAACAGACAAAGAAAATGTGGTAAAAACACACAATGGAATAGTACTCAGCCATAAAATGGAATGAAGTAGTGTACATGCTGTAATGTGGATGAACCACACAAATATGCTATGTAAAGTAAGCCAGAAACAAAAGGTCACACTGTACGATTTCATTCATATGACATACAGGCATACCTTGTTTTATTGTGCTTCACTTTATTGCACTTTGCAGATACTGTATTTTTTTACAAATTGAAAGTCGCAGCAACCCTGCATCGAGCAAATCCATCAGCACCATTTTTTCCAACAGCATGTGCTCATTTGTATCTCTGTGACATATTTTGGTAATTCTTGTAATATTTCAAACTTTTTTCAATATCATTATATCTGTTATGGTGACCTGTGATCAGTGATCTTTGATGTTATTATTATAATTGCTTCGGGGTGCAAGGACTGTGCCCACGTAAGAGGGCTAACTTAATTGATAAACGTTGTGTATGTTCTGACTGCTCCATGACTGGCCATTCCCTCACCTGTCTCCTTCTCCTCAGGCTTCCCTATTCCCTTAGACAAGCTAAAATGAAATTAGGCCAACTAATTTCCTTTCCTTTCATTTCATTACAGTGGCTTCTAAGTGTTCAGGTTATATAAAAATTAACTTGAAATGGAACAAATACTTGTGTATAAAACCTAAAACTATAAAACTATTAGAATAAAAGATAGAGATAAATCTTTATGACCTTGGATTTGACAAGAGTTTCTTAGATATGACACAAAAAACACAAGAAAAAAAAAAGAAAAAGAAACAAATTGAGCTTCATTAAAATTAAAAACTGTGCCTAAAAGAATACTATTATATAGGAAGCAAAAATTAACATAATTCAAGGGAGAAATAAAGAGTTCTACAATAATAGCTGGAGATTTTAATATTCCCACTTTCAATAAGAGAACTAGACAGAAGATCAATATGGACATGAATGACTTGAACAACACTATAAACCAATTAGACCTAACAGATGTATGCAGAACATTTTACAAACAACAGTAGGGTACACATTCTTCTCAAGTGCACATGGAACATTCTCTAGCGGAGATCATACATTAGGCATCAAAATAAGTCTCAATATATTTTTAAAAATAGAAATCATACAAAGTACCTTCTCTAATAAGAAAAGAATAAAATTAGAAATAAAAAACAAAAGAAAAACTGGAACATCTACAAATACGAGAAAATTAAACAACACACTTGTATACACCAATGAGGCAAAGAAGAAATCATAAGAGAAGTTAGGAAATACTTTGAGGCAAAAAAAAATTATGAAAAACAACATGCTAAAGCTTATGAGATGCAGTGAAAGCAGTGCTCAAATGGAAATTTATAGCAGTAAAATGTCACATTGACATAACTTCACTTTATACCTTAAGGAGTAGAAAATGAAGAGCAAACTAAATCCAAGCTAGCAAAAGGATGGAAATCGTAACAATTAGAATGGAGATAAATGAAATACAAGATAGAGAAACAATAGAAAAAAAAATCAACAAAACCAAAAGGTGGTTCTTTAAAATGATTTCAAAATTAACAAATCTTTAGCTATATTGGCTAAGAAAAAAAGGAGAAGACTCAAATCATTAAAATCAGAAATAAAAGTGAGACATTACTACAGATCTTAAAGATATAAAGAGGATTATAAGAGAATACTATAAATGACTGTATGCCAACAAATTGGATAACTTAGATTGAATGGGAAAATTCCTAGAAATACACAAACTTTGAATACTTGCTCAAGAAGAAATAGAAAATCTGAATAGAACTGTAACAAGTAAAGACATTGACTCAGTAATCAAAAATCTCCTAACAAACACAAGCTCAGGATAAAATGGCTTTACTGGTGAATTCTACCAAGCATTTGAAGAAGAACTAACACCGAGCTTTCTCAAATTCTTTCCAAAAAATTTTAAAAATTGAAAAAGAGGGATCATATTCTGATTTAGTCTATGAGGCCAGCATTGTTCTGATACCAAAAACAAAGACATTACAAGAAAACTACAGACCAATATTTCTTATGATTATAGATGCAAAAATCCTTAACAAAATAGTAGCAAACTAAATCCAACAGCATATTAAAA
>NW_012154173.1:14250680-14255176 GCF_000956105.1 Propithecus coquereli
AGAAGACTAAAATGCACGTATTTACCTTCACTTCCCCCCAAATTCCCACTAATATTATATTACAGTCAAGGGATTTTTTTTTTCCTCAAAGAACTGGTTGAACAAGGAAAGAAGACATTATTGGGCAAGAAATAGCAACATATTTGAGGAGAAAGATGAAAAATGGATTGATGAGTGGTAACTGGCTTTAGCAAGATAGAGAAAACTGAAATCTAAGTCTCTCTGAAGAGAAAAATGCCAAGAAAGTCAACATTTCAGAATAGTTAACTATTTAAATATTAAAACATCAATCCAAGAGAATGATGTCAAAGTAACAAAGATATAAGTACTTAATTGTTTTCCAGATGTAAAGGGTCTATTAAATGTCCAGTACATGTCAAGGCTTATTATCACAAAATTTTACATAGTGGCAACAAAGAAAATATTGTAAAAGTTTTCAGGGTCAAAAACAACAAATCAAATTGATATCAGACTTCTCAATAGCAACAGCTGGCCTTAAAAGATAAGGGAGCAATTTCTTCAAAATTCCAACTGAAGATTATGTCTCACTTAGAATTTTATACCCAACTAAGGAAGCAATTAAGCTACTTAGAAGAATCCAAAAATGTATCTTGCAAAAGTACTCTTTCTCAGAAAGCACCTAGTGAAGACGCTCCACCAAAATGAGTAAATAAATCAAAAAATGAAAAGACTTGGAATTCAAGAAACAGGTGATACCCCATGAGGAAAAAAAAGGAATTCCCAGGATGACAGTGAAGGATGGTCTCATAAGACAGCTGAGAAAAAGTCTATAAACCAAGGAGTCAAGAGTGGAGCAAGAGGACAGAAGGCTACAGAAGAGAGGGCTCCAAAATTTTTCAAGGAAAATAAAGGATAAATATAACAGAAGTTAATATTACTTGATGCGTTTGATCACATTAAGAAGGTTTAATTCTTTGGGCGAGGTTTGGTGAAGCTTTAGCGATGGGTACATAGAAAACAAACAGAAAAGCAAGAAAATGATCAATTCGTAAAAAAAAATTAATAGTTGTATACTGGCTCAACTGTGAAAATATGTTAATACTGTCATAATAACATCAGTGTGGAATACATATTTAACCAAGATTTAGAAT
Organism: Propithecus coquereli; assembly: GCF_000956105.1. Lineage (NCBI taxonomy): Eukaryota > Metazoa > Chordata > Mammalia > Primates > Indriidae > Propithecus > Propithecus coquereli. The sequence goes on from NW_012154173.1 coordinate 14,251,793, forward strand.
AACTGCATTACTATACTGCCAGGATGAGATGGGGATTGGAGTACGAAGCACAAAGTATGAAGGAGGTCAAGAGATGATGCCTCAAATTTAAAACGTAAGAGAGCCTTGTATTTTCAGGTGCAGACTTAGGAACCAAAAGAAACATCTAACAGAGTTGAAAGTGCTTCCAGGTGAGGAGCAGAGTTGGGGAGAAAGAAGGACAATACTATCTCGTAGTACTACTTTACTTTTTCAACTATGTGTATTATGTTTTTATAAAAATCGAGTAAACTAAATTTTTAAAAAATATTTGTATGCTAAAGATATAGGAAATAGTCTCAAACTATTGAAATAGAGCATTCTGTCACTTTTTTTATTTCAGCATATTACAGGGTCCAGATGTTTAGATTACATATATTGCCTTTGACCCACCTGAGTCCATTCTGTCACTTTCAAAAAAAGTAATCTGGCAATATCTATTACAATGAAAAATGTACTGACCCTGTGACCCAGAAATCTTATGTCTAGTAAGTCATCATAAAGAAATGAAAACACCTACACTTGTGTACATATGTCCAAGTTGTTTATTTTCAAAGAAAACGCAAGACTTTGTTTATTTCAGCAAATAGTTTGTGGTGGCAAAACCCTGTACATAATCTAAATGTCCTTCAACAGGGGAATGGCTGAATGAACTGCGGCACAGTCACACTGTGCTATAGTACACAATTATCAAAAGTCATAAGTTAATTATGTTCCCATGGGGATAGTTCCACAATATATTTTATTTTATTTTATTTTTTCCTTTTTATTTCAGTATATTATGGGGGTACAAATGTTTAGGTTACATATATTGCCCTTGCCCCACCCGAGTCAGAGCTTCAAGCATGTCCATCCCCCAAAGGGTGCACATCGCACTCATTATGTGTGAATATACCCATCTCCCCTCCTCCCTCCCATCTGCCCGACCGACACCGATGTATGTTATTGCTATATGTGCACTTAGGTGTTGATCATCACCACAGAGCACATGTGGTGCTATTTTTCCATTCTTGGGATACTTCACTTAGTAGAATGGGTTCCAGCTCTATCCAGGAGAATACAAGAGGTGCTATATCACCATTGTTTCTTATAGCTGAATAGTACTCCATGGTATACATACACCACATTTTATTAATCCACTCAGGTATTGGTGGACACTTGGGTTGTTTCCACATCTTTGCAATTATGAATTGTGCTGCTATAAACATTAGAGTACAGATGTCTTTTTTACAGAATGTCTTTTTTTCCTTTTGGGTAGATGCCCAGTAATGGGATTGCTGGATCAAATGGTAGTCCTACTTGTATCTCTTTAAGGTATCTCCATACTACGTTCCACAGAAGTTGTACTAGTTTACAGTCCCACCAGCAGTGTAGGAGTGAGTGTTCCTATCTCTCCACATCCACGCCAACATTTATTGTTTTGGGACTTTTTGATAAAGGCCATTCTCACTGGGGAAAAGTGATATCTCATTGTGGTTTTGATTTGCATTTTCCTGATGATTAGAGATGTTGAGCATTTTTCATATGTTTATTAGCCATTAGTCTATATCTTCTTTTGAAAAGTTTCTGTTCATGTCCTTTGCCCACTTTTTGATAGGGTTGTTTGATTTTTTTCTTGCTGATTTTCCTGAGTTCTGTATAGATTCCAGTTATCAGCCCTTTATTGGATGTGTAACATGCAAATATTTTGTCCCATTCTGTAGGTTGTCCATTTGCTCTCATGATAGTTTCCTTGGCTGTGCAGAAGCTTTTTAACTTGATCAGGTCCCATTTATTTATCTTTGTTGTTGCTGCGATGGCCTTTGGGGTCTTTTTCATAAATTCTTTGCTTAGGCCAATGTCTATAAGAGTTTTTCCAACATTTTCTTCTAGAATTCTTATAGTTTCACACCTTAGGTTTAAGTCTGTTATCCACCATGAGTTGATTTTTGTGAGAGGTGAAAGGTGCGAATCCTCTTTCAGTCTTCTACATGTGGCTATCCAGTTTTCCCAGCACCATTTATTGAATAAGGATACATATATCTTACATAACTTATCACGGGAACCAAATCCAGGACAACCAAGGCCACATTATAACCATGGTTTAATCAACTACAGTGGGTAGTTTCAAAAGCTATTTTTATAAATAATGGACAGAGATTTGTGAGATCATCAGTCCAGGATACAGTCCTGGGATAAGAACATCTCTAAAGTTTTCTGAGAGTTTAAAAACCTTACATGGGTCATACTACATCTTAAAACTCAATGGGATAGTTTAAATACATTTTAAAAAAATATTCACAGGAAAAGTAGAAAACAGAAAAATAGTATCAACAACATAACATAACCCATAGGGAAGGTGACACAATCTTTGAGGTCACTGAGGCAGAGCTCAGTCCAGTGCAGGAAGCCACCCACAGCACCTTGCAGATGGTCATTCCTCATTCTTCCCTAAAGAGGACACTGTCACGAAAAAGCATATTGAGCAGGGCTAATTTTTGAACAACTCTTTATTGTATTAGTCAAATTCTGACTCACTGTGACCTCCACTAATGATTTCTGTTTATGAGTTAAAAAATAAATTTACTATTTTCTCCACATGACTTTTGAGATGCTATTTATCCAATTCTTTGGAACCAAAATAATTTGACTTATTTAGATCTTTCAACTGTTTTGTACAATTTAATAAATGCTAATGTTCTTATCTGAAAGTTCCCCAAAGTACTCTACTTTCATTTTAAATATGCCAGGAAGTATCTCCCGTACTGTAGTAATGATATGCCAAAAACTGACTATAGTGAGATCATTATGTCATGTCTCCTGCCTTCTGTATTTCCATATCATGATTTTTAAGGCACTGTTCTGCCATATTCATTCTTTTGTATTTATGTAATTTGTACTTTCTATCCATATGCACTGTCCTTTCCTTTTTTTCTCTAAAATTGTAGGGGTGTTCTATAAATATCCAGCCATTTCTCTTTGTATATTCTGTGCTAAATGTGACATTTTTAAAAACCTGAAAAATACTCCCTCAAATGCAAAATCATAAATAAAACCACTAAGAGTTGGTTTCAGTTTTTGGTTTTAACCTAGGCCAACATATTTATCCCAATTTTCTCATCAAGATTATAAATTTGAAATGGCTATAAAGGATCAGCATATACCATTATGCACAGGAAAGTGATGGGCAATATCCTTCTTGTCATTTCTGCCAAAATCCTACTTACCATCCACAACCATTCCACACAATATATAACTGGTAGAAATACTTAATGCCATATGACAAAATCTTCATCAAACCTACCTACATCATCTATGAAAAATAACTATTGAGAATTGGTAGCATAATATGACCTTGCAGATCTTTGTCCCTACACCAACTTGCAC
>NW_012154173.1:14262454-14264131 GCF_000956105.1 Propithecus coquereli
AAGGTAATTGATGAAGGTGGCTACACTAAAAAATAGATTTTCAATATAAACAAAATAGTTTCATACTGGAAGAAGATGCTCATAGCTAGAGGGGAGAAGTCAACACCTGGCTTCAAAGCTTCAACAAATAGGCTGATTCTCTTAATAGAGACTAATGTAGCTGGTGACTTTAAGTTGAAGCCAATTCTCCTTTCCTCCTCCAAAAATCCTAAGACTCTTAAGAATTATACTAAATCTACTCTGTGCTCTAGAAATGGAACAACAAAATCAGGATGACAGCACATCTGTTTACAGCATGGATTACTGAATATTTTAGGCCTGCTATTAAGACCTACTGCTCAGAAAAAAAGATTCCTTTCAACATATTACTTCTCATTGACAATGTACCTAGTCACCCAAGAACTGTGATGGAGATGCACAAGGAGACTAATGTTTTTATGCCTGCTAATACAGCATCCATTCTGCAGCCCATGGATAAAGGAGTCATTTTGACTTTGAGTCTTATTATTTAAGAACTATGTTTCATAAAACATTCTGGAAAGGATTCACCATTCTAGATGCCATTGAGAACATTTGTGATTCATGGGAGGAGGTCAAAACATCAACAGGAGTTTGGAAGAAGTTGATTCCAGCCCTCTTGGATGACTTAGAGGGGTTCAGGACTTCAGTGAATGAAGTAACTGCAGATGTGGTAGAAATAGGAAGAGAACTAAAAGTAGAAGTGGAGTCTGAAGATGTGACTGAATTGCAGCAATCTCATGATGCAAGTTGAATGAATGAGGCATTTCTTCCTCTAGATGAGCAAAGAAAGTGGTTTCTGGAGATGGATCTACTCCTGCTGAGGATTCTATGAACATTGGTGAAATGACAACAAAGGATTTAGAATATTACATAAACTTAGTTGATAAAGCAGTGGCAGGGCTTGAGTGGATTAACTGCAACTTTGAAAGAAGTTCTACTGTGGGTAAAATGCCATCAAACAGCATCATATGCCACAGAGAAATCTTTCATGAAAGAAGAGTCAATCAATATGGCAAACTTCATTATTGCTGTTTTAAGAAATTCCCACAGCCATCTCAACCTTTAGCCACCACCACCCTGATCAGTCAGCTGCCATCAATATGGAGGCAAGACTCTCCACCAGCAAAGATTATGATTTGCTGAAGGCTCAGATGATTGTTAGCATTTTTTAGCAATACTGTATTTTTAAATTAAAGCACATACAATTTTTTTAAACATAATGCTGTTGCACATTTAACAGACTACAGTATAGTGTAATCATAACTTTTATATGTGCTGAGAAAGCAAAAAATTTGTCAAACTCATTTTGCAATATTCACTTTATTGCAGTTCTGGAACCAAATCCACAATTTCTCCAAGGTATGCCTGTACCCAGAACAGATAAATTTATAGAGACAGAACGTAAGTTGCCAGGTTAGGGTGGGAGGCGGGGATGTTGAGTGACTGATTATTGGGTACAGGGTTTCCTTTTGGGGTAATGAAAATGTTTTCAAACTGGATAGGGATAAAGACCAGGTAACACAATATTGTGAATGTACTAAATGTCATTGTACGATGTAGAATGGTTAATCCTATGTTAATTTTACCTAAAAGAAAAAGTCTTGGGGTGATTTGTGACAGATCCCTAGTAACTGGAATGTCTCTTAAAATTCTTTG
>NW_012154173.1:14278151-14279530 GCF_000956105.1 Propithecus coquereli
CAAAGCAGGATGTTCCATCTTGGAGAGCTCTAAGGATACCTCAAATTTGGCAGAAATCTGCCCAAAGGAAATATCTATACATTGTTTTTTCAACACAGGAACAGCAAAGAGCAATCTCCATTTTGCAGTCAATTAGAATCTCCAGATTGTTCGTAGATGAACAGCTATCAAGCCGTGTGGATATCATTTTTACTTTATAATTGGGTTTGTGAACTTACATGCACCATTTTACATTCTTATCAGACACATTTCATGTTGTTGGTTTTAGCCTAGAATTCTAGTCTGTCCATTGTCATTTTAAGCTCAGATTCCATGAGAGGCAGTGGTTCTAGTGAGCAGGCCTGAAAAATCAGATTTTAGGAGTGCTAAAGAACGCGTTACTGAAAATTCCCCAGCCCATCTCATTTTGTGGACGGTAGTCTATTTCCTCTGCCTTGCATGCTTTTCTCTTGCATGTTTAGATGGTTGGCTAGTCGTCACCCAGTCACTAATGATACCTTCCTAGAGAAGCTTGCCCTAAACAATCTTCATAAGTCTTTATCTCTTTATTATTGTATTTCCTTCACAGCATTTAGCACTCTCCAGAAGCATTTGGTTTAATAATTTGCTCACCTGTTTGTTGTGTGTCTCTCCTCCCCCACACCACAGTACTAGGAGCAAGGACTTGCCTGGTTTGTTCATCTCTACTGTACCCCTAGAGTCTAGAACTCCACCTAGCTCATAGTGTTGAATAAATGTTTCTTGAATGAATGAATGAGTACATGCTTGGTTTATTAACACAGGTAAATATTAGTAATTAGAGTCCCTTACTGTACCAATAAATAACAACTAAAGCATTTTTCAGTCCAGCAAAAGCTGTCATGATTATCTTCAGGATATTCCTTTCTAAGTCTAGAACCACACAGATTTATCTGAGCAGAGCCTAAATGGATTTCGTAGATGACAAAATCCCAAGTTGATCTTAAAGACATGGATAAAATAATTCAGCATATCTCAAAAATGTGCATATTGAACATAGAGTTGGAAGGAAAAAGAGCAAAGGAATTTTACAGTAAATATACTGTGATGCAAAATATCACCAGACAAATGTAATATTTTTTTATATTCTGAAAAACAGGTAAGCAAATAACCAGTTGGCACAGGTCTTATTTATTTCTGCTATTTAAATTTCTAATTATTATAGCTATAACTGAAGAGGCCATTTCTCTGTTGTAAAGGTAATTGTAAAGCAATGTGGGCTTCATTTAAACCCCAATTATACATCTGTGGAATGCAATTTAAAACATCATCAGACAAATGTAATATTTTTTTATATTCTGAAAAACAGGTAAGCAAAGAACCAGTTGGCACAGGTCCTATTTATTTCTGCTATTTAAATT
>NW_012154173.1:14279580-14281170 GCF_000956105.1 Propithecus coquereli
TCTTGGTGACTTTTCATAATTGGTGTCACTCACTTCGATCTCCTCTTGACCCCCAACCCTCTTGTCTTCAGCAAATATCTTCATATCTTAATATACAGATAAAATTTAGGGCATCCAGAATCATCTAACACTTGCTTTTGCCCAGTCCATCCCATACTCTATCTATAAATTTGACCACATCTTCCTCTGTTCTTTCATTGTCATGATTATCTGTGTGATATTGAAAGCCACATCCGGGACTCCTGCCTTGACCCATCCCCAGAGCTTTTGACTCACATCCAATTGCCTGCTGCAATTATCTACTGAACTGCCCCACAAGAAACTAAAATTCACCAATAGGTACTCTTTAAGAGAACTGATGGAATAACATGATAATTCTTAACCAGTATCCCTATTCCTCGGTTTTACTCCATTATCAACCCCCCTTGAGTGTAGACAGGACCTTGGACTTGCTTTGAACAACAGAATATGGCAAAGGTGATGAGATTTCAAGGTAATGATTACATTCTATTATATAAGACTCCATCTTAGGAGACCTGGATAAGAGAAGCTCTTGCTGGCTTTAAAGAAATGAGCTGCCATGATGTGAGAAAGTCATGCGGCAAGGAATTCTAGGTTGCATCTAGGAGCTGAGAGTAGCCCCTGGTTGAAAGCCACATAGCTAAAAGAAATTAATTCTGCCAGTAACTCAAATGAGCTTGGAAGCAGATTCCTAGTCTAGCCTTCAGATAAGAAGACAACCCAGCCAACATCTTGATTTTGCAGCCCTGTGAGAAGACTCAGCTAAGCCATGCATAGACTTCTGACACATGACCACTGAGATACTAAATGTGTACTAACTTAAAATGCAAAGTTTAATATAATAGTCTTTCCAGATACTATGATTTATAAAATATGGGCTCACATGAGCTTTAGTGGGCACATCTGATCTCCTTTCATGTGGTGGGTGTCATCTTAGCACCTATAAACCAAAGCCCATGCCTATATACACACCCTACTTAGAATCTAAACCCAAGAAAGTGAGGCCAAGACAAACTGAATTCCCTTTTTTGCATGCCAAAAGCTCATATTCTAGTTTCCTATATAATTAGAATAACTTCTGTATGGATAAGTGATACCAGAAATATCCACATCCCTCAGGGGATACCCTACCTTTACTTACTTTAGCATGGCCTTGTGATATGGTATCAAGAAGGCACTCATAGAAGAATACAGCCAAGGAAGACCAAAATCCTTTCATGGAATCCCATAGAGTAAGAAAAGGAGGAAAGAAGTGATAATGTTATCCCAGGAAAGCATTTGGAGTCTAGTCAGTCAGACTCCCATGGGAATCAGGCAAGAAGTTGGTTACCAAGCAATGGGCACCAGGGGATTTGGTTTTGAAAGTAAATGCCAAAACCACAGATCAGTGTGTAGAAGAAAAAAGTTGGACACATGTTTTATAGGCAAAGATAGTATTTAAATCTACCCAATTATCTTGCCATAATGTGTTTAATGGAGATATGAGGGTATTATAGACTTGGAAGACTGGTTTCCCAACATAAAGAATGAATGAATCTTCCTAAGATTGAACTTACTACATATACAATT
>NW_012154173.1:14281220-14281753 GCF_000956105.1 Propithecus coquereli
CCCTGAAAAAAAAAACCAAACATTTGTAGATATTTTAGGCTAAAGACTTAGAGAGTGATTAAAATGCAGGGATTGATTTTAATATGATTCTGTGTGCACTCACAGGCTAGCTAAACCTGGGGTCTTCAAATTACAAACAAAATATATTAGCAGCTGTCACCAACAGAAGACTTCACTCATACTTAACTAATATCAATAATATTATTAACATAAACAAAATGCAATGGAAGATACAGGAAGCAGTAGTGATTAAATACCCAGGCTTTGAAACCAAATAGACACTTTCTTGAATCACTCATTTTCTAATTACTAGCTTTAACATTCAATACTCCCTTTACTATATGTGAATACAAATAATACCTACATCATAGGGTTGCCATGGAGATTAAATAATGATTGCAAAGCATTCATAAAGTGCTTGACATACATGCATCTTATTGTGATGGATTGCCTAACACCTTCTTCTAAGGCTGGAACTATTTCCCTTCACATCACGTGGGTTAGAGTTTCCAAATGAGAGAAATTTGTAGGAG
>NW_012154173.1:14282838-14283351 GCF_000956105.1 Propithecus coquereli
CATTTGTAGATATTTTAGGCTAAAGACTTAGAGATTGATTAAAATGCAGGGATTGATTTTAATATGATTCTGTGTGCACTCACAGGCTAGCTAAACCTGGGGTCTTCAAATTACAAACAGAATATATTAGCAGCTGTCACCAACAGAAGACTTAATTCATACTTAACTAATATCAATAATATTATTAACATAAACAAAATGCAATGGAAGATACAGGAAGCAGCAGTGATTAAATACCCAGGCTTTGAAACCAAATAGACACTTTCTTGAATCACTCATTTTCTACTTACTAGCTTTAACATTCAATACTCCCTCTACTATATGTGAATACGAATAATACCTACATCATAGGGTTGCCATGGAGATTAAATAATGATTGCAAAGCATTCATAAAGTGCTTGAGATACATGCAGCCTACTGTGATGGATTGCCTAACACCTTCTTCTAAGGCTGGAACTATTTCCCTTCACATCACGTGGGTTAGAGTTTCCAAATGAGAGAAATTTGTAGGAG
>NW_012154173.1:14285171-14299985 GCF_000956105.1 Propithecus coquereli
CTTCCAAATATCCACCCTCACCACCACCGGCCAACTCTATTTCATAAATAGGCAGGCAATGGGCATTGAATTGTCAATGAATAAATGAAAGAATATACGCTTTATATTCAGTTACCTCCAAAAACATCTTATGTTCTGAAACAGCCCCATTTTAAATTGATGTCACCATTCCCAACAGAGAAAATCCTACTTGGTTTCCATCAGCACCCATAACCCATGCTTGCCTTTCTCTCATTCCACTTTTCTGAACAGCAGTAAAATGGGAAGGATTCGGATCCAGAGATCTCAGACCGTCCTCTGGTAATTCAACCTTCCTCCTTCTTAGAACTACGCCCACCCCTGTCCTAAACTCACTTTTTTCCATTCCCAGTCAACACTGAGATTGCACTTGGGAGCCTGAACTCAACAGGAAAGAAAGCAATGTGAAAAGTAATTATTTAAAATATCAGTCAATTATTGAGTCTGGTAGGTGCAAGCATCAAGTATTTAACACAGATTTAATCATTTGCTATACATTAAAGAATTGCATATAAGATGCAAAGCCCAGGCAACATATATGCACTTTTGCAAAGATGTTTGTTAAAAGGTGTCTTTTAACTCCTTGCTTATTCCAGGTCACCTGGCCCTCACAACAACCCATTAATGCAAATGGTCATGGCCATACATCCCCCCACAACTATTAATATTTAGGTCATTAAATATGAAATGTCTGACTGTGAATCAAAAGTAGTTTATTATATCTCAAACAAGAAGCAGTACGATTAATCAAAATATGCACCTAAACTATTGACACAGTTTTGTCATCTTAACCGTAGCTTGTTTATGCCAGCAGTGAAGAAGCCTGGAGAGCCAGTGGCAATGAAATCACAAAAGGCGTTTTCCACAGCTTGTTGAGAATTAAATATTTTTCCTTGCAAGAAGTTGTTCAAAGCCTGGAAGAAGTGGTAGCCAGTTGGGGCAAGGTCTGGTGAAGTTGGTGGATGACAGAGAGTTTCCAAATCCAGGGGCTGTAGTTTGAGCAAAGCTGTTTGTGCAACATGTGGTCCAGCATTGAATTGCAAGAGGATTGGCCTGTTTCCAGTGACCAATCTCGGCTGCTTAATCTCAAGCATCCTCATCATTTGGTCCAACTGGTTGCAGCAGACATCCACTGTAATTGATTGCCCAGGTTTCATGAAGCTGTAGTGGATAATACCAGCGCTCGAGCACCAAACACACACCATTAGCTTTGCTTGATGAACTGTGTTTCAGCACTTCATCTTTCTCCAACCATTGTGCCAAATGCTTGTGATTATTAAACAGAATCCATTTTTCATCACACATAACAATACGGTATAGAAATGGTTTGCCTTTATGTCGTGACAGCAGAGAAAAGCAAGCTTCAAGACAATTTCTCTTCTGAGGCTCGTTTAATTCATGCAGAATCCATCTATCCAGCTTCTTTACCTTGCTGATTTGTTTCAAATGGTGCAATATTATTGGAATAGAGACATCAAACCTTGCTGCTAATTCACACGTAGGTTGAGATTGATTCGCTTCCCCTACAGCTTTCAGCTCATCATTATCCACCTTGGTCTCAGGTCACCCACGTGGCTCATTTTCAAGATTAAAATCACCAGAACAGAACTTCTCAAACCATCGACCTACTGTGTGTTCATTAGACACATCCTTCCCAAACACTTCATTAATATTTTGAGCTGTCTGGGCAGCATTGGTTCCATGATGGAACTCATTCAAAAATAACACGAACTTTTGACTTATCCATGGTCTAAAAAAAAAGTGAAAGATAATCACAAGCCAAAACATATGTTTGAAAGACTGAGGATGTACCTTCACAATAAACATAAAATAAGAAATGTCAAAGTGAAATGTCAGAGATATCAACTGTCAAACTTAGTACTTATAGAAATTAGACATTTCATACTTAATAACTTTAATACATACACCTAGTGAATGAGACTATTTGCATCCTAATTTGTAAGTCTCTTGGCCCTTTTTAAATATGACTTAATATTAAATTAGGTTTATGATACTCATTTGTAATAAATAAGAAAAGACATAACTAGCCTTTTATACTATGGAATAAAATCCAGAGATAAAGATAAGGGAAATAAAAAATAAAATAAATTGGTTTATAATAAAGATTAAGGCTAATAAAAATACCACAACTAAAAATTAATCATTTCAAATTTTAAAGCTGAATCATAGACATTGAATTCTTTTCACTTTTAATAATATAGGCAAACAATAAATCTAACCAGAACTATGAAATGATAACAAATGATGCAAAATTTTATGTGATGCCTACTAATCTTTCCTCTAATACAGAGATATCTTCTCAGATTAAAGGACTGACTACTTATAATGCACTTTTAAACAGTCTTCATATAAAAGTACAAGCTTGTAGTTAAATTTACAGGCAAATATCAAGGTCCCCAATGAGAAATATTAGCATATGATGTGGAAATACTTTCAGTTAGGGAGTCATATTGTTCAATATAATAGTTTACCAAAGTAACTTATTTAGTGTTAGGTAGTACTTTCCACAGTCTTAACTTGAAAATATCTCTTTAGGAGTACAATAGAGGTGCTACTTAGTATTAATGGAAATAGAAAAGCAGTTCAAAATTCAAATAAATTAAATCCATGATGCAAGTAGCAGATTTATGTAGAAGTTGCCATACAAAGGAAGATGTCCCTCAGTTGAGTAAAATGTACTTTACTTTAGCCTTTTTTTTTTTTTTTAGATAGAGTCTCCTTCTGTCACCCGAGCTAGAGTGCAGTGGCATCATCATAGCTCACTGCAACCTCAAATTCCTGGGCTCAGCGATTCTCTTACCTCAGCCTCCCAAGTAGCTGGGACTACAGGCACATGCCACCATGCCCAGCTAATTTTTCTATTTTTAGTAGAGACGGGATCTTACTCTTGCTCAGGCTTGTCTTGAACTCCTGGCCTCAAGCAATCCTCCTGCCTTGGCCTCTCAGAGTGCTAGGATTATAAGGCATGAGCCACCACATCCGGTTTATTTCAGACTTTTATCATTTATAAAGAATGTGTATCTAAAATGAGGTGCTCAGCATAGTAGAATAACGAGAAAATTTCATAGTGCATACCCAGTACTTCCTTTTGGAATAGATGATCTAAGGAAAAGATACACGCACTCCTGTCTCTATGGCAAGTAAACTCCAAACTGGTGATGGATACACTGGACCATTACAGGTGAACAATACTACACAGTAAGTCCTTACTCTGATTCTATATACACTAAAAGAGCATTTGAAAAGATACTACGGTTTAACAGGAAAATACAGATCCTGGTGCTGGACTATCCCGGCTCCATCACTCTCTGGCCATATGAATTCATACTAGTCACTTATTTCTCTGAGCCTCAGTTTTCTTATCCCTAAAGTAGATAGGACAGTATCTCCCTTCTCAGTGTGTTGTCGGGATTAGAGAAAATGTATACAACATACCACACGGAGTATGTGGACTGTATTTCACAGCAATGTGACTTCCCATTTAGTTGCTTATAAGAAAAGAATGTGCAGGAGAGAAAGTTTGCCTGTGTCGGTCCCTCCAGATGTTATATTTCTCAAAATAAGTAAACAATTTGTCAAGTTGGCTTATAATTCATTCCACAAGAGACTAGTCAGCTCCAGGCAACTACAAGATCAAATTTTTAGAACTACTTAGCTGGAAACATTAATAGCATTCCCTTCCCCATTCACAATGACTCTTCCGATCTCCTAAAGTTAATCACTCTCCAGGCAATTAAAATAGTCACCTTTTTTGCTTTTTATTATACATTTACCACCTAAGAACCCCTTTGAGGTGTTTTCCAACCCCAGAAACAATTCTCTGATTCTCCAGACACCAAATGAATGTCCAACAGTTCAATTCAATTCTGACACCATGTACCTGGAATTAGAGTCATACCCCACAAATTAAAGGACTCAGTCCCACAAAATTTCCCCCATTTCAGATGCCACTCAAAAGTCCCAAGCCACCCATACTTCTGACCAATTGACTATAAATAAGCAGTTTCCAAGATCTCTTCCTTAGTTTTGATAATTTACTAGAACGGCTCACAGTACTCCAGAAAGCATTTTACTTCCTATTGCTGGTTTATTATAAAGAATACAAGGGAGCAGCCACATGAAGAGATACACAGGGTAAGGTCTGGAAAGGTCCCAAGGGCAGGAGCTCTGCCCTGTGGAGCTGGGGTGTGCCACCTGCCCAGTACGTAAATGTGTTCACCAACACAGAAGCTCTTTGAATCCGTCACTTAAGCATTTTTTGTAGAGGTTTCCTTACATAGGCATGATTGATTGAATCATCAACCATTGATGATTAACTCAGTCTTTGGCCTCTCTCCCTTCCCTGGAGGGTGGAGCAGTGAGCCTGAAAGTTCCAAGCTTCCAATCAAAGTTTGATCTTTCTCGCAACCAGCCCTCAATCTGAAGTTATCTGGGGGCCTGACAAGTCACCTCATTAGAACAAAAGAAGTTCCTATCACCCTTATCACTGAGGAAATTCCAAGGGTTTTAGGAGCTGTATGCCAGGAACTAGGGACAGGGACCAAATGTCTTTCCATGATATCGTACCTCTGAGCACTACAGTTCACTTTAGCCTGTTGTAGAAGTTAAAATAAGCAGGCACAGATAGTGTCCATTATTTAAATCTTGCTTGTTTTGCTCATCTTTGTGTTTGTGAGATTTACCCATGTTACTGCATATATTGCATATAGCTGTGGTCTCATTCCTTTTCATTGCTATGTAGTTTTTCACTGTATGAATATATACCACAATTTATTTATCTGCTCTACTATTAAAGGCATTTGAATATTTCCATTTTTACCAAACAGTGCTGCTATGATCAGTCTTGAATGTACATGTGCACATACTTCTGTTGGATATACTCCAGCAGGGGGATTCACAAGTAATAACATGTTTGTCTTCAACTATATTAAATAATACCAAATGTCTTTAAAGAACATCTGACTTTTTCTAGGTATGTTAAGATTTTTATTATTAAAAATCTTATTTTTATAATAGAATATAATAATATATAATATATAACATAATTATAATATAATAAAGATAAAATAATCTTTCCTATTTCCAGATATGATAAAAAGAAAAAGATTTTTAAGTTTTTTCAACTTTTTTATTTTGAAATAACTATAAATTCACACGAAGTTGCAAAGAAATGTACAAAGAGATTCCACATACCCTTCACCCAGCTATTTCCAATATTAACATCATGCAAAATTATAAAACAATATCGGAACTAGGAAACTGACATCAGTACAATCTTTAGAGCTCATTCGGATTTCACCAGTTTACATGAACTCAGGTGCATATGTGTGTGCATATGTGTGTGTGTAGCTCTATGCAATTTGATTGTAGTGTAACCACCGCCACAATCAATATAATTAATCGTACCATCATCACAAGACTCCCTCACACTATCACTTTAGAGTTACATCCACCCACTCCTCCCCATAGCTAAGCCCTGGAAACCCTACTCTGTTCATCTCTAAAATTATATCACTTCACAGTGTTAGATCTTGAAGTACATAACTTTTGAGATTTGCTTTTTATAATAAGCAGAATTTCCTTGAGTTTCATTTAAGTCTTTGTGCACACCAATAGTTTATTCTTTTTTATGGCTGAGTATTATCCAATGGTATAGATGTATCATGTTGTTTTTAACCATTAATAAACATTGTAGGACATTTGGCTAGTTTACAGGTTTTGAATATTTTGAATAATGTTGCTATGAACATTCACGCATAGGCTTTCATGTGTACGTAAGTTTTCATTTCTCCAGGACAGATGCCTAAGAGTACAATTACTGTATTGTATATTAAGAGCATTTTAGTTTTAAAAGGAACTGCTAAACTATTTTCAGAGTTACTATACAATTTTACATTCACATCTGTAATACATGGGTAATTTTGCCCATTGTTGTATGTTTATAGTGATACTGTAGTTTTAGTTGCATTTCTCTAATGGCTAATGATATTGAGCATCTCCTGATGTGTTTATTTGCCATCCATATATCTTCAGTGACATATCTGTACTTATCTTTTGCCCATTTTCAAATTGGATCATTTTTTTTTGCTAAATTTTGAGACTTCATTATGCATTATAGATACTACTGCTCTGTTGGATATGTGATGTGAAAATATTTTCTCCCATTTTGTAGTTTCACTTTTCACTCTTTTAACAGTATTTTTCATAGAGCCAAAGTTTTTAATTTTGATGAGGTCCAATTTATCATTTTTTTCCCTTTATCAGTCATACTTTTGGTGTCACATGCAAGAGCTCTTCAATAAGCCCTAGGTCCTGAAGGTTTTCTACCAAATTTTCTTTTAAATTTGTGTAGTTTCATGTTTTACATTAAAGTCAATGACACATTTAGAGTTAATTTTTGTATAAGGTGCAAGGTTTAAGGTCAATGTTCAATTTTTTCCTATGAATGTCATTTATTCAGTACTATTTATTGACAAGACGGTCCTTCCTCCATTGAATTACTTTTGCACCTTTGCCAAAAGTTAATTGGCATATTCATTCTGTATTTATTTCTCGGTTCTTAAATTTGTGTAGTTTCATGTTTTACATTAAAGTCAATGACACATTTAGAGTTAATTTTTGTATAAGGTTCAAGGTTTAAGGTCAATGTTCAATTTTTTCCTATGAATGTCATTTATTCAGTACTATTTATTGACAAGACGGTCCTTCCTCCATTGAATTACTTTTGCACCTTTGCCAAAAGTTAATTGGCATATTCATTCTGTATTTATTTCTCGGTTCTTTATTTTGTTCCATTTATCTATGTGTCCATCCTGCCACCAGCACCACCACATCTTGATTTCTGTAGTCACATCTTTCATTTTAAAATCAGGAAGAGTGATTTCTCCCACTTTCTTTTTTTTTCAAAACTGTTTTGGCTATTCTAGGCCCCATTCATACAAATTATAGAATAAGTTTGATTATGTCTACAAAAAAACCTTGCTGAAATTATTATAGGAATGCTTTAAACACACACATCTATTTACAGAGATGCTAAATGCTTTAACCAGCATTTTGTACTTTTCATCACAGAGATCTGGTACTTGGTTTTTACTTTTTTAGTTTTATACAAAAGTATTTTGTTTTCTTTGGAGTAATTGTAAGTAATACCATATTTTTATTCTGGTTTTCACTTGTTCTTTTCAGTATATAGAAATTCAATTGATTTTATGTATTCATCATGTATTCTATACCTTTGCTGAACTCACTTATTAGTTCTGGGAGTTTCTTGGGATCACGTACGTAGACAATCATGTCATCTGCAATAGAAGCAATTTTATTTCTCCCATTCCAATCTGGGTGCCTTTTTTTTTTTTTTTATTGCCTTACTACAGTGGCTAAAACTTCCAGCACTATTTGAATAGCAATGGTTAGAATGGACATTCTTTGCCTAGACCCCAATCTTGGAGGGAAAGCATTGAGTCTTTCACCATTAAGTATGTTAATTGTAGGATTTTTGTAGATGCATTTATGAGGTTAAGGAAGTTCCTCTATTCTTAAGGTACTGATAGTTTTTTTTATCATGAATGGCTCCTGAGTATTGTTAAATAATTTTTTTGCATCAGTTAATATATGATATGACTTTTCCTCCTTAGCCTGCTGATATGTTGAATTATATTAACTGATTGTCAAATATTGAACCAGCTTTACATGTCTAAAATAAATCTCAGTCAGCCATGGTATATGATTCTTTTAATACATTGTTGGATATGATTTGCCGAAAAAATTTTTAATGACTTCTTCATCTAAGTTCATAAGAGATATTGGTCTATATTTTTCTTTTTTGTACTGTTTTTGCTGGTTTTGATATTACAATAATACTGGCCTCAAAAAATGAATTGGAGAATATACCCTTTTCCTCTACTTTCTAGAAGAGATAAAATTGGTGTTAATTTGATAAAGTTCTCCATGAAACCATCTGGGCCTGAAGATTTAATTTTCAGGAAGTTTTTCATTACAAATTGAGTTTGTTTATTAGTTACAGGATAATTCAGATTATCTATTTCATTTTGGCTGAGTTTTGGTAATTGGTATTTTCAAAGAATTGGTCCATTTCTTCTAAGTTGTTAGATTCATAAGCATAAAGTTGATCTTAGTCTTCCCTTCTTATCCTTCCAACGGCTGTAGGATTTGGTGTGCTATCTCCAGTTTCATTCTTGCTACTGATTATTTATACCTCCTCTCTTTTTATCTTTGTCAATCTTTCCAGAGGTTTACCAATTTCACTGATATTTTTTTCCTAAGATCCAACTTTTTGTTTCTCTAATTTTCTCTGTATTTTTTCAATTTCACTGACTTATGCTTTATCTTTATTATGTCCTTCCTTCTGCTTGCTTTGGACTTCTTTTGTTCTTGTACTTCTAGGTTCTTAAGGTGGAATTTACATTATTGATTTGAGATTTTTCCTCTTTTCTAATGTAAATTTTCCTCTCAGAACTGCTTTAGATGCATCCCAC
Organism: Propithecus coquereli; assembly: GCF_000956105.1. Taxonomy (NCBI): domain Eukaryota; kingdom Metazoa; phylum Chordata; class Mammalia; order Primates; family Indriidae; genus Propithecus; species Propithecus coquereli. The sequence goes on from NW_012154173.1 coordinate 14,293,706, forward strand.
AAATTTTGATTGTTGTATTTTTGTTTTCATTCAATTTTAAATATTTCATTTCCTTTGAGACTTCCTTTTTGACCCATTTAAAAGTATGATGATGTTTTTTCCAAGTGTTTTGGGATTTTCCTGTCATTTTTCTGTTATTGATATCTCTTTTTATTCCACTATGGTCAGGACATTTTCTGTATAATTCCAATATTTTAACTTTGTTAAGGTTTGTTTTATGACCCAGTAAACAGTCTGTCCTACCAAATGTCCATGGGCACTTGAAAAGAATGTGTTCTGCTGATATTGGGTAGATTGTTCTATAAATTTCAATTAGATTTGGTTCTTTTTTATAACCTGTATTTTTTAGCTAAGATTTTCTATTTTTCATTTGTTTCAATAAAATTTTTAATTGATTGTTTAACCATTTTTTATGACAGCTGCTTTAAAATCCTTGTCTGATGATTTCAACATCTGATTCTTCTTGATATTGTCTTCAGTTGATTGGTCTTTTCTCATTCAAATTGTGATTTTCCTGTTTTCCTGTTCCTGTATCACAAGTGATTTTTTTAAAATATCCTAGCCAGTCTGGTTAATATGTTAGAAGACTCCTCATCCTATTTAACCATATCCTAGCATTTATTTTAGTAGGCAGTTGCCCTGTTTAGGTTCAGCACATAGGTTCTGGGCTACTTTTGTGGGCTTTAGTTCCAATGACACCTTTGTTTTTAGCGCCCTTACAATGCTGTTCTGCTCTGCTTCATTCTTCTAGTACTGCCAGAACTCCCACTCACTAGCTGATGTAGAAATTATCAGAACCTAAAGTTCATACCTGATATCAGTGAGAGACCTGAGGCAGAAGGGAAGCAAGAAGCCTCTAGCCTTTGGTCTTCTGATACCATTTCATGGAGGGCAGGTGGATACAGGGCTTTGCTTCTGTTGCCACTCTACGTGAAAGACTGCCTGCAGGTGCTCTGATTTGTGGAGCCCAGGGTTTGTTAAGTCTCACACTTTGTTGCTGCCACTGTTGGACCATCATACCACCCACAAGTTCCCTGATTGTGTAGCAGGTCCCAAATATCCTAGGGCTTTGGTGATGCTGTTGCTAACAGAACAAACTACCCACATGTGCCCTGGTTGTACAGTGGGAGTTGGGGTTCACCACTAGGTTTCTGTTGGAATCTCCTGGACCGTCAGCCAAAGAGAGCAAGCGTTAGTTATTGTTGTTTTTGTTTTGTTTTGTTTGTTTTATCTTCGACTGTTGGTGGTTCTGGCCTGCAAGCCTTTTTGTCTCCCAGTTTGAGATATATGGGTTACAAAAAGAAAACTCAGGGGATTCATCACACTGCTATTCTTCCTAGCCAGTCTACCTTCTTCTTCCTAGATTTCAGAGTCCTTTATCATTGCCTGTTAAATAATGCCCAAGGTCTTTAGTTATATTCAGAAGGGAAGAGTAGGGAAAGTGAGTCTATGCCATCTTGTTCCAGAATTTGAAGCACAGTTTTGTCACTTTTTTTAAATTTGCAATTGCTCCATGATATGTTTACATGTGGAATTAAAAAAAAAAAAAAGTCTTTACTTGCGGCTCATTAGGCCTTTTAATCTATAGATAGATGACTTCCACAATTTTGGAAAATCCTCAGCTATTCTCTCTTCAAATAGTTATTCTGTCCACCTCTCTATCTTCCACTTCTGGGACCCCAATTAAATTATGCATTAAACTTCCTCGCTGCATCAACTTGGCTTCTATTTTTATTCTTTTTTTCCCATAATTTTGTTTCTGTGTGCTTCATTCTGAATATTTTCTTCTGACCTGTTATTCAGTTTCCAAATTTTGTCTTCAGCTATGTTTACTAAGCCTGTATTTTGAGTTCTTCATTTCTGCTAATGTATTTTTTAGTTTTAGATTTGTATGTAGAAATTCTCTGTAGAAATTTTAATATTGCCTTTCATCTCCTTGAACACAGTAAGCCTAATTACTCTAATATCTGTGTCTGATTATTCTGACATCTCTAGACTCTCCTTGTTGAATTCTATTGTCTATTATTCCTCCTGGCTCTTCATGATGCTGTGCCTGGTTATTTTTTTATTACGTGCGACATGTTGCATTTGATCATTTGTTTTTAGGAATGATTGGAGGCCTAGGCAAGTATTACCTTCCTCTAGAAAGTAGGAAGAGGTACCTGGTACCTGTGGACACTAACAATCCACAATCACTTGGAATAAATTTCAAGAATTAGATTTTTCTGGAATTCCAGATGATTCAAATCTGGGATGCAGTCCTTGTGAGAATTAGTTTACTGTACCTTTATCGCTAAAGTGAAGTTCTTCTGGGTCCCAGTCCAAAGTTCCAGGGGTCTGTTTGTGTCCTGACTCTTGGCAGTCCCCAGGTCCCTGTCTCCAACTGTTGTCCCTTCCCTGTGAGGCTGTAAAAAGTACTACTCTGACTCTCAGTGGCCTCTTTAGAAAGGGCCTGTCCTCTCAGGGAAAAAGTAGCCCCAAATGCAATGCTCACTATCCTGAATTTCCATCTTCTCCTGGATCTCAGCCCAGTCATACTTCACTAACCTATTAGCTCTTTGAAGCTCTCAAACAGATATTTTCCATATTTTGATCAGATTATCCTAGTTTTTCTTAGTGACATGCTTGGTCCAAATTATCCAGTCCACCATTACTAAACTCTTTCAGCATTATTTATGAAAATGTGTTCAAGAACAACATATGTTTTCATTCCCTCCTCTCATTTCCGCAAAAGTAACATATTTTATATATATCATTTATTCATTTAATAACAAACTCTTTAGATATTTTTATATAGTACATAGAATGAAATCCAACTATATAATATTCCACTGGGTAACTATACAAAGTTTATTTAATCAGTTTCTTATTGATGGACACTAAAGTTAAGTTCAATCTTCTGCTATTACCAATTGTAAGACATATGGTTCATTTTGTACATGAGCTGATATATGTGTAGAATAAATTCCCAAATGATTTAAAAGTTAATTTAAAATTTAATTAGAAAAGGGTATATGGGAATTCACTGTAATTTTTGTTAAATTTTTCTGAAGCCTAAAAATGCTCTAAGAAATAAAGTCTATTGATTTTTTCTATAAAACTCTATTTTAAAATATTTTAATGGAAATATTTTGGTATCTCCGGAAAGATCTCTAGAATTACTAAATATACTGAAACTTTACACAGTAGTTTTTTTAATGGTTCAATTTTTTTTAGGCTTTCTGCTTTTTTAAAATTTCAAAATATAAAGGCGATACAAATGTTTTTGTTACATGGACAGCTTTTATAATGCTTAAGTCAGTGCTATAAGTGTGCCCATCACCTGAATAATGTTCACTATACTTGTTAGGTAGATTTTTATCCCTCCCCTTTTCCCTCTCCCCCTTCTTAATTTCCAATGCTTTTTACTTCTCTCTGAGCCCATCAATTAGTTACGAATTATTAGAGAGCACATGTGGTGCTTGTTTTTCCATTCTTGAGATACTTCACTTAGGATAATGGTCTCCAGTTCCATACAAATTGCTGCAAATTACATTAATTCATTTCTTTTTATGGCTAAGTAGTACTCCATGGTATTAATATATATTATATACCACATTTTGTTATTAATCAACTCATGAATTGATGGACACTTAGGTTGATTCCACATCTTTGCTATTGTGAATTGTGCTATAACAAACATTTGAGTATAGGTGTCTTTTTGATAAAATAACTTATTTTCCTTTGGGTAGATACCCAGTAGGGGAATTGCTGGATCGAATGGTAGGTCTACTTTTAGTTCTTTGAGAAATCTCCACACTGTTTTCCATAGGGATTGTACTAATTTGCAGTTCCATCAACCAGTGTATAAGTGTTCCTTTCTCTCTGTATCCACACCATCATCTATTGTTTTTTGACTTCTTAATAAAAGCCATTCTGACAGAGGTAAGGTGATATATCATTGTGGTTTTAACGTGCATTTCCCTGATGATTAGTGATATCGAGCATTTTTTCATATGTTTATTTTTTCAAAGAACCAACTTTTTGTTTCATTTATCTTTTATATTGTTTTTTGTTTTCCATTTCATTTAGTTCTCCTTTGTCATTTAATATTTCTTTTCTTCTGCTGGCTTTTGATTTGGTTTTCTCTTCCTTTACACAGTAGGTTTAATAGCAGTTGCAGAGAACTATGAGTCACTTTTACCAAGAGACAAGCACAACCCATATAGTACCTACATCTTCCCTCTTCCTTCTTTTTCCACATTTTAAGATGTACTACAATGTCTGCTCTGAAGAAATTAATGGTGTAATACTTTAGGAACACAACAAAGAGGAAAATTTATTAATAATTGTTTTAGAAATTGATGTTAATATATACAACACAGATAATAGACATAATATTTTAAAATATTAATTCATACATTTATTCAATAAATATTTACTGAGCCAATCTCTATTCCAGGCACTTGGAATAGGGAAGGGAACAAAACAGATAAAAATTCCTGTTGTCAGGGAGTTTATGTTCTAGTTGTAGAGAGAAGATAATATTGATAAATAAAATAAATATGCAAATTATAGCATATATTGGTAAATGATGAGTATGATGGAGATAAATAAGCAAGGAAGGGGTTCAGATGCTGCCGGGGTGGGGATTGTTTAACAATTTTACTCAGAAAGTGTTGTAAATTAATTAGTTTTTAACCAGCTGGGAGCTGTTTAAAGATTACTTGCAAAGTTGACATTGTCCTTCCTACTAAGAATCCTGAGTCTATAAAATGCCACCTTCCCATCACACACCTTAGGTAAGAGAATGAAGAAAGCAAAACATTAATCTACAAGGCATAGTCCTGAGTGCCTTCCAAATTATTTATTTTTATGCTCACCACAACAATCTCTGAGGTAGTTATTCTTTTGCTCATCTTCTTAGAATTTTAGAATAAGGAAATCGGGATAGATAAACTTTAAGTGGCTTTCCCAGTATAATAACATTGCCAAGTTCATCCCATAAGATTAAAAAAAAGGGGGTGGACATAATCTGGGCTCCCTATATATAATAGCACAAACAGAAAGGCCATTTGGGGCAGATTTGGTGGCTGTTGACAGCATTTGCTGAAGAACAACTCCCCTTACTACCACTGGAAAAAGGATAGAGAAAGCCATGGATTTGATGATCACTCTTTATAAAGTACAAACTAGAGAGATGGAGAATTTTCTGTAATTCATATTTTAACATGTATGACTAAGTCAAATCTCTAGCTTAGGCCAAAATGGGAACACACTGGCCTACAGATTCTAGAGTAGGTTGAATGACCAATCCACACAAAGAAGAGTGATAATGCTGGGTTTCAGGAAAACTGGAAGCAAGCATTTGAACCCCATCTGTCTTTCATCTCTCCATATACTTTTTCTTTGTACCTGGCTTTTGCCATATGCTAGACAACATGATTCCTGTCAGCTTCTGAACCAACCATTCTCCAGGACTTCAGTGCTGCATGGCCACATGTGGCTAAACTACTTAGCTCTCACATCTCTAGTCAACATACAGAAATGAACTTTGACTCTCTGGTCTCAAATTTTAAAATTCCCAGGAAGATGACATAGTGGGCATATTGATCAGGTGCCCAGCTAGAGCTATCAACTGTAGCTCAAGCAGTGAGGCCATGAGAGACATCACAGCTTCTCAATTGCCATATGGATGCTGGAAATTAGAGTTTATTAGAAAAGAGAATAGTGGACAAATGGCATCCCAGATGCTGACTACATATAGCTTCAAAGAAGGGACCATGACAGTAAGACCCATATAGAATAAAAAATAGCTCTGAGAAATGCAAATCAAAATTACATCTCACCCCAGTTGAAACGGCTTTTATCAAAAAGATAGGCAATAATAAATGCTGGCGAGGATGTGGAGAAAGGGGAACCCTCATACACTGTTGGTGGGAATGTAAATTATTGCAGCCACCATGGAGAGCAGTATGAAGGTTCCTCAAAATACTAAAACTGAAACTACCGTAAGACCCAGCAATTTCACTGCTAGGAATATATCCAAAGGAGCAGAACTCACTATATCGAAAAGATATGTGCACTCACATGTTTATTGCAGCACCATTCACAATAGCAAAGATTTGGAATCAACCTAAGTGTTCATCAACAGATGAAAGAATAAAGAAATTGTGGTATGTATACACAACAGAATATTATTTAGTCAGAAAAAAGAATGAAATCTTGTCACTTGCAACAACATGGATGGACCTGAAGAACATTATGTTAAGTGAAACAAGCCAAGAACAGAAAGACAAAT
>NW_012154173.1:14301270-14302923 GCF_000956105.1 Propithecus coquereli
TATGTAAACGTGAAGAGAGGAAGCAAGAACTGTTCAGAGACTACTAAACTATAGTGGTGGTATAAGTGAGGGTGGAAAGCAGTGGTCTGACTTTACATAAATTTCAAAAGTAGACTGACCTGGGAGAGAGTGAATAAAAGTAGCCTAAAGAATGACATCGCCTAGGTGTCAGGCTTAAACCACTGGGCTGATGTTGGTGCTATTCACTCTGGTATGGAGCAATGAGCAGGGGATGGGTTGGGGTGGGATAGCAAGAGCCCTGACTCAGGCATGATAAAAGGAGCTGTAAAGTAGCCAGATAGAGGAGAGACCTAGTGCCCACAGTAATTTTTAAATTAATGTGTTTTAATGCTTCCTTTAGAATAGCAGATTTTATGCATTTGTTTAACATATTTATTGAACATCCACTATAAATCAGGCACTGTGTGTTGCAGATACTCGGTAAACAAACATAAAGATACCCCTGCTGGGCAGTTGGTGGTGTTGGTCTGTGGATTTCCTCTTCAATTGCTTCAATTATGTCAGTAAAGTAGGAGACAAGGTCAACAGCAGAAACAGGAGCTGGGAGGTGAGGATTGAGGGTTGTGAGAGAAGAGAACCTGATGTGAAATGGTGACTCAGGAGTGTACGAGAGCAACTGGACTAAGAATTTGATGATCACCTGGCCACTTGAGATTTGTGGTCACAATTTTAAAGCAAGACAAGTTAGGAAAGTAGGTAGTATGTTTCCTCCCATCCATGTTCAGCTGCACAGGCATAGAAATGAAAGAGGCAAAAATTTATATTTAGGCAGGGTTATGGTTTAGCCGACTGATGGGACAAACTGGGAGACGGGCAAGGAACATGAGAATATTTGCAAGGAAGCAAGTTTAATGACTGGCACTGACTCAGAATTTAAACTGGGTAGGAAGCAGAGTGAAGACCTTGAGGGGTAAGGAACAAGGAAAAAGTGGTAGGATCAATGGATGGGATGGCCAGGTAGGGTCACAGAACAGGTGAGGGTGGGATACTAGAGGCAGAGAGCTAGGAAGACAGGAGAAGATGGACAAGGAGAAGAATGCTTGAAAGTGCGACTCCGGAGAGCGCAGTTATTGGCAACAGCAACAGGAGTGGCTGAGGCAGGAAATAAGATGAAAATCACTGGACGAAGGGGGTTCAATGTTGGAAAGATCATCAATTTAATACATGTAGACGAAAACTGCCAAGGGTCAATATAGGTGTAGTATTGGAGAGGGTGGCAATGATTAGGAGTTAAAGCTACTGAAGAATACAGGAGAAAGACCCAAGGGTCCGTAGACAAAAGCAACAATGAGGGCCAGTGGATCGTGTAGATGGTGTAATCTGATGACATGGTGTTCAGAGATAGGTCTATTTTTAAAATATCTCTTAAATCTAGCAAGTCTAAAACATTTAAATGATCTTTCCTCTTTATTAGAGATATTTTCTCAGCTAGAACAAACTATACTACAACTATTAAAATCAAAAATTACAAAATATTACATTAATACTTAAGTTTGTATATTCATTTTCAAGTAAAAATTATATCAAATATAATGAGCATCAAGTAAATTACACCAAGTTACAAAAAAGTAACTGATAAGACACGTATCCTGTCTCAGTCTATTCTGGCTACTATAAAAAATAACTTAGACT
>NW_012154173.1:14303588-14346553 GCF_000956105.1 Propithecus coquereli
TGCTGAGTGTTACTACCATTTACAATGAATACCCCTATTCACAGAAGATATGTGCTGAACTCTGTTTTAAAGGTTTTGAAGAGTTTTATACGTTTTGATAAAAACAGACATCATGTGCTTAAGACTAAAATTCCTCAATGGACTAAATTCCTCAATGGACTAAAATTCCTCCATAAATAATTGGTTTCAACAAACCCTCCCCAAGTCCAAATGAGTTCACTGCAGCTAGTAAACCACAAGGTGATTTAGAAAGATTCACAAACATTTAGCAAAATCTAACTTCTGCTGAAGCAATGAAAAATCCTACCAGCTTGTTTTCAAGGCTGCTTTTCCATATGAAATATTTTATGTATGCTTATATACTATTTGACCAAAAATATTTTTCTTCAACACTAAATCAAGACCACAAATACTACTTGGGAGCCATGTGGTCCTGTAACATTTGTGCAGCAAGTTAAATACATGTTGGTTTCTTGTGAAATGTAGTAGAATGAGCTTACACATCTACACATTGACTAGCCCCTCCCTCATGCCCCAAAGTTATTTAACATATCATTTATTATTTAAAGAATGAAAACACAATAGCATGGAAAAATGTGGGAAGGGTACCATTAATGGACTGGAAATTTTTTGAAATTCTATAAGCATGGAGAACTAAGCAGGTGGGGTAAGACGGATAGTTATATCAGACCTGGGGGGATACTATAGCCTAAGGCACCAGAAGTAAGTTCTGTTCTTTCTGAGAGAGTCAGAAAAACATTCAAGCACAAAACCAGAGGTCAATAAGAAGCCATCAGTGTAATTCATTAAACAACTACAATCTGAGCAGCTGGTTTAGTTGGGACCCACCTCCCTCTTCTAAGGGGTGCTGTTGGCAGTTGGCACTTTTACCCACAGGGGAAGGTCAAAGACCTCTGCTCCAACGTATCTGCCTGGCAAGTCTCCTGGAATGGTGCTGGACTCCAAGAACTAAAATAGAACTTAACGTAGTGCTGGACCCCACAACTCTTTAAAGGTGAGGATAGGTACCTACCAGTGAACTACAATACAGCACTATTCCCCCAGAGTAAGGACCTCCTTACTTTAACACTTTTTCTGTCCTGTATACAGTTGTCCCTCAGTATCTGCCAGGGATTGGTTCCAGAACTCCCATGAATATCACAATCTGCAGATGCTCGAGTCCCTTATATAAAATGACTTAATATTTGCATATAAACTACACACATCCTCCCATATATTTTACATCATCCCTAGATTACCTATAATACCTAATACAATGTAACTGTTTTATAAATAGCTGTTATACTCTTTTTTATTTGTATCATTTTTTATTGGTATACTGTTATTTTTTGTTGCTTTGAGTTTTTTCCCCAAATATTTTTGATACACAGATGCAGAACCCATGGATACAGAGGGCCAACTGCACTGTACGAGGAAGCCCAATCGCTACCCTTTCTAGCCAACTCAAACATCTCTCCCAGTCAAGGAAGAGGTCGGATGGAGGTATCTATTCAAGTAGAGAGAAACCTAAACAAGCTGCCTATAATAAGCAACCTCATCTTACATTCATATATAGTCATGCACCACCTAACCATGGGGATAGGTTCTGAGAAATGTGTCATTGGGTGATTTCATCACTGTGGGAAGTGTACTTACGCAAACCTGCATGGTCTGGCCTACTACACACCTGGGCTATATGCTATGGCCTATTGCTCCTGGGCTTCAAATCTGTACAGCATGTTACTGTACTAAATATTATAGGAATGCAATACTACTGTAATGCAATGGTGAGTATTTGTATATCTAAACATGGAAAAGGCACAGTAAAAATACAGTATAAAATATTAAAAATGGTACACCTGTACTTACGGAGCTTGCAGGACTGGAAGCTGCTTTGGGTGAGTTGTGAGTGAGTGGTGAGTGAATGTGAAGGCCTAACTAGGTCACTACTGTACTCTACTGTAGACTTGATAAACACTGTACACTTTGGCTACACTAAATTTATCAAAAGCCATTTTTCTTTCTTCAATAATAAATTAACCTTAGCTTACTGTAGCTTTTTTACTTTATGAACTTTTAAAACTTTTTAACTTTTTGACTCTTTTGTAATAACACTTGGCTTAAAACAAACATATTGTACAGCTGTACAAAAGTATTTTCTTTCTTTATATCCTTATTCTATAAGCTTTTTTCTATTTAATTTTTTTCTTTTACCTTTTAAACTTTGTTGGTAAAAACTAAGACCAAAACACACATATTAGCCCAGCCCTATACAGGGTCAGGATCATCAATATCACTGTCTTCCACCTCCACGTCTTGTCCCACAGGAAGCTCTTCAGGGGCAATAACATGCATGGAGCTGCCATCTCCTATGACAACAATGCCTTCTTCTGGAATGCCTCCTGATGGATCTGCCTAAAGCTGTTTTACAGGGGACTTCTTTTTATAAGTATAAGGAATACACTTCAAAATAACAACAAAAACTATAGCATAGTAAATACATAAACCAATAACATAGTCATTCACTATCATTATCAAGAATTATGTACTGTGCATAAATGTACGTGCTATACTTTTATATGACCGGTAGCCCGGCAGGTTTATTTACACAGCATCCCCACAAACATGAGCGTAATGTGTTAGACTACAACACCACTAGGCAATAGAAATTTTTCAGTTCCATTATAATCTTACAAGCCCACCGTCATATATGCAAAACATCATTATGCAGTGCATGACTGTATATGAATGGACAACCGGAAATCACAGAAATTTGAGGAAAAACTATACAAGTATATAAACAAAGAAAATACCCAAGCCAAGAAAAAATAAAGCTGTTTCAGGAAAGCAAACTATAAAAATAGGGATCCTTAGTGGGACTAGAATGAATGTTACATTTACAAAACAGGAACTTATGGCCAGTAAAAATGAGAAAACTCCTCATCCCCTCCAGGTACAATGCACAGTATCTGGGGAATGGGCACACTTATAACTTTGATCAAATGGTACAAAAGCAATTTATGTAACCAAAACGTTTGTACCCCCATAATATTCTGAAATAAAATTTTTTAAAATATGAGATATCGTGAGTTCAAAGACAAAAATAAAATAATAAAAGATTTCAGAGGGGAAAAAATGTTACCTACAGAGTAAAAAGAATCTGACCAATATCAAACTTTTCATCCATAAAACTGCATGTTAAAAAAAACCCAAAGAGTGGTACCTTTAGATCCCAGACTGTGGGGAGTAGGGGAAATGATCTCAGAGTTCTATGAATGTGGCCCATTGTCAATCAAACGTGGGGGAGGAAATCAGGATATTTTCAGACATGAAATTCAAAGACTTTATCTTCTTCACACCCTACCTGAAAAAAAATTTTTTAGAAGAGATACTCTATAAAGACAAAAAAGGAATCCAAGAAAAAAGTACAACAAGAATATAAAAAACAGAAGCAGCCAGGTATATGGAAATGTGGTGAAATGCTAGAATTTTTTTTTAAATAAATAACTTGATGTTTAGTATGTTCTTTAGGTGATAACATTTTAATAGGTTGCGATTACTTTTCAATTTCTATGGGTACAATCGCTGTATGTGGATCTACGGCGACAAAGCAGAGGCAGCTCCTTTGTGCAAGCCTCGGGCTCCAGCCTCCACCGCGTCCCACTTCTGGAGCAGCTGCTGGCCTGTTGCTCCTGGTTGACCTCCCTCTCCCTGCCCACCACAGCACAACTCCCCCAGAAAGCAGATGCTCTGCCGGCACCACTTTGTGCTCCAGTCCTTTGTGATGGCATCGCCAGAGAGCATCTGCTGGGAGAACGGTGTAGCCCAAAAAGCTCCCGGTTTAGTTGTGAGTTGATGACTCTCAGGAGGGTCCCAGCATCCCTCCCATTATTCCCAACCAAGTTGCTAACAGAAACAGAAGGCTTCAGGTTCCTCACCCAGACCATTAAGCCCATAGTCTTCTGTATATTCACAAATCCAATCTCTCTTTGACCCCTCTTGAGGATTCCAAACCCTTCAGTCTTGCAAGAACTGAAACCATGTTTAAATTTACTAAAAGACCAAAGCCACCAGTGGACCAGCAGATCAACCGTCCATGTCAACCCCTCCCATTTGTCTCCTCTCTGTATCCCCCGCAGGCCTTCGGCCCCATGACCGGGTCGCTGGTACCAACCCCGGCTTTACATTTCAGGGCCACATGCCCCACCTCCAACATTCAACTCTCCACCCTGTAAATGGAAATATTCTCTGGAAGTCTTCGTCTGTGCCTTTTATTTGGCAACTCGGCTTTTCTGCTCCCATACCTTTCATTCCTTCCTCCAACAGCGAATTTTTCTGGTGCACCTTTCAGTATTTTTCATGGCCTAAGAAGCCAGATTCAGGAAATCTAAAAGTTGAGATTCAACGGTAATCATTCTTAACAGTCTCTTTATAGCAGGAAAACAGGCCAGAGTTTATTTTATTAACTTTGCTTCTTTAAAAAAAATAGTTGATTTGTCTTTATTTTAGTTTCTCATGGGATTATGGGAGAAAGTGAGATTAGAGACAAAAATTAAGTGAATGTTTTCTTCTGTGTTACTTTTTCAGTGGTGATAAACAGCCAGACTTTGTCTTGTGTGTTTGTTTTGCCTGCTCCTCTGTATGTCTAACTACATTTACTAAGGAGAGGAAAATAATCCATGGATTGGGTTTACACTGGATACTGTCAGACACCGGTGACCCTCCCTGCACAAAAACCTTAGGTGACACAGTAACCGTAACCTACCACACAACCTGTCACACAGCTGTGAGCTCTCTGCCCGTCCAGGTGAATCCATGAGAGCAATGGTCAGGCTGGCCCACACCTATGAATCTGCAATGTCTTAGGGAGATCAGGTTGAGTAACAGACTGAACAATATTTTATTTCAGGACCTAGGGGAATCCAATGATCCCAGAATAAACCGTATTCTCAGGGTTTAAAGTGACCTCCAAGCACTAGGGATTCGAGTACACTAAAAGGCCCAGAATCTCTTTATTTTCTGAAGATCCAACATAAGAGCCCTATGCCAAAAAAGCCAAATCTAAGCTAACACTGATGTCAGGCTCCAGTCAATGAATGATCATCAAACTACCTTAAGGATGTACACAGTTGAAAGAGAAATTGAATCACTCATGTGTCGTAACTGTGAGGCTTCCAGGAGATAGGGGAAGAAAGCGCAGAAGGTTAAGAGGAAGAGCAGCAAATGGTGAGAATGAGCAAGTCAGCAAGGGATGGAGCGTGACCCAATGGCCACAGGAATCACTGCCTCCCAGTGCCTCCCCCACAGGCATGCATGTGTGTTATGGAAGAGGTGTCATCTCTGCTACTACCACAGTAACACCACAAAGCTCCTTACCGATGTCTGTCCTAGGTCAGGTTGGAATCTTCAAGAAGTAACTTGCTGCTTGGAAGCACTGAACTGCACAGATTTGAAACTCCTGCAATAGTAGGAAACCTCATCAAGGGGTTTCCATGCCTGCTGCTTCTCAGTGATGGGGGAGGGGAGACAGCCACTGGGATGCTTGGGGCTTACTCCCACAGCCCCCACAGTGATGAAGAGATCATTTGCAATCATCACTCAGTGGCCACTGGTTTTAAATAAAACAGATTTATTCATATGGATTTAGTTCCAAAATTTTCACTGGATTGATTAATACAGACTCAAGGATGCATTCTAATAAATACAGTTTCATAATGAAAAATACACTAAAGGTAGCACTGGTGGCATAATTTGTAAGGTTAAGTACAAAATAAAAACGTGGGGTCCCTTGTTCAAAATGATTAAGAATTTCAAAATAGTGACAGCAGAGCACTAAATCAAGAGTGGGGCCCTGTGAGCACGGGTCCCTAGCAACTGCACAGGTCACAGGCCCAGGAAGCTGCCCTGACAAAAGGAATATTAGGAGTTGCTGAGTCAGACACTGCTGTGCTGCAAACTGCTTTTTCAGTAAATTTCCCCAATGTTAAAATTGCATCTTTAGCAAAACAATTCAAATATAGCAAGAATATCACAAGAGCAGTTGAAACTTTCTCAAACTGCTGCTATAAAATCATTTCTTTGACAGGGATACTGGGTTATATAAGTGAATTCTTCTGCACCAAATTAATAAATTCTTGTATTTTTTATTGTACAATTCAAGGCATACAAAATTATGTTTCAATATACTTATATATAGTGAAATGATTACTATAGTTAAGCAAATTAATATATACATTATCTCAAATAGTTACTTTTTGTGTGTGTGTGGCTCTTGCTACATAAAAACACTTTATTTTATAACACTACTGAGTTTTCAAATAGTATTTCAATTTACTATATTTTGTTCCTGATAATTGTTTGATTGCATATTCTTTTCAGGCTTATGCTAATCAACACATGAGTATATGTTTAATATAAATGGGATAGTCCTCACAGATATTAATCACAGGTTCAACAGTAAGAGAACTTTAATTGGTTTTATTTAAGCATACCTCTTAGGTTTTTAAATTAAGAGACCCTGAAGACTGCTATTAGTTAAAGTGACTACAGAAAAATCATAGAATATATTTTAGTATCTTCGTATTTCTATAATCTATGCTTCAGGGTTGTTAAATTGCTTTACTTGTGCTACATATATTTTGCTCTTCCTTAGAAGATATATCATGAATAAAAGGAAAAAACAGACTAAAATAAACTAGTAGAAAAAAAAACAGGGATAGTTCAGAGGACAAAAGAAATTGCTCTTATGGGCAGCACAATTTGGTAATTCATTTCAAAAGTAAAAAAAGTGCATCCCAATCTGGCAATTCTAAAATGATAAATGTGCAAGAATATTTATTGAGTGCTCTTCATAACAACAAAGATTGTAAACAACCAAAAGTCCATTGATAAGATTTTGGCCAAAGATAGAACTGTCCTCTATACTTTGGAATATTTTACAAATATTAAACAAAATGAAACACTTAATATATACTCATACAGATCTCTCTCCAAGTTAAATTGCTAAAGGTAAAAATGTACTTAAAGAGTTATTTCATGATTTTCAAGATAATTATCAGTAAACTGTAAATTGGGAGCCTACTTACATTTCGGAAAATGGGAATTGATACAAAAATGGAGAAATATTTGGAGGCTAGGAGAAGGGAGACTGCTTCAATGTAAAAGCAATGCAGAGGGAGCCTAGCCCCTCTGTGTAGCTATAAAGGAATGCCTGAGGCTGGGCAATTTACAAAGAAAAGAGGTTTGTTTAACTCATGGCTCTAGAAGACTGGTCATCAGGTGAGGGCCTCAGGCTGCTTCCACTCATGCGGGAAGGTGAAGGGGAGGCGACACGTGCAGAGATCACACAGTGAGAGAGGAAGCAAGAGAGAGAGAGCGCAGGGAGGTGCCGGCTTTTCAACTACAGCTTTTCCAGGAACTAACAGAGCAAGAACTCGCTCACTACCCGCCCCCACCAGGGAGGGCATTATTCTATTCATGAGGGATCTACCCCCATGACCCAAACACCTCCCATGAGGTCCCATCTCCAACATTGGGATCAAATTGCAACATTAGGTCTGGGGGGACAAACATCCAAACTATAGCAAGAGGTATAGACGAGGGGAACAGGAGTGACAGTCTAAGCCTGCTAGAACTGGGGCACCTTCAAATGATCTTGTAGAGCTCTCTTGCTTTATAGATGAGGGAACTGAGGACCACAGAGATGAACTGACTTGCACAAGTTTTCAAAGCCACTAAGAGTTGTGCACATCATTAATTAATCACAATTAATTATTATGACTAATTCATCATTAAAATTTAGGAAATATTATAAATTTAGAAACATGCTGATAAATTCAGTCAAAAGCCCTGAGCATGTTTTTTGTTTTTGTTTTTTTTTTTAAATCACATGTCAAACTCCATGCTAGGACCCCTGGGAGACACTAGGATGAATAAGACATGTCTTCTATCGTTTGGAGGCAGGGTAAGGGAGAGCAAGGGTTGAGAAAAAATATGCCAAAAGGTGCTTTAAATAAAGAGCTTTATATTGTTTAATAATTATAAAATATTCCAAAGCATGGGGTACAATAATAAGCCATTAGCATAAGAGTTGCTAAAGTTCTATATCTACTGCCTCCTTAGGAATAGATTTAGCAAAAAGTGTCTGGTTTTATTACATGTAAAGCCATTACTATGTACACTTATTTCCTATCCTTGCCTTAAGGTTCTGTAGATTTTCTTATCACTGAACACTTTGGAGAGAACATGGATATTAGTCTTCTACCCCACAACATCAAACTCTAGCACAGACACTTCAAGTTGATTTTATTTCCTACTTGGTCCTCTCTTGTCTACTTTATATTGTTCTTGTAATACAGTTCTAATATAATAGTTGTCCACATCTCGCTTCCTTAATAGACTACAGACTCTTAAACCACAGGGATCTGGGTATATATATATATATGTATTTTTTTTTTCCCAAATTTCTCATTGCACATATCAATGATTTGTATCAACTAGGCCAGACTGTTATTTGTTTTGTTGTTGTTGCTGCTGTTTGACATGGTGAGGCAAACAGAAGTATATAACAGGACATGTCCCTTGACATCAAAGATTTCACAATTAGTATTGATCAATAATTCTCAATAGACACAGGAGGCCCCATTCCACATGTTTGGAATCTTGAATTATTGGCCAGAAGGTGTGACTGTGTGCATGTAGGCTGGACTCAGAGGGAGCTGAAAACAAACATATTTTGCTACATTCCCCCAGTAAAACTATATTTACGGGGAAAACCCCATGTTTGTTTCTTTGTTTGTGTCCTGCAGAGTGTGACAATGTTAATTCCTGGGCGCACAAAGTTGTTCACTAGATATTTACACACTGATAGTTATAAAAAAATCCTTTTGCACCTTTTCCATTTCCTTTTCCACATTTTTTCCATGAAGGAATATTTCTTAATTGATATGGAGACATTCAGATTACTACTGAATTTCTTGCTAAATTCCCCCCAAAGCTGCTCAAATAAATTGTTTCAAGTCATACTCGAGGAAAACTGTAGAATTTAAACTATAAAAATTGAACAGTATCTTCACATCACTAACATTCTAGAAAGTGTGATTCATTCAATTAGAGGTATCCCTAGAATTACTGCATTTTCAAAGAAAGTGATTTTCTAATAGTTAATATTTACTATAGTATAGCCTCCTCTTTCAGGGTAATGTAATTCAAGAAATTAAATCTTGAGCGCAAAATTAAATGAAAGGCACCATCACTCACAGTGGCCACTAGATGGCGAGAACAGAAATGTCACTATTTTTAGGATTAAATTATTGAGATGACTGTGCCTTCCCTTAAAATGAGAAAATGTGTGCTTATTATAAAGTATATGGATCCAAATCAAGATGAAATTCATCATTAAAACTGTAGAAAATGTTATAAATTTAAAAACAAATTACTTTGTACGATACTCGGCACTTAAAAAATCAGGCAATTAATTGCCAAGGGATGCATGTTTCCTCTCTCAGAAATAGCACGCCTACCCACTCGATTTCGCTGCCTATAGCGCTATTCTTGAATCCTCCTTCACCCTCAGCCCCCACGGGTAGTCAAATACTCAGTGTGACTGATGATGCTTCCATAACTCAATCTTGAATCAAGCAAGAATACATTTTTGATGTTCTCATCTAATTATTTCTCCCACCTGTTTGAAGCCCTTCGATGACTTGCTATCACCTTCAGAATCAAGTCCAAACTCCTAAAGATGATTGTATGGACCTGCAGGAACTGATGCTTGCTAAATTCTCTAATTTCTTCTCTTTCCTCAAACTCTAGTTTCCTTTGGTACCTCCTTTTAATAAAGGTTGCCCCTTCTCTATTTCCTGCTATGATGTTCCTTTTCTTTCCCCATGCCATTCTTAGGAAGCCGAGTGAAAGAGAAAGTAATGCTAAAGCCAGGTCTCACAATGGAGCTTCCCATTGGCACAGCAGCCCAGAAAGAAGGTTCACTGTGAAATTCCTCATTTTTCACTGACTTGTTCATATTCCCATGCTTTGTTCCATCAAAAGTATAGAATGTTGGTGGGTTTTATTTTGCTTTACAATATCCTCTATTTATTTCCTGCAACAGTGAACAACTCTGCCAAGAAGAAAGTATCAATTTCCTACATTTTTATTTTTAATCAAATCATATTGATACAGCCAACATGCCTTGTAATATATGGAATGAGATTATGACTATCCCCCAATTTCAGGCCCTCTAGACTTGACCAACCACTGCTTAAACCTGGATCCAACTCACATTATTTGGAAAAAGACTATTAAGTTGTATGAAATTCACTAAATATGAAGGTTTATATCCATTTCAGTCTTTAGCATTTCCCTCCTTCACCAGCCCCAGATAGTTCAAACCATGAGTGAAAACTATAGCACTGTTTCACAAATGAAATGAAATTTTGGCTAATGGATTAAACAAAATTAAGAAAGAAATGTGTTTTTCTAATACATTCCCTTAGGAAACATTTCCAAGGTCAACATTTAATCCTTGGGCTTTTTCCAAAACATAGTCTGTATTACCTGAAGCCAAGAACATGATGTTATCACTTTTCAAAATCATAATAACCTACAAAAGAAAATAGGACTGCTGTCCCTACCATGAGCATATTATTCAAACCAAGAATAGATTGAGGATGAACTGGCATCAGTCTCTTTTCAAGTAAATTCTTGGAGGCTGCCCAATTTTTACATATTTAATTAGAATATTCTTGTATTATGTACTTTTTAAAGTGAAGCATGATTGGGAATAAATAGTATTTGGTAAGCAAAATTATTGTGTAATAGGATTTTATCTGTAGTCTCTACAAAAACTTTAAAAAGCAAAATAATAGCTTTGGCAAAACATTTTTTATACTTTGGGAAAATACATAAGAAGTTACAAAGAATAATCCAGCAAACATTCTTATACTCACAACTCAAAAGTAACATACATTATTTTACCTCTAGGGGTTTTTTTAATCATAAAATAAGTACAACATTGCAAAAAATAATAATCCTCTATACTCCAAAGTAAATATAGGAACTTGATATATATTAGAGATGGCCTTACAGATCGGAGGAGAAAAATAGACTAATTTATAAAGGATATTGGGCCAATTTTCTTTCTATGTATAAATAAAATAAAACGAGATCCCAAATTCAAACCCCATAGGAAAGTAAACTCCAGATTTATTAAAGGCCTAAATGGAAAAAAACTATTAAAAAAATATAACAGAAAATTTTTATCACCTCAGAGAAGGAAAATATTTTGTAGATAAGGAAGGAATAAAAATCATGGCCAAATTAATCATTTTGAAATCAGAATTTATATTCCTTTACCAACAAAACCATCTAAAGTGTTTCACATGAATGAAAAGTTGCCTGAACTATTCAACATTGATTAGTGACATTCATCAATTTTTTTGGTTTTCCTCTTTCTGGACACGTGGTAAGACTATACTTTCCCAGGTCCTTAAACTTCCAGGTGGCCCTGTGATTTGCTTTTACAAATGAAATGTGAGCAAAAATGATTTCTGTCATTCTGGGAGGAAGTCTTTAAGAGCCAATGCACGATATGTCATTTTCTCGTCCCCGTGCTGTGGTGGCCAGCCATACCTCAGAAAGTGGAGATTACTGGGTGAAGATGATGGAGACCAGAGGTTACCACTGACCCAAATGGACGTGGAATGTGAGTGAGAAATAAACCTTTGTGGTTTAAGCCGAGATCTTGTGCTTGTTTGTTATCCGTCATTTTGACAGCAAAGTGACAGTATCAGGCTGGACCCTGATAGCAAGTGGCAGAATCCCAACTCAAAGTTGCTTAAGGAAGGAAGAGAAACAGTTAACAAGGACAACTCGGTAGAAGGGGAAAGACCTCTTGGAGCTTCATGGTTACCTCTATCTGACTTTCATCATCACGTCTCTGAGCATGTTGGCTTCATATTCAGCTAGCAGTTTCCTTCCTGGGGTGGGGACATGTCCACCAGCATGACAGTACAGCCTTGGGCTTTGAGAAAGTGAAGAAGAACATTCTCTTTCCAGTTTGAATTTGGAAACTCTTGTGTGTCAAGACTCTGGTTGTCCCAGACACAGCCTGGCTCCCATGCTTGTGCAAGTTATTGTGGGACGATGACAAGTCCCGTCCTTTCTAAGATTACAATAATATCTCCTCCTAGGGTTTTTATCGGAGTTGAATGAAATAATCCATGTGAGCACTTGGCTCATGTAGGAAGTAAACACCAGCTATTAATCATATGATGATGTTGTGATGATTAGTTTTATATATTAACTTGGCTAGACCATAAGTAACGAGTTATTTAATCAAACACTAATCTAGATATTTCTGAAGGTATTTTGTAGCTGGGGTTAATATCTACAATCAGTTGACTTTAAGAAAAGCATATTACCCTTGATGTTGCAGGTAGGCCTCACCCAGTTAGTTGAAGGCCTTAAGAGCAAAAACTGAGGTTTCCTGTTCAAGAAGAAATTCTGTGTCTAGATTGCAACACCAGCTCCTCCCTGAGTTTCTAGCCTGCCGTCCTCCAGATTTCAGACTTGCAGCTTCTGCAATCACATGAACCAATTCCTTAAAATAAATCTCTCTTGGCTCTAATTCTCTGGTGAACCCTGACTTATACAGACTGCAACTACCCTCAAAGGTAGTCTTCATCTCCATTTTTTGGATAAAAAACTGAGCTTATTAATGGTGAAGCTTGAATTCAAACTTAGATCCTTTTGTTCCAAAGCCCGGGGCCTTGGGAAGACACACAACCTGCACTATCAAAACTTGATAAAATTCCTTAGCAGATGAAAAAGGGAAAGAGATAATAAGGATGGAAAGAAAGAGTCTGTCCTAGTTTAGAGAGTTTTGTGCAATATATTCTCCCTTCATAGTCGCTTCTGATATGTATTAACGTCCACTACCAGAGCATTTATCATTGCATGTATTATCTTATTGGTAACTATTTCTTCTTGACCCGTTTAGGGTATATGTAGAAAGCAAGTAGCCATTATCTTTCAGTTCAAAAGATTTCATAAAATTTAAACAGTTAAATTTGGTTACCTCTCAGACTTTTCTTTTCCAAGGAAAAGAAACTCCGTTCATGGTCCTCAACTCCCAGACATGCAACCCGAGGTGCTAACATGCCAGGGGACTGGTCCGGGGACAGGCTGGCAGTCTCTGCAGAAGAACACGCATCCCTCATTCCCCATCAAGTGTGTGCTCACCACATCTTGCTTCCTTCTCATTCTTTCTATGGCAAAAGATCCCACACCAAAAGGAAAAACACAACAACAGTGAGGGGAAAGGCAACACACATTCGAATTTGAAATGGGAGCCATAAATTCGGGCGAGTCACCTAACAGCGATGGCGGTGGTGATCACTTCAAGAGCAACTGTAGCTCACCAAAATGCTAACTTCCACACCTTAATATATAAGCACCTTAGAAAAGTGGTCAGCATCAGGACTGTGTACACATAAGAAGAATGCTCATCTAAAGAAATTGCCCTTGAACTAGATTTTGCTTTCTGTGAAAAGCAAACATGTTTCTCTCCACAGAAGTTCACCAAGGTTTTCAGAAAGTAAATAGAAAAGAAATTGTCAAAGCATCTCCTATGTATCAAAAGATCACTTTATTTCTTTTCTTTGGTCTCACTTTCAGATTTTCTGCGTATAACCCCTTGGACTAGTAAGTCTCCAAGTACCTCATAAATTCTGAGTTCCTAAGCAACAATTGAAAAAGATAGTCACCCATGCCCTTTACAATGTAATCATTATAAAATGAATTCATATCTCTTAACACACTCACGCACTGTGTACAACACTGTGGACAGCAAGTACACTTAAGGTTTGGATGTGCTTAAAATGTGTCCATAAATCATCATCACAAAACCTTCCAATCATGTATTTCTTTCTATGTATCATGGTCTCTCCTACATGCACAAGTACCGTTCTTTTTTGTTGTTGTTCTTTTCTTTTCTTGTACCTAACATCTGAATAACACTTAATGGTACACACGGCTACACGGTACTTCTACACTAAGCAAGTATTACCCTCATCACTCCACCACAGATGTGGAAAGTGAAGAGCATGCCCGAGAACACAGATCACGGGGCAAAACTGAGATGGAAACCATGTCTTTGAACTTTATAACTGCTTGCTTACTATTGTTTGTCTTCGATGTATTACAGGATCCGTGAGGACGATATTTTGCTCATTATTTTATCTCCATTTTCTAGCACACACAGGGCATTTAATAAACCTCTGAATAATGAATGCATGCAAAAATGTGGATGCCAGATCCTATTAGCAATGATAAAACTTCAATTCACTGAATACCTGCTGGGTAGCACATCTTGTAATTGGTATTTTTGCACGCATTCTTTATCAACTGACAATACAAAAGAGTTGCCGTACAGTTACCTGACAGAAAGGACTAATGAGAATCTTACAACATTCACCTAAAGCTCTTTTGGGGCAGCAGTTCTCAAAACGTAATCCCCAGCACAGCAGGGCCAACTGGCTTAGGAACTAGAAGTGCAAATTTTGCAGTGTCATTTTATACCTACCGAATCCAAAGCTCTGAGAAGGGCGCCTAGCAATCTGTTTTAACAAACCTTCCAGATTCAGGTGCACACTAAAGTTTTGACAGCTACTACTTTACTGAGACAATATCCATGGAAGATGGCTTAAAGAATGAGAGTCCCTCCATTCCTCTACATAGTCTGAAACACAGGTCATGTTATCATATTTCAGCCCTCTGTAGCATTGTCTGCATCGTATTTTGGCATCAATCCACTGACCTGAATCAAGAAAGATTAACTTAAAAAATTACTTGATGAATACTCATTTGTTCATTTCTCGGTAGATTAAGTATCATAATAGCAGATTGCCTCACCCTGCTAAACTATGTGTGCATCGGGGGTGGGGGAGAAGGGGAGATAAGTCCCTACTCTCAAGGAGCTTAAAATTTGATAGAAGAGATAAAATTTGTATATCAAAATGCATACCATAATGACATGGTGGAAAGTGCTTACAAGTACTTTGTACTTCAGAGGAGGGGTGGTCCTCAGCTAGCTGAGGTTATCAGACAAGACTTTATAGAACTCTGGAGAGGAGGAAAGCATGGCAGACTCCAGTGGGCCTCTGGAATGAAATACATAGAGACTAGGCAGCTTAATGGCTGAAGCTGCTAAATACAAAGTGTAAGTAATTGTATTTTATCCCCAAACCCTTCATACAGGCTTTGTGAAAAATGTTCTCCAAGGAATAATGAGTAAAGAGGGGAAAAACACAGTAAATTGGATGTCTGGGGGAAAAAAAATTGGTCTTGGGAACAAAAACCAGAAGCAATTTTCATGGAATTCATAATTGGAAAAGATCAGTGGAAAATAACCATCAACAATAGAAGGCAATCAAGAATCACTGTAACACAACTACCAGGAAATGCACAGTTGGTGCTAATCAGAAAGCAGCTCCCAAAACAACAAAGATGGCCTGCAACAAGAGTAGTAGAAAGCTCAAGTGTGTGGGCAAGTAAGTTTCTTTTACTAACTCAGGCTAAATGACCAAACATTGGCTAAAGGGAAATCACATTATTATTTTATCAAAATAATATATATTAGAGTTAAAAAAAAAAAACACTAAAGTTGTCATATTCGTGCCCCATTACCTATTTTGTATTTATTTTAGATTTCAGGAACCAATGAGATGAGCTATTTTATTTTTGGTTCTGCACAAACATTAAGAGTGGGTTTCTCAAAGTATTTTTTTTTCTTTTCTTTGGACACACAGTGCTATGAAGGAAACTCCACTTGCCCATGGCAAATCTCCATCTATTTCTGTGTCTTCTTGCCTAGGAACTCAAGGTCTATTCAAGACTTTCTTTGTCATCTTCTCCACCATTATGGCTGCTTTACTTTAATGGAGCTAACATTACCTTTTTCATCCACATCCGAAACTTCAGAATCATCCTTGCTCAAACCTCACAGACTCTGTAACTATTCAATTATACCTCCTGTTTAATAGTTCCCACCTGCCACCTCCTTTCCCAGTTCCACTTAACCATCAGGTCATTGTGTCTCCCCTAGGAGTGGATGCTAACTAATGCCTCCAACCCCAGTCACCCCACACCACCACTAGACATGTATTTTCCCAAAGCAGCAATTTGATGTACACTATCCTGCCCAAATTTCATTAGTGATTTTCACTTGTCCACCAAAGTAAATAACCACTTCCTACCTGACACTGAAGTTGGTCCATGTCCAGAACCAGGCTACTGTCCACCACCACCTTCCACCTTCCTCCTACACATGCACCATGAACCAAGTCCAATAACACATCCCACTTTGATCTCTGTCATGCCCATCTTTGTATCATGCCATCCTTCAGTTTGGAATGCCTCAATCAGCTTCCCAATATCTTACTGTCCCATCTAAATCTTCTTATAATTCAAAGTTCAGCCCCAATGCAACTTCATTCATGTATTCATTCATTTGTTCATTCCACAACTATTTTCTGAAGCACCTACTGGGAGAGACACCGTGACACGTGCCAAGGCAGCGCAGGGAGCGGAGGGCAGTGTGACTAAATGCATAACTTCTGCCCTCAATAAACTTGTAATTTAATTAGAAGACAAGAGAAATCTTACAAAGATAATTTTTCAAAGACCTATGAAAAGTACAAAGTAAGAACTATCAGGCTAGAACAGGAGCTCATTCTGTTAGGATCAAAAGCAAAGATCAAGTACACTTTACATGTAGCTGCACATGTGATATATGCTAAGTGGGAAAATGAAGTGTTTTGCTCCCTCACTTGACGAGAACACCTAATGGAGATCCTACCTGGACTTATGTTCCCCTAAAACACCCACATACCTAGCTGCTATAGATTGAATGTTTGTATCCCCTCCAAATCCATATGTTGAAACCTAATCCCCAATATGATAAATACTGGGAGATAGGCCTTTGGGAGGAAATGAGGTCATGAAAGCAGAGCTCTCTGAATGGGATTAGTGCCCTTATAAAAAGGATGTCAGAGAGCTTCCTTGCCCCTTCTGTCATGTGAGGACTCAGCGAGAAGACAGCCAACTATGAAAAAGCAGTCCCTCATCAGACACTGAATCTGCCAGCACCTTGATCTTGGACCTCCCAGCCTCCGGAACTGCGAGCAATAAATTTCTGTTGTTTACAAGCCACTCAGTCTATGGTATTTTCGTTACAGCAACCAGAACAGGCTAAGACATTAACTTTTGGTGATTCCTGTCATACCATCTCCATGAACTTTACCTGTCCTATATCCACTTTTTTCTGGCCTTAGGCAGCAGTGCTAAGTGATAAAGTGACCAAGTGGGCCAGTCTGACAAACAAGTGACTGGTAATTGTTTCATACACCTCATACTAACATTTGCATTTTCACAAGAATCTTAATGTCTTCCCCTAAAGCAGTAGTTATCAATCTGTGGTGATTCTGCCCCTCAGGACACATTTGGCAATGTCTGGAGACATCTTTCATTGGCACCACCAAGGAAGGGCTATTCCTGCCATCCAGTGGGGAAGAGCCAGCAATGCTGCTAAACACACTAAAGTACCAGGACAGCCCCCAGAGCAAAGGATGACCTGGACCAAAATGTCAGCAGTGCTGAGGTTGAGCAACCCTGCCCTAATGCCATACACAGCATGGACATCTACAGGTCTGTAGAAGGTGTAGAGGTGAAAGCCATTTTGAAAGGAGGTGAAGGGAAAGAAATCCCTTAACATTTCTCGAATCATAACATAGAACTGGTAGTTACCTAGGGCTAGCCTCTTATGTCATAGACATTTAGGAGCTTATATAAAGACAACCCATTCAATTTTTAAACAGTTAATATCATCAGGAAGACCTTATGTTGTTTCTACCTATTGATTCTAGCTTTGTCTCCTGAACACATAAAGAATAAATATATGTTCCATACAACAATCTATCATATATTTAAAGACATGTGCGATGTTCCCCTTAATTCTTCCTTCTTAAGGTTAATAATGCTAAATATTTCAAACATTTCTCATCATCCTAGTCATTGTGATAATGGCAATTGCGTTTAGAATATTTTAAATTAAATGATGAACTTTATCCCTACAAGGTTTCATATTACTCATTTTTAGTTCCAGGCTCTACTTTGTTTTGTTTAATGTATTTTAAAAAAAAATGGTTTGCCTCTGATCATTTAAGTTGTGATAAAAACATTGAACAGGACACGTTCTGGCACTAGCAAGTGACTGGGGACCAGGCTCACACCAGTCGCCAATCCATCCTCACAGGCAGGGTGATTCAATAAACTCCACATGGCTGCTGTCATTCAATCCACATTTCTCCACCTTATACAATCTGTCTTATGCGTAAGAAAGACTTTTCCAATTATCTGGCGAAAATATCTCAGATATGCTATCTCTCCTACAAGGATCTTATCTATGAGCCAGGTTATCTCATCAGAAACAAAGATTAAGCTAGTGAGGAATAGTTTCTTTTCAATAAACTCATACTGACCTCAAAGGAGCATATGTCCCATTCACTGTTCTTTGTAATTCAACATTTAATCACAAATTCTATAATTTTACTACAGATCAATTAATCTTGTCTTCCGTTGATGTCGGAATACACCTAGCCTACTACCTTGAAAACTAAAATGCTCTTCCTGACTCCAGTGTTTTGTTGCTTCCGTGTTTCGGGTTAGCAAGCATAGCGTGGGGATTGAGAGCACGGACACTGGCGTCAAAGTACCCGGGTTTGAATCCTAGTTCGTTCCACCATTTGTTTAATGTGTGACCTTAGACAAGTTACTTAACCTCTCTGTGCCTCAATGTCATAAGAATCACTATGTGCATCACTATCATAAGAATCAAATAACACCCAGGGCTTAAAAAGTGACTGGCACAAAGTAACTGTGTTTAGGTGCCCACTTATTAAGTAAAGGGGATACACCATGGTTCTGTGACCTAAATTCAAGTTATTTAAATGCATAAGGACAGGTTAACTTAAATAATAAGTGACTGAAAACAAGAGAATCACACTTAATTGAGGTTTATTCAGCCAAGATTTTAAGGATGCTCCCAGACAAAACACAGCCCACAAAGTGCCTATTGTGTGAACTGGGCTCTCCGCAGTAGAGGTTGAGAACTTCGCATTTAAAGGGAAAAGGGGGTACACAGGAAAAAGGGAGGGGTGAAGGAGGTGAGCAGGGAGGCCATCGATGGTTTTCCTGTGAAGTTCTATTTAGTGCTCTGTAAATCTACATAAGATAAAATGAACATTCAAAAAAGGGGGTGGAGGAAATACTCAATGTTGTGAATCTTCTCAGGGTGGGTGGAAGAGTGATCATATCTCTTCCTTGATTTGCATCTGTGAAAATAAACTTGTAATTGACATGTAAGAGTTATTTAGGCTGCAGATATAACTGCTCTGGGCCAAGAGATTTTAAACTCATTAAAAATATATTGGGCTATTTTTTCCCATTTCTTGGTTTTCAGCTTCTTAATCAAGAATACCCTGTTTTATGGTGTTTAAAGATAATTCTCTTTGATAGAAAATCTATCAGCAAAATAAAGGTTGAATTATTCTACTCTCTCAAGTCATCTGTTAAAATTTCACCATCTGCTCCCACCATGAGCTTTGTTCCATCCTGTTATTAATAGAACCTACATTTCCAATCTTTCAAAATATATGCAGAGAGAGAGCAAGAGAGAACAAACCCTTTGGCTGTGTGGAAATAACAGTTATGTCTATACATAACAATTGAATCACTTTCCCTGTCAAAGTATTTTTATAGTGTTTTTATGTATATAAACAACTCCTTGTAGCCTATTAATCTGACAGTCATCAGCAACAGTAGAGGGCAAACTCTGGCCTCATTTAGCAAACTCACACTGGTTTTCACGGGGCATCTTTTCTCTTCCTAAACACACAGTGTTTGTTGTTTGCAATACTTAATCATACATCCGTTTCACTATTATGCAATTAATCTTGTCATCTTTTGTTTAATAAGTAAAGCAATATTTTGGCAACAAAAGCACAGACTCAGAAGCAGAGGCCAGCCCCCTGACATCACACAGACCGCCCTTCAGAGTAAACACGTTGTTGGGCCACATGGGGGCAAACAGCAATACGTTAGTACTTTGAACGCTAACCTGGCAAAAGTCCTTGAATACATGTTCTTTCGATCCATTGTTTTTGCTTGTTGATGTCTTTTCCTCTATCATTAAGGAACCTACTAAAACTTCAAAAGAGAGGGTTGAGAACTCTATATTGATATTGACTCCAGACTCAAACAAAATTTTAAAATATTAGTCTTAGAAAATAGAATTGGAACAAGCCAAATTTTCATCTCTAAAGCATTTAGCTCTAGTTCCTGTTATAAAAAAGAGTAAAACTTCCCTTCCTATCACGCCTGCTGGAAAGGGCAGTGTGGTTAAGTATCTGCTTCTAAATAGGACACACATCTGAATGACAGACTGTTTAAAATATACTCATATCTATCCCAAAATCTTGTATGTTGCTTTTAGTGGAACAGAAATACTTACCCTCCCATCCTATTAGGGAAGCTACACCACCTCATTTAGACTTTTTATTGATACAAACATGGATTCTCTTATTCAATAAATATTTTTCCAGCACCTAGTCAGTGCCAGGCTATTCTCCTGGGCACACTGGTGCAAGATATTCATGGAGATGCCAATGACCATAGTGAGGATATGAGCAATTCTCTGCATAAGTCAAAATAAAGATTCAGGAAGGGCTACAGTGGGAGGAAGGAGTTTTTTCCTACATTTTTTCCCAGAAGGGTGCACTGTTGCACACTGCACAGCTTGAAGCATAAATCGGGATGTGATAACTTAGAAGCTTATTCATCATTCCCACATTATAGATGCAGATATATACATTGGACCTGAAACCTTAGAAGATCATTCCAGATACAAATATATTTCCTCCCAGCAGGGAACTTGAAGGGAATATGTGTTTTAATCACATAAAACTAGAAATTTTAATATTAGCATCGGAAGGGAAATTTCATGATGGGAAAAGTGTCCAGACCATAAGAGCAAGACACAGACCTGTGGAGCAGCTCATAGATGACAGTCACCACCACATGGGACTGAAGTAGGAGGTGGGGGGATGGAACGACAGAGGACACAATTTCATGCTTGACCAAATTTAATAAAATGTTACTAGAGACCAGGAAGTAAGAAAAAGATTATGAACACAGTCATGATAACGGCCCCAGACAATTTCACTTTCAAGTGTGTATCAGACCTAGGACTACAGTCACATTTTGCCTGTCTTTCACATTTCCTAATTCTTGTTCTGACACCGTCTTTAACCTCTGCTACTCCAAATAACCTTATATTCAGACCCAATGTTAGGCCAAAGGAGAAGACAATGCTCTTCTGATCACTAGAGTGGTCCTTTCATTGTCTAGTTCTTGTCTGAGAAGCCACCTCACTCCCAGGAGGGTAGAACTGCCCATAAACCCAAGTGGCGAAGATGGAGACATATCAGAAAATACGACATGAAGTACAAGCATAAAATTCAGCTTGACAATAAAGAGAAAGCATTCGAATACATAGAAATGAATGAGCTTTCTAAAAAGAAAGTATACAGTGAAAATGGTAGAGGATCTGGGACTGATCCCTGAGAATATTAACGTTTAAAGAACAGGTGGAGGTGGTGGAGTTCCTAAGGGAGATGGAGAAGAAATGATGAAAGAGGCTGGATGAAACTAGGAGAGGGTGGTGTCACAGGGCCAAGGGAAGACAGCATCTCACCATGTGGAATAGCTGGGAGGCCAGGGAGGGTGGAAATGCCTCTGAATCTAATGCCCAGTGAAATATTCTGCGATGACAGCAACATTATAGGCCTGCTGTGTTCAATACAGAAGGCACAAATTACTGAACTCTTGAAATGTGGCCAATGAAACAATTGAACTTTTAACTTAATGTAATTTACTGTATTTACTGTATAATTAGTCCTGTTTTACAGATGAGGAAAGAGAGGCAAAAATACAGAGAAAAGGTAACTTAAGACACTGCTGAGATTATAAACTGTAAAAATCTCTCTGGAAACCAATTTGGCAACAACATGTGAAATTCATTAAACCGTTTGCATCTTTCTTTTACAGCAAATCTATTAACAAGGAATACCTAGGAAGTTATTAGATCTATATATATATATATCTCCACCACAGCAATGGTTATAATTGCAGAAATGAAAAAAAGTCCAATAAAATAGGAAAGGGTTTAAACATGTTATGATATATTTATACAATGAAACACTATTAAACTTAAGTTATCAATGAAAATTTTATGTGAGACATGTTTCTCATTGAAATTTACACATTGAAAATCTGCACAGTATGATTCAATTTTGTTAAATAACAAATATATGCATTAAAAAACTGGAAAATGTGTATTAAAATTTTAACAAAAGTTATTTCTGTGAAAGAATTATGGAGGCCTTCTTATATAACTTTGGATTATTTTTTACTTTATTTTTAACAGGTATTTATAATAAATCATTTTAAAAGAAAAGGAAATGTAACACACATACCATGTTCAATTTGTAACTCATTTAATTTGCCTATTTTACATGCTTTGGTGTTTTAAACGTAGCATATAAATGGTAAGAGTCTTCTAACGATTCAAAAGTAACATTTACAAAACTGAAGACATAATACCGACTATAGATGAGATGCAGGCACTTAGAGGATGAATTAGAACCTGCTGAAGTTCACCTCTAAGGGCTCTTTGGAATAAACTTAAAGGAGAGCTTTTAAATACACATTAGTGAAGTTTATGATTTTTCTTTCTTATTAGAGAATCATAATCTAGTCTTCCTCCTTCAAAGAATATGACGATTAAACTAGCCAACATAGTCATGCTTCTTGTTGCACTTCTTAAAATATTCAGGAAAAAAAATACTTAAGTACTCTTTCACTAACCTTTTTCGCACAAAATATCTGAAATCCTTCACGCTGTACTTTTTCACAATTTCCTCTACTGTTCTTAAGTGTAATTCTGTTACCTCAAAGCCTTCTTTTCTCTAGGATAACTTATCTTACTAGCTATCGTTTTTGATTGTTTTTTGCTTACATCTTATCCTCTAATTTAATAATATGGACGCTCAGGACATAGCCTCCAGGCATAACTGGACGCAAAGACAGAAGATTCCCAAAGAATCTTCTAAGGCACATGCCGTTGTTGTAAACCTTGACTGCCTTGAATTAAATATAATATATATCTATATTAACTCTTCCGAGCCCGAGTTTCAGTCCTGAGTTTCTTTCCAAATTGTTGACACGCAAAATATTTGCTGAGCTCATCATTGTCTTATGTGTGTCTATTTACCAAGTTGTACAACTGAATTCAGTTAGTGTGACATAAATTGTTTTTTTATGTCAATGAAATATTGATACATTCAATAAGCCCCAGCTAGAACCAAGACATCTCAGGCACACATTCATCCAATCTAAAAGAACCTGTCAACAATTTTGCTGCCTTGACAGGCAGGGAGCCAAATAATGATAAAAACGTACTATGTTGGAAGCAGGAAATTATCCTAATCAAAATGCCACTTCCGAAAATATCTTTTTTTTTAAATGGCAATACCGTAAACAGTAATTTCCACAGTGACAATTAAGCAAAATTAAATGCTAGATTCCTCTTCAAGCTTCTTTCATTCTCTCCAACTTATTTTTCTGGACTGAACTCAATTTCTCTTCCAAGTACATCTTGTTCCTGTCATGGCAAAATGGAGCTACCATTTCTTTTTAATTTATCAAGCGAATTTAATTTAAAGGCGTATTCAGACATATTATAGATCTCAATGACTCCAAGATATTTTCTCTAACCATAAGCAGAGCCTAGGATTAACATGTAACAAGAAAAAGCGTGGAGATGTATACGTACATGGCCATAAGGAACAGAAGGGGGTCCTGGCACATCCGTTTCCAAGACCATGACGTGATGCTGACTTTCTTCTTTCTATAAAGTGGCCCGCCCTGTCAGGTTTTATTTTATTTGAGCTTTTTGTATATGTTTGCTCGTTTGAACAGGAATCAGTCACTTGTGGAGGCAATCAGGTAATGTTGCAAAGAGAAACAAAGGGAAGGCCGAAGCCACGGAAGCAATGGAAGGAAATACTAGAACAGAAGTTGCAGCAATAGCAAGAGTGGAACCAGAGTCAGAAAGAAAAACCAGAGCAACAACAATGGCTAAAATGGTATTTTAGATACAATAAATGTTATCTAAGTTGATGCTGCTATGGAGGGGGGAGTCAGATGTAGAAGGATGTAAACTTCATTCTTGGTTAATTTACCTGTAGGAATGTGCAAACTGTTACACATTCTTCCTTTGTGGGAAGGAAAATAGATCGTTCCTGGAGTTTTGTTCAGAAGAACGTCTGATTCTTGCCACCAGGAATGAAGTGGGCCTGGGATTGACAACATTGCAATTTCTTAGACATGCAGAGTCTTCAACTTTGAAATATTCACAAACCGCTAAAGCATTCCATCATCATTTTCTCTCTTCAAACAAGGATTTGTTATAGGCTATCATTTACAAATAGGTGCAAGGTCCAATGTTAATTAATTGTCTTACATAAATATATATAGCTTATTAATATGAATAATGTGCATGTGAGTGCTTACTTTTTTCATGTAGCAAGTCTTCTTTCTTTGAGAATCCTAAGGAACAAACTTTAAAAAGCACTTAATAATACACAGGGAATCCCTATAAATGTTTGATGCCTTATTTTTCCTTTTCATTTCAAAGATAATCCTTCACTTTCTGAAAGTTATACTATCAGGCTTCTATTTTCAGCTGGATGTTTTTAATGTCAGCCTTTATATATTGATCCAGACTCAAACTTTAAAAATGAAGTTCCTACAATACAGGTATTCCAACCTTTCTATCGTTTAACCTTTAACTTATCTATCCTATACGAGGGCTGCCCAGAAAGTATACAGCCAGTAATAGGAAAAATAGAGACATTTTACTGAAGAAAATACAAGATACAAGAAACACTGTACATAGGACAATGACTTCTCAGTCCCCTTCAGTGTAGGCACCTTGGGACCTCACACAGTTCTCCCAGAGTCTCTTAACCTAACCCATACACGTTCAACATTCTCAGGTGTTCTGCTTGTTGAAGGCCTTCCAGAACGTGGATCACTTTCAACAGACTCTCAATCATCTTTGAAGCATTTGTGCCACACTTTTATTTGTGCTGCACTCATTGCATTGTCTCAGAAAGCCTCCTGAATCATCCAAATAGTTTCCAAGGAGGAATGTTCAAGCTTAACACAAAATTTGATGCAGATTCATTGCTCTACTTGCTCAGTCATTTTGAATGCCACGGCCACACGGTACAGGTGCTCACTCAATGGCATCTAGCTCCCCACTGACTAGTACAGTGAAAGTGGCATCGTTCACGCATGCGCATCCCAGTCCATTCCCCTCTGCTGCCAGGTTACATGGATGTCGTGCAAACTGTTCCATTATATTAACAATGGCTGGATACTTTCTGACAGCCCTCGTATGTGCACTGTTTAAGATGCTTGGGGTTGCAAGTAACAAAAAACCCAATTCCAACTAGCTTAAATAATAAAAAAGATTTATTGGCTTCTGCTAGAAAGTCCCCAGCTTGAGCAGACTTCAAGTTGGTTGATTGAAGAGTTCTGACTAACATTACCAAAGACCTGGTTATTTCTGCTGTGCTATGCATGTTGTGTATTTCATCCTAAAATAGGCTCCCTACGTTTTTGTAGAATAAACTTAAATCTAACACTCCCAACAAATCAATGAATGGTCAAGGAACTTATTACGAAGATGATTATCATTCAAGTATTCGATATGGAAAATAAGGTTTTCAATAAATATTTGTCAAATGAATTAACCAAGAAAAAAATTAATATGATTCCACCTCAGTTTTATCAGGTCTCTGCCTTAGCACACTCACACATATGACCTAGAAAAAAAGAAATGAGATTGCCAGGCCTTAAAAAATATATTTGTTAAATCACTTTACCAAAAAAGTGGCCCTATGAATTGCTTCCTAAGCATTCACATTTAATATAGGACACTGTACAATGAGGTTCAAGACATTTGATATAACTGAGAGTAGCATAATCCTACAAAATTCTTACCAAGGCTGTAATTGAAACCCTGCCTTGACCATCTGCTTTCATTCCTAACGGAAGGCTTACCCAAACTCCCCTCCTGCTTCTTGCCTCCTCCCTTCTCATATTTGGGCCTCCATGAAGATTCCTTTCTCAGCAAGTAATGCTGACATTTTAAAGAAAAACAAAACAAGACAAAACAAGTATGTTCCTTGTATCCCTTGCTCCATTGGGTGATTCGGAACTCTGAGATCCATATCCCTCAGTTATAGGCAACTTTTCCACTGGGCCTCCATCCCTAAGGCAATGGTCCTTCTGTTGATATTCCCTTACTAAAAAGTAGAAATGGAGGACCCTGTATAAAATGCCATGGGCCAGCTGAATAAGACTCTAAATCGAGGGTACTTATAATGCATTGAGTACACAACATCAATGGTTCATGCAAGCATGCAAGAAGTACCAAGGAACTCAGTATGATTGCCCTTTAAAAGAGGTACAATATATTGGACAAGATTTTTTGCTCTTTTGTTTTGTTTTGATCTTCTAAGTTTAAATATAGTTGAACATACAGGCATGGACAGAGAGAAATAAAGTGATTGAGAGCAAAGAAGAAAGATACAAGCACATAAAATAAAAGACAGGGAACCAAAAAGAGGTAGTTTAATGACCCTACAGGTTTGGGATGATCTGGTCCCTGACCACTGTCCAGCCCCATTCTACACTGTTTCTCCCTTCATTCTCTATTTCCAAGGAAACTTAGTCTTGCTCCAGTTTCAATTAGGCCAAACATCGCCCTATATCAAGGCATTCTTCTGCCCTGTTATGTTATTCCTTTGCCCAACTTGTGTTCCTACTTTCATCATCCTGAACCTATTTATATCCATGTTGTGCCTCACCGTTGCCACACAAAGAAGGCCATCATGGCCTATGTGGGCTTCGTGAGGTGCCCCCATTTATAAGCTTTCAGAAGAGCAGTCTTTTCCTTTTTCTTCTCAATACAATCAAAATTAAATATTTATCTAATTTGGTTTTATTTAATGTCTGCCTTTTCTGATAGACCATATGATCATTCCTTCCTTCCTACATTTTCACAACAAATACATGCATTGTTCTAGGCCCTGGGGCTACAGATGTGAACAGAAGAGGAAAAGGACAGGGACCTTGACCTTGCCTCCTTCCTCATCATGTGTCCTCTGCACCTAGCACAGTCAATGAATGCTATGTTGCAGGCACTCCATAAAATTTGAGGAATAGATGAATGGTTGGTTTGATGGAGGGAAATTAGGGATACAAACTACGTTTCTAGAACTCATTCAAATTTAGATGTGTCTGACTCTAAAGCCCATTCTCTTAACCATTTGGCTATACTGCTAAATTATTCATAATACATAATGTCTTCAAGCCTAATCATACTTTTGGTACCACATAACACCAAGCCCAGTGCTAGGCATATAATAAGTACTCCCTAACTAAACGTTGACTAATTGCTGGAGACAAGGTAAGCCATGTTAAGTATTTAAACTAGTTTGCATTTTGTTTTTCTAAATAAAATAATATTCCCAAAAACCCACTCTCTAACAAATACTTCATGAATCTGTCTTTCATGATTGAAACATTGTCTTGTTTTGGCTCATCCCATTACTTTTCTGAGGTTTGATAAAATTGTGAAAGGTACCAGAAGACCAATAGAAGCAAAAAGAAACATGTGAGCATCCTATATAATGAATTTCTATCTCAACAATGCTTGTGCATTTCCATTTAATGGTGAGGGCAGTGGTTTCCAAATTGGGTGTACGTGACCATCTGTCAGGGAATATCAGAACTTCTACTTAGATTTATTTTTATTCCATCTTTTGAACATGTCCTTCTTTACAATGTGCTTTATTGTGTGTAAAATGTATACATATGCATATAATTTATGTACATAATTTATACATGCACATAAATATTATGGGTACATAAAGACACATTTTTATCAATAGGATTGCACAATCAAAACATTTGGAAACTAGTGAGTTAGAATTTGATGTAGCAAAACCCATGTCAAAAAGTCAATTTTCTATGTTACTTGATTGCACATAAATAAAATGTCTCTTCTATAGGGCATAAAATTGAGTGAGTCCAATTAAGAAGATGTGGATGAGTCATCACAGATCCATCTCTGCTAAAGAGTTAGAAAAACATCTCAAAAAAAATCTTATTGATGTTGATTCTATAACAGCTTTTCCTATATGAAGAGAGAAGAGAAAACTATGATTTATTGACATTTTATTTTGCAGTAGTCACTGTGTTAAAATACAAATCCTTATGTAATCTTCACAACAACACACTAAGGTAGAGGATATTTACTCTACTTTATGGTTGAGTAAATGAAAGTTCAGAGAGTTAAATAACTTCCTAATGTGACACTTCTAATAGAAAAAGAAACTGGTATTTGAAAAATTTTTAAATGCAAAGTCCAAGCATTTTCTCCCTAAGGCAGAATCCTAATTTTAGCACTTGGATGTGATCTTGGGCTAATTATTTAAACTCTTTAAGCCTAGACCATTTTTGTTAAAGGGAATGATAATAACTACTTTCAATGGGTTACTATGTTTCACTTAGGGACTCTGAAGCATTGGGAAAAAAATACACTAATGTTTTAGGATCCATATGGTATACTCTAGTGCTCACTCTCTTAATCCCAAATCTCATGTTGAATAATTACAAGGAAGTTCAAATATTTTCATCTGTGGTTGGTAGAGAGCTGAGGCCTCAAGTGATATCCATATCTGGTCAGTGTTGAACTACAACAAAGCCTGTCTAAGATGAATAATAAAAAGTGATTTTCACCTGCTGCGCCACAGTCAGCAATGGGGAAAACTTTAATTTTAAATTGGATTTCAAGAGAAGAGAGGCTGAATATAAAGGATTAAGAGCTCCCAGCCTATGTTTGCTATAGATTTATCCAAAACACACCAGAAGAGATACAAACATATTTTAATACAAGCTTCACATAAAAAAATTCTAAAATATAACTGTCATTTAACTAAGAAAGAATTGTAATAAATAATTTTGTTTTTGCTAAAAATCATGATGTCTTGTGGTTATATTTATTTTAACTATGTGATATACCAAGACTACTAATTAGATAATAAACTCCAGAATATTTACTTGTTTCAAAGTGAATGCAGAAAAAACATCTTTTTTTTTTTTTTTTGCCATAGACTGTGACTTAAGAAAAGAAAAGAAATTCCACTATTAAATTAACCAGTGTAATAAGGATGTGGCTATCTCAGAATTTCTGGCTGAAGCATTAAAGCTGAGAACAGAGCGTAAGTGAAGCCCACTGAATGTGAGGCTCTATGCACATCTGCACAGGGCCTGTTCAGTAGGGCCAGCCTGGTTCAATCATTACCGCAGCAGTCAATGTAAGAGAAAGCTAGAGAGGAAACGCTTTTGAGAGAATTTCCATGAGTAGAGAGAGCTGATTGTTTCTTCTCTTCCCTTTTCCCGTCCTTGGTAATCTCCAAGTCACAAAGGAATATCTTTGTGCCAATTATGAAATTATTATTTCTGAATACATCCACACTTCTATACTCTGCTTTCTAAGGAAGCGGCTGGGACCCTACACACTTCATTGCCTTTGTCAACAGACTTCCTCTAAAGTTACTCCCACAGGGGGAGTTTGGGGAAAACTGGGAAACAGGAAGGGGCAAGGAGGGACTTGCTCAATATAACCCCTTGGCCAATGGGGTGTAATCTCGAGCTTTCTTGGCACTTGGGGAACCAGTCTCATTACAAGTCCTCAGAGGTACCAGCGCCATCTAGACTAAGCTTCTTTCTCAGCAGGAGGGGGCCCCTGTCTCTGAGATTCTAAGTTCTGATAACCTCAGTTCCTTTCCTTTGTTTCTCCAGACTCTAGGGGTAGCTTCTTCCTGACATTATTAACTTTGTGCCATCCCAGTTTTTCCCATTTGCTTTTTCAGTCCTCCAAATCCCATTCCACCAATTCTCCATAATAAATTCTCGCTGTTGAAATATCAAATGTGCTTTCTGTTTTCCAACTTGTTTCTGATTTAGGATCAAGACCCTCAGACATAGAACTTTATGATCAGCTTGGTCATGTGTTTAACCTTGAACTGTAATGTTAAAACGAGAATTGCAATACTAACAATATGTGACATGCAGAGGCATCATGATTGAACATATCATCAGCTGTGTTTGATTGTGACCGCACACTTACAGAAGCCAGTGCCTTGGGGAACCAAGTGGCTGCTACACGACCATAATTGTAGTAATGGTGATCCTAAGGACCGTAAGGTAGGGCTCGGACTGAACAGATAGCTTACGGAAATGAATGGCAAGCTCTGAGCCTTAAACTCTCAACAGTCATAGAGAACCACAAGGTTCAACAGCAGCCATAAAATAATCTTTTGTTTCTTGTAGTTACGATGTCATAGAAAATGCATCTGAATGGACATAGAAGAAGCTGTAAATCTTGGACCACCTCCAAGCTTCTCTGAGCTTCTCCTGCCAGCAGAAGCAGCTTCCCTACCCATGTGTGTGGAGAATAGCCTTCCCTCGATGAGGGCCCTGAGTAACCTCACCTGAGCAGCTCTTGGCACTGGGATACCTTTTTTTCATAAGATCCAAGCACAGCTTTTTTTATTCCTAGAGTCAGATACCAGCTTGCTCCTGGGAGACAGGTGAAAAGTGTGACCCTGCAGGAGATAGCATATACTTCATAATATTTACCCAATTTATTTTGCAGAAATCTAAGAAATATGTGCAGAAATGGATTCTAAGGATGTTAGGCCACACTGAATGGAATATAATGTTAGATTGGGCTGGATGAATTAATATGGAAGAACCTAGAGATTCTTTATATAAAGTGTTAGCTCTGGGGTTCTAACAATTTGCTGGGCTGGATGACTGAAACTTGGCCTCAACAGAGTCCTGCAATCAATGAGGCTGAGATGCCACATGTATCGTGATACAAGAGAAAGAATCCAAAGGCTTAGAAAGATAAGAGTAGTGGAGAGAATTTATCTCATGCAAACTGCACATTCATCCTCCTCCCACTCTATAAAGGCCCTGAGGACATTCCCTTCGTGAAAACATTAAGAAATACATTAGTGAAGAGAGCAAGACAGTATCCTAGAAAAGCTCTTACTGGCTGTCTTGTGAAGGCCAGGAAGGACAGTGAGAGATGTTGCCACTGAGATTGGTTCCTATTTCAGCCAGGATGATGGGTTCTACAGAAGCAAAGTCCAGGAGGCAGTGCTTCACTTCCACAGACAAAATGGATATATTTACCATAACAATCAATAGGGAAAAAATAATAAGCAAAGTGTTTTGACCAGTAGGAATATTCTGCATTGCCTGATAATCACTCAGTTTGCCTAGAAGTGGAACAGATAGGCAGCCTACAGAAATATAACTTAATCCACATAATAGAAAAAAAGCTAAGTCTAGTAGACTGAACCTGACACAATGGAGATCGAGCCCCAGTAAAGATTTAGGGGTCAGCCAAGTTCATGAAGTTTCTGAGGGCCCATTAGTCAAGATATATTCCCCAAATTTGCTGCGCCCACACCACTTAACACTACAAAGGGCATGTGCTCTTTGGATTTTGGAGGCATTATATACCACAATATCTGAGTAATCCATAAAGCTGCCCTGTTTGAGTGAAGTCCACAGCAACAGAAGACCCTGCAGTTGGTCCAGCTGCAGCACATGCTGCTGTATCACCCAATCCTCATGCCCCAGTAAATTCAGTGGTGCTTAAGGTGCCTGTGCCAAGGGGGATGCTGCTCTGAGCGGCCGGCAAGCAGACACAGAACTGCAGCACAGACCCCTAGGGGCTTTTAGGAAAGTCCTGTCTGCTTCTGCACATGATTAGTTTCCTTCTGAGATATAGCTCCTGGTTTGGGCCCTGGTAGAATGTCCAACCATGGGACA
Organism: Propithecus coquereli; assembly: GCF_000956105.1. NCBI lineage: Eukaryota > Metazoa > Chordata > Mammalia > Primates > Indriidae > Propithecus > Propithecus coquereli. The sequence continues at coordinate 14,335,689 of NW_012154173.1, forward strand.
TCAATTGCCATGAGACTGAGCTGCCCAAATTTTAAGACTGGATTACAGCGAGGCCATCCAGACTGCACAGGTAAATTACATGTCAGATTGTTCAGATTCCTTGGATAGATATTCCTGCTACATTGTCTCCTGTCCCTCAGTCCATGCCTATGTCCTCATGGGGGGCTCAGAATGACCGATGACAAAAAAGAAAGAAGAAGAAGAACAACAACAACAACAACATGGAACTGTATAGACCTAGTCCTGATAACATTCTGGCATAAAACAGATGTGCACTACTACAGCACTACAGGTCCACTCAGGAGTCCGCTGGGAAGACAGGCAGAAAGGTTCCCAAGGAGGAAAACTTTAAGCATATTTGTTTATCCACTTGCCTGCTCCATTGTCAGAAGCAAGGATCCACTGACTGACGGGCAGTAAAAATGATATGGCTCAGAGATTTGAAAAGAACAGAATTGGAAGACTGGTTTTAAGGAGCGTTATGAGGAAGAACCACTTAAAATGTGTCTAAAGTTTGAAAATATTTATTACTTGTCTGTTTTTCAGATTTAATCCCCAAAAAGAAAACAGAATTAAAATAATGTACAGTAGACATAAAGTGGGAAAAGTGGTGGCTACAGGCAAAGCACTCTAAAATCCTGGCATTATTCAGAAGGAAGGTGAAGATAGTGCTCAACTTCAAATTTTAAGTTAAATAAGTATGTATCCCACTATTTCTGGGATAACAACAAAAGAAAGAAATTGAGTTTAAAAATTCCAAAAGCAGAAGGGAAAAAAATCTTAAATGAAATGTTAGCATCGAAATCCAGCAAGAAAATAGATTATACATTTTGACCAGAGCCAATTTCTTCCGGAAATGCGAAGTTGGTTTAACACGTAGAAACTCCAGCAGTGTAACTCTTCCCATTAACAGAATAAAGGAAAAAAATCATATGATAATCCCAATGCATAAAGACCTTTAAATATTATTAGACTCGTCTTTTAATTTAAAAATCTTAGCAAGTTATTAAGAGAAGAAAATCTTTCTCACTTTTTAAAGGTATCTATCCAAAAAAAGCTACTAATATTGCAATGATCATTTCTCTTAAAATCAGTATGCACACACAAAAATGCAAAGCATTACCACTTCTATCCAACATCTTATTAAAGGTCATAGCCAGCAAAGTAAGACCAGAAAAAAATAAATAAATAAAAGCTACAGAAAGTAAAAAGAAACAAAACTGTCATTTTTCATATTTTTCATGAATAATAGCCATCATACTAAACCACAAAAAAGGAAATAAAAGCTGTAACAACTGGAAAGGAGGAAATAACACTGTCATTTTCACTAACAACATGGCTCTTGGCATAGATAATTCAAAATAATTTCAATCCAAGGAAGAATAAAGAGAATTTAGCATGTTTCTAGATGCACATTTAAAATCAAAGTGAAAAACCTCCTTCATCATAATTAAATCTACTTTCTAGTGCAGTCTCAGAGAATAATCTGTGGTAAACCCTCCCCATAAGTTGCTTTCACAGAGTACGTTGGCATCTGAAACTTTTCGAGTCATCGCTTCATTGAGCCAAATGATCCTGCAACATCACACTTTTAAGTACGTCAAAATACAGAAGAAAATAAACTAATAGATACACGTTCTACAGCGCCTTCACTGGTCCAGTAAAAATTATCCATTTGTCTTTGGTTAGCTCAATGGTGCATTTGTTTTCATTGATAGTAAACTCTGCTAGATATTAAACAATAAAATCTCAGTGTTAATGAAGAAAACATCAAATTCAGAATTAATCTGCACAAACTATGATTTTAATGAATAATCTTCATTACATAGTTAATATGTGCCAACATTAAGAAAAGCCTCCACTGAAGAACCCCAAATTTATAACCTATATGAGAAAGAAAGTAATCGATTAAATAAACAAAAAATGTCATTCATTTTAATTGCATCTTTCTTATTCTTGCATGGATTAGAGTCACATAATTTTTTGAACAAATCACAACTTTTGTAACTACACAGTTAACTTAGGACTGTTATGTTACAAATAATTGAAAATCCAAATTAGTCTGGCTTACACAAAAAAGAGAATCCCTCAACTCATATAACTGACTATAGAGATTTTTTTTTTCCCATTAAACTTTGTTTTAATGGGTCTCAAAATTCTGTGACAGATTTTTGGTCAAGTCGTGTCCATTAAAAAGTACTGATTTTAAAAACTAATAACTTAAAACTGCCACACAAAAAGAAACAAAAGTGGTCCACAAAACATTCTCCTTTCCTTCTGAAGATTTTACGATGCATTGTTATTAACAACCAGTCTTTTACTATTAAACTTAAATGGCCAATTGAAACAAACATTTCTGAGACCGTTCTTCCACCACTGATTAAGAGTGCAGTGGCAGGTATTCATTCAGCCTTCTGAGCTTTCTGGGCAGATTTGGTGACCTTGCCAGCTCCACCAGCCTTCTTGTCCACTGCTTTGATGACATCCACAGCAACTGTCTGTCTCGTATCACGAACAGCAAAACGACCCAGAGGAGGATAGTCTGAGAAGCTCTCGACACACATGGGTTTTCCAGGAACCATATCGACAATGGCAGCATCACCAGATTTCAAGAATTTAGGGCCATCCTCCAGCTTCTTTCCACAGCGGCGATCAATCTTTTCCTTCAGCTCAGCAAACTTGCAGACAATGTGAGCTGTGTGACAATCCAGTACAGGAGCGTAGCCAGCGCTAATTTGGCCTGGATGGTTCAGGATAACCACCTGAGCAGTGAAGCCTGCTGCTTCCATTGGTGGGTCATTTTTGCTGTCACCAGCAACGTTGCCATGACGAACATCTTTGACAGACACATTCTTGATGTTGAAGCCCACGTTGTCCCCTGGAAGAGTTTCACTCAAAGCTTCATGGTGCATTTCAACAGACTTGACTTTAGTTGTAACACTGACTGGAGCAAAGGTGACCACCATACCGGGTTTGAGAACACCAGCCTCCACTTGGCCCACAGGGACAGTACCAATACCACCAATTTTGTAGACATCCTGGAGAGGCAGACACAAGGGCTTGTCAGTTGGACAAGTTGGTGGCAGGATGCAATCCAGAGCTTCAAGCAGTGTGGTTCCACTGGCGTTGCCATCTTTGTGGGCGACTTTCCATCCCTTGAACCAAAGCATGTTAGCACTTGGCTCCAACATGTTGTCACCATTCCAACCAGAAATTGGCACAATTGCTACTATGTCAGGGTTGTAGCCAATTTTCTTAATGTAAGTGTTGACTTCTTTAACAACTTCCTCATATCTCTTCTGGCTGTAGGGCAGCTCAGTAGAATCCATTTTATTAACACCAATGATTAGTTGTTTTACACCTAGTGTGTAAGCCAGAAGGGCATGTTCACGGGTCTGCCCATTCTTTATGATACCAGCTTCAAATTCACCAACACCAGCAGTGACAATCAGGACAGCACAGTCAGCCTAAGATGTGCCTGTAATCATGTTTTCGATAAAGTCTCTGTGTCCTGGGGCATCAATAATAGTCACATAATATTTGCTGGTCTCAAATTTCCACAGGGAGATATCAATGGTGATACCACGCTCACACTCAGCTTTCAGTTTATCCAAGACCCAAGCATACTTGAAGGAGCCCTTTCCCATGTCAGCGACCTCCCTCCCAAATTTTTCGATGGTTCTTTTGTCGATCCCACCACATTTGTAGATCAGATGGCCAGTAGTGGTGGACTTGCCCGAATCTACGTGTCCGATGACGACGATGTTGATGTTAGTCTTTTCCTTCCCCATTTTGGCTTTTATGGGTGGTTTTCAAGGCACCTGTGTTCTGGCAGCAAACCCGTTGTGAAAAAGCTGACTGTAGAGATTTTGATTCTTTTTACTTTATAGATCATCATTTAACCCTCTTTGAGGTCTTTGTATAATTTTCATTTGTGAAGCTTAGAAAATAGTGGAAAGGTTTAGCCTGCTTTGTGTATAAAACAAATATTTCATGGTTTTGTACACCATGCTGTTTATTATGCATTTATTTATTCAATTAGTATTGAATTAAATTCTTGTGCTACATATACTCTAAGTTAGATACTCAGGAGGAGCATTAGAATAAAAGGCAACAATATAGTTATAAAGGCAATCCAGAACCCAGAGAATAGTTAAGTAACAGTGTGGTTAACCACAAAAATGAAAGAACTGAATGGAATACCTCTTAAGTGCAACAGAAATTCACAGAAATGGAAAATCTAAGGAAGCTAGAGCAATCAAAAAATATTTAATTCAAGAGGCAAAACATACATCTAATAAGGGGTTGATAGTTGAACAGAGAAACGTGGTAGATACTGTGGTATGTGCCCAGATCCTTCCTTCAGAAACAAGAACTCATTCTGTCAGGGGTATTGGCTGTTGAAGGCTCTCAGCTGAGGCCCCCTCCAGAACTGTCCTTCCTCAGAAGGCAGCTGCCTCACCCAAGGTCACACTCTCTCTTTGGAGGAAACCTGCTTCTAAAGACTGGTCCATGCAGAGTACAGAGGCTCAATTCCAGGCTTCTATTGGCACAACCCTTCAGTGCCTTCCAGGTCCAGGGCTCCCTCGGTGAGCCTCCTTATATATCAGCTGAGGACTCTGTTGCAACTGTCTCACAGTTCAACTTGTTCCCCTATTCAATCCACTTCCCTCACTCCCTCCACCGTACAGCTCCCACAGCCACTCGACAATTTACCCTCTCCATGCAAATCTCCATCTCAGAGTCTGTTTCTCAAGGAACCTGGTCTCAGACATTACAGAAGAAAAGAGAAATAGTCCACGTAGAGAGATTATCAAGCAAAAACTGATATTATATATATCATGGGAACTGGATAAGCTAGTCTGGCTAACACTGAAGACAGTCTGTGGGGACAATGAAAAGCATGGATTTTGGAGGTCACGAAAATGCCACCCTCGTTTAGAATTCATCCCATAATTCAGTGTTTCAAAACCTTTGCAAAACCTCATTGGTCCAAGCCCAAATTCATCCTCCTGGAAGTCTGCAGGCAGAGCTAAAAGTGATAAAATATAAGCACAAAAATTCTCCAAAGTTTGATTATCTTTAAAATTTACATAAATGTCGCATTTTATCTAAGATTATCATCATGTGTCAAATAACATACGTGTACTCCTGTTTAAAAAGCATGACCACAGGAAGAGATGAAACAGTATACGTTTATTTTTTAGTAGAGAAATGACATGATAAATATCAGTTTGGAGCAGTCGCTGTGTCAGCCACAAGTAGAATGGATTGGGGTGGGACTATCTGATGGGGAGTTGTCTGGGTGCCAGGACTAAGTTGGCAAGGATCAGAAAAGAAAGGAGAGGCACAAAAGTCATTTTACAGACTCATTGAAAGATTTCATAATTTAACAGAATTTTTGTTTAAGAAGAGAAAGAGACAAAGATAACTGGGTCCTTTGTTTCAACTGTTTTCAGCTGTTAAGCCACAGCTGAAACAAAGAGGTAAGGAAAGTGGAACATGTTGTGTTATTTTTGGTGCCTTTTTATCATTTTGAGTTGGGGGTATCTGTAAGATGATCCACACGGAAAGTCTTTCAAATATTATTTACTCAAAAATATTTTCAAAATAGGCATACTATTTAGATAGCTATTGATACATTGATATTGGAGTAGATTCCAGCTTAGCTTTAGACATGTCTGAATGAGACTCAACGTATTTCCTTTAAAATTCCTTCAGTCACCTTCTTGACCCTCAGTTTTCACGTCCCTACATATTTACAGTAGTTCATTCCTGAGTATTCCTACAAAGAGCTAGGGCACAGGATGAAATAGTGCAAAGCTTTGTGAAGCCAAATAGCATGTACCATCCACAATTCTCAATATTTTTTCAGCTCTTTAAAAGAGGGCTTAAAAAAGACAGGGGAGTGGATATAGCATGATAGTAGAATTGTACTTGAAAATGTTACTCATTCATCCCACCTCCCCACCTGGCACCATTTCTACTCACCTGAAGGTCATTTCCATTCTACCTACTGTTGTCCTCTCATCACCAGCACTTCTGATTTGGTCTATTCAATTAGAGTTTTTTTCTCAGCCTCTGCCAAAAATTCCCATTAAGGTTTTAATTGACAGGGAATTCAGTATTAATATGCAAATGCAGTACCCATGTAAAAGTCAGTAGAGGCCTCCAGAAGACTAAATCATCTAAAAACAATGACTTCATAACACTAAAAGCAATAGTGCAGTGATACAGAGAGCTTGGAAAATTTAATGGGTTGCTCGGAAGCAAAAATAGTCCATTAACCTAGTACATAATATTAAAAAGTAGCTCATTAACCTAGCATATCATATAAAAGCTATGAACCATTCTTATTTTCCATTCTTTTTGCATAGTTTAGACAGTGATGATAATATTGCATATGTAATTTTGAATTCATTTTTTTCTATATTTTAATGGCTCCATTATATCCCATCTGGGGAAAATTTTTATTTAATCCTTTTTTAATGTTTGGCAAGAGGAATAAGAATAAATAGCAATATTATTTTTATTTGTCAATTTTTAAAAATAAATAAACACTTTTTTTTTAATTTTTATTTCAGGGTATTATGAGGGTACAAACATTTTGGTTACATTTCATGTCTTTGAAACACTGTTTTTTTTAAAAAAAAATAATAGCTAATTGCAGGAATGGGCCTACTATGCATCATGAAGATATGTCAGAGAAGAAAGCTGACAAAGTCCCTTTCCTTATGGAGGTTCTATTTAAGAGGAGGAGCCAGAGACTGAACAAATAAGAAAATGTTGGCAACTGATGAGTGCTGTAGTGAAAATAAAACTGTGGCATGAAGGAGGCTGATTGGGAAGCTGTTGAGATTGAGTTGTCTGTGAGGAGCTATCTGACAGATATTTAACCTAAGATCTCAATGGCAAGACGGAGCCAGCCATATAATGGGGGGAAACTTTCAAGGGGAGAAAACAGATCGTGCAAAGGGCCTGAGTCTCAAACCTTGCCTTTGGGGCAGCTCCATCTCCACTGGGCATAAAGCGAATCCTGGGAGACATCACCTACAAATAAATTCTCACTAAACAATCCATAATGAGTCAATTAAATATCTTTAGAAAGACAGCTATAGCATGGGTCAACAGGAAATAGATTATATCCTATAACATACTGAAATTATTTGAACCAAAAGTGTGTTGCTTTATAATTTATTTAACATATGCATACTCATCCTTATTTCAGAAAGAATTTAAGGCATTTTCCAGAGAAGTATAAATGGTGTTCAAACAGCACAAATAAAAAGGGGAGTGAAAAAGATAAACTAAAACAAGGTGAAGACAACATGAGGAAAAGAATGGGGGTATAAATGCTCATGACAATGGCTTACATTCTGGTTATGTCTGGGCTATGAGTTTTCCAGAAGCCTAATGTGAAAAAAAAAGAACAAAGGATGCTATTAGTTGCACAATTCAAAATATTCATATAACTATTTTTGACATTATAAAAATACACAGTTCTCATAAGAGGTTGCTGCCTAACGTAATGAACATATGCCTAGTCAACATTCATCAACAGACAAAACTAGTTCTCATCAGTCCGCTTCTCTCCACAGAACTAAGCGAAAGGATCAATAATTCTTCAATGGGCCAACCTTACGCAGAATAGGTATCCAGGTTATTGTTTCACAAACTATCCAAAAATACATTTTTAATAACACAGAAGTTAATAACTTAGAAGTTAATGTACATGAGTCTCACAAATTCTTCCCTGAATATTATTTCTCAAAACTGAACTACATATAAACCTAGTGATGCCGACCTATGTCCCGTATTCCCGACTAATCTGTAGATTGTAGGAATGGAATGTTGCCAATTGTACACAGACCTTAAGGTCTTAGCTGAATGTTAAGCGAGGACTACAGTTAAAATAATTCTGTGAAAGCTGGAACTTTCTGTGAAGCTATGAAAAGGTTTAGATCTTCCACAAAGTAGAATATTTATCACCTTTGTAAACTTAGTATTGTTTATCACATCATTGCTACACTACTAAAAGAAAAGGTATTAGAGAATGTCTCAATATTTTCAGTCAGAATAGAATATTATTTGCTTAATAAAGTGTAGCTAATTTTAATTACCATTTTAGATAATATTAAAATGATTATGATGTTTTTTAAATAAAAAAACAGGAAAAAATAAGATGATTAAAGCAATACCAGGTTCATAGAAGCGAAAGAGCATTGAATTAAAGATAACGTCTCAAAAACATACAGCTATGAAAAATCTTATACAACGAAGTTGACTTCACAGAAATAGATATGTTGTTTCAATGTATAAAGAAATAAAATGAATTCTCAGTGCAATATAGCTTGTCACTATGAATTTAGATCAATATGTTCAAGCAGTGAAGGAAGAGCAGAAGTTGTACACTTCTATATGCCCCAGGCTATACTTCAAACTATCAGTGTGTTTCATGTAGGACACTAACTATACCAATGAGATCATTTAGACATTTTTAATAATTTATTTTTATATGTTTTATCATTGCTAAGAACTTCCAGGAACAAAACAATGATGATAGAGACTGCTTTATTCAACAAATCTGCCTTTTACCTTATCCAATTTATATACTTGATCCCAATGCAAATTACTTGAAAACTAATCTCTGAATCTGAATTTCAAATATGAATCTCTTACTTCTACTATTATAATGATGGAATGTATTAATGAGTATAAAAATTGACCAGGCATATTAGGAAGGCTTTTTTGTAAAATTTTTGGAATACAATAGTTGAAGTGTCCCAAGTATACCAGTATATTCTACATACACATGAGATTTTAAGGACAGAAAATGTTTTATTTGTATTTATATTTCTCAGTACATCATACAGCAAATAAATATATACCAAATGATGTAAATGAAGTTTCAAATATCATGCAGCAAAAGATTTAATCGCTATTGAAAAGATAACCAAGTCTGAATGAATTTTCATGAAAGTGAAATCTCCCATAAGCTGCTGAGAATATTTTCAAACTCATAGTGACAAAGGATTATTCATACACAAACCATACATTTCAAATTTGATAAGTTTGTTGTGATTTTTTTTCATTCATAAATGCATTTGACAACGTTTTAGTAGAACACCTACTATGTACCAGACATTTTCTAAGCATGACAACATACCAATTAAAAAGACTGGCAAAATATCCACCTTTAAGGAGTTTATATTCTAGTAGGATTAAAGAGAATATAAACTGAAATCAAAAGAATAAATCCAACGAGACAATTTCAGATGACAATAAAGGAAATGAAGAAAAACAAAGACAATCATACTACAGACAACAACAGGAGAGTTGGGGTTGTGTGTGCTATTTTAGTTAAGGGTGACCTGAGTTGCCTCTCCAAGATAATAAGAGATATTCTGGATTGTTTTCTAATTACCTGGTATGTTTCCAAATTTTGCCAAAGTATATTGTCACTGTGGTGATGCAGCAGCAAGCAAGGCCTCTCCTGCTCCTGCTACCGGATCTTCATGTGTATACTCTGCCCTGCCCAGTGCTGCTCTGCTTCCACCAGCGCCATGACACCTTTTCGGAGATACCAGAGCTACCGCCTAAAAGAGCAGATGCACACCCTGAGTTCTCATCTCTGGCTACCAGAAGGCCAGCCCTCAAAAGCATCTCTCCACCTGGTCTGTCACTGGGCCATTAATATTAATAGAAACAAGAAGCACATCTAATGTGATGGCAGCCAAAATTTATTGGGCGCCTACCAAGTGCCAGGCATTGAACTGGGTTCTTCAGACTTTATTTCACCTCATATATTCCTTGTAATGCATCCTGTTGGCATTATTTTGCAGATGAAGACACCAATGTTAGCAGAGACTAAATAACTTGCTCAAGGTCAAGCAGACAATAAGTGATTGCTAAACCTGAGTTATTTCCAAAGATCATCTGCCTCCTGCCCATATATAGCTGTGTCATGCAACTTCCTCCCTATTAAATGCAAATGCATTAATAATTAAGTTGGGGGGTTATGGATTATACCTTGCACTTTGGAGTAAATCAATATATCAGCCCTTCTCTTGAAAGCAAATATTAAAAAGGGAAAAAGATGGCTGAAAGCTAATTAGGTAGCTAAGTATATAATTAAAAGTTATCCACCATGCATAAAGGTAAATTAATGGGACAGGGGATATATTTCTCTAGGTCTTAAAAGAATAAATATTAAGATGCTGTTCGCTAACTGGTTCTATCTTCAGTGTCTTTTTTTCCATAGAAGGAAAAAAATCCGCAAGTCACTGCTTTTTGTATTTCAACAAACATCTGCTGAGACCCTGCTTTGTAACCCATGTTCCAAACACTGTAGTAGACACCCAATAAACCATGAAGCAAAACACTAGTTTCCCACCCTCAAGAACTTAAAATCTACTTTGAGATACAGGAAATGATATAATGTATGAATGAATGCCTTTTGTCAGCAGATACCTGGTAATTACACACCCTTGACTGTAAAAGAGCCCTCTCTCTAACTGGATACGCTTTCCTCCACCATTGGGAGCACAGAGGAGCGCACAGGAAGCAGGGGCACTGCCTGGACCAGTCACATGCATGCACTCAGCTCCGGTAGACAATCAGGGCATGATGATGCAGTTCCATCATTCTCAAACCCAAATGCCCTTACAGTTAATTTGTTTGAAAATAAAAATATTCTGAAATAATAAATTGCCTGCAATAGTACCATGAGTATTGGGTCTATTATCATGTCAAATAAAATTGGGCATAAGTTTTCCAAAATAAAATGAGTTCTATAGAATGGGACCATAACATATGGATAAAATATTTGCATTTCTAATTAAAATTCATAACTTTTGTTTTTATTA
>NW_012154173.1:14347178-14353228 GCF_000956105.1 Propithecus coquereli
AAGTACAGAAAGTTGAGAGATAAAAATATGTAAATAATAATATAACAAATATCTATCTACCCATCACTCATAAAATCACTGGAAAATGTTACCGAAATAGTTAAACTTCCCCCTTACCTCTCCAAGACATTTTCCTAATTTGGTATCATCCATTTATTTAAGTTTTTATTATATACGTGGGCATACCTTATGCGGGGGGCGGGGGTGTCGCAGTTCTAATACCTCATTGTTCAGGTCCAAGGCCATGTCTCCTGTCTCTTACGTCGCCATCATGAACCTATGCTCAAAATTCAGGAGATGAAGCACACATGCTCAGGCCAGGTGTGCATTCAATCTCCAACTCCCAGTCCAGTGACTCATTCCCTACTCATTTCTAGCCCATGGTTTCCCCTACTTTCTTTTAAACTTATCTGCACATTTTAAAGGAGGTAATTTCTAAGTGATTTAATAAGGAATCTTTTTCAGATATCTACTTTATTCTGTTGCAAGAGATATAAACATTCCAAGATTCATTCCCTTAAAAATACATCATAGACATCATTCAGTGTCAGTATATGCATTCAGTCTGTGGCTATCTTTTCAATTCTTTTTAACAGCTGTATGTGTTCAAAAATATGATTAAGTAACAATTTAATTATTTTACTATCTGTAGACATTTAGGTTGCTCACAACTATTAACCATTTCATATAATGTGCAATTAATGTCCTTGTAACATTTTTGCATGTGTGCATTATGTTTGCATTATATTCGGTAGAATATATTTCTGCAATGAAATTGCTGGTTCAAAGAGTTCTTTTTAACTTTGATATATTTTAATAAATTTCCAACCCGAAAGGTTCTTACAATTTTCAATCTCACCAAATTTGAGTAGGAGTCCAGAATAAAAAAGTGCAAAAAGTGTCCCTGGGACAACCTTGTGTGAGTAATTACAGGAGTGCAGTCACGAAAGCTGGGTCACCCTTCCCCACGCCAGGGGTGGAAGCTGCACAACAGAGCGAGTGAATGGAATAGCTTCTGACTAATATTTGAAGAAAACTTTGCATATTTTTTTTTTTAAAAATCATTGTTTAGGGCATTTCTACAAAGAAAGAGGAAAGTAACCAAAACCACAGCTTTGCCTTGGCGAAGGCACACATGTTTCCAGTTTCAGTTATTTGCTTGCAAAATGACATATCAGATATATAATTTTCACTCCTTTGAACTCTGAGAATGGGCTTGTGCTTCAATAATGTAAACTTTTTTACTGAACTGGACAAAGAGTCCCATCTATGCTTCCTGTTCAAGCTCTATTAATTCATATTTCCTAATAATACTTTGAATACTAAACATTTTTCTTAAACATTTGGGAGAATAATCAAGACAATGAAAAGACAAGCCCACAGACTAGGAGAAAATACTCGCCAAAGATATATCTGATAAAGGAAAACATACAAAGAACTATTAAAACTCAACAATAAGAAAAGAATCTGATTCGCAAATGAGTTAAGGACCTTAACAAACACCTCTCCAAATAAGATATACAGGTGGCAAATAAGCAGATGCAAAGATGCTCAACATCACATGTCATTATGTAGTTATAAATTAAAACAATGAGATTCCACTACACACCTATTAGAACGGTCAAAATACGGAGCACTGGCAACACCAAATGCTGGCAAGGAAGTGAGGTAAGAGGAACTCTCATTCTTTGCTGGTGGGAATTCAAAATGGTACAACCAATTGGAAGACAATTTGGAAGTTTCTTATAAATTAAACATACTCTTACCATACAATCCAGCACTCATGCTACTTGGTATTTACCCAAAGGACTTGAAAACTTAGGTTTAAAAAAACGTGCACAGGAATGTTTATAGCAGCTTTGTTTATAATTGCCAAAACTTGGAAGCAGCCAAGATGTCCTTCATTCTGTAGGTAAATGAATACACTGTGGCACTTTCTGACAATGTAGTATTTTCATCACTAAAAAGAAATAAGCTATTAAGCCATGAAAAGACATGGAGGAACCTTAAATGCATGTTACTAAGTGAAAGAAGCCAATTGAAAAGACTACGTACTGTATGTTTCCAACTATATGACATTCTGGAAAAGGCAAAACTATAGATACACTAAAAAGATCACTGGTTTCCAGGAGTTAGAGAGGAGGGAGGGACGAGTAGGCAGAGCACAGAGGATTTTTAGGGCAGTGAAACTACTCTGTGTAATACCATAATGGTGGATATATGTGATTATATTAATGTATCTGTCCAAACCCATAGGATGTACAAGAGCAAACCCAATGTAAACTATGGACTTTGGGTGATAAGGATGTGTTAATATAAGTTCACCAATTGTAATAAATGTACCACTCTGGTGGGAGATGTTGCTAATGGGGGAAGCTGTGCATGCGGGGGGTGGGGTAGGTATATGGGAAATCTCTGCACCTTCCTCTCAATCTTGTTGTGAACCTAAAACTGCTCTAAATATATATGTTTGTTTATTTCAATGCAGAGATTTGGGCTCCGGAGAAAGTCTCTAATATTGGAAATCAGTATGTAAGAAATATTACATTTCCAATCAGCTAAGAAAGGACAAGCATGTGACTGGTGGTATTGGGGCAAATACACATACATATTGAAATAAAATATCTTACTTCATTTAACACAAACAATTTCAGAAAGATTGATTTCTTTACTAACTTGCATTATGTAGGGTAGTGTTGTGTAAATATCTTAATAGATAGACTAGGGGAGATGGGGCAGAGCAAGAGGTGATATTTAGGGAGGTGTAACCTACCTAGGCTTTCGTTGTTATATATAATTGGGCACTGTGGTCAGAAAATGCATCTTGTAAGTTTTCTAGGTTAACAAATTTATTAATATTTTCTTTGTGACTTAAATCATGGTGAATTTTTCTAAATGCTATGAGTGTATTTTTTAAATGTATAAATTTATTTGATGTTGACAATCTTTCTGTATCTGGATACACACATCATACACACATATATACAAACATATGTATATATGTGTATATATTATACACACAAAATATATACCCACTTGTATGTGTATATATGTATAAATATACACATGTATATATATACACATACATGTATATATAATCAAGCATCTAAATTGGTTGATTCCTTTCTATATGAATTACTTATTCTATCAATTTGATATCTGTACTTCCAAAAGGGATATTTTAAGTTTTCCTACTATGAATATTGATTCTGCCTTGTATTTCTAAGCTCATATAATTTATTGTCCAGCCTATAAATTGGTTATCTAATTACTCCTATATAATTACTTATTTTACCAATTTAATATGGGTACTACTAAGAGAAATATTTTAAACCTACTATGCCTACTATGAATGTGAATTCTTTCTTGTATTTTTTGGTTTTTCTATATATTTCAATGCTTTATGTACATAAAACCTTATGAAGTATATCATCATGGACTATCTGTATGTAATAAATATTTTACAATCTCTATAACCAATATAATGTACCTCATTTTGAATTCTGTTTCAGATACTAGTGAAATATCATCAACTGTCTCATTAGTATTTTATTATTAATAGTATATATTTTTTCCATTTTTCTTTACATCTACCATTTTGTATCATTTTATTCCTGGTATGTCTCTTGTATAGATTATAAAAAGATTTGCAATCCAATCTGAGTATCTGTGATTTGATAAAATAATTTAATACATTCATATTTATTATAATTACTGTTCTGTCTGGACTTGTTTCTGATATCTCCTTTCATGTTTTTTTTTATTTTGATGTTCTCATGTGGTATATTTATTATGCTATTAACTATTTAATTTAACTAAATATTACTTTTTGTTATATTTCCAATATTTGGAAGCAACACATTATATTTATATTCTAGAGATTGAAGTTTTCAACAAATATTTAAATATCTTTCCATCAATGTGGAACAACTGGAACTCTCACACACTGTTCACAGGAATGTAAAATTGTACATCCACTTTAATGGCTAGTTTCTTAAAAAGTTTAACATATACCTACCATATGGTCTAGTCAATATACTCCAAGTATTTATCCAAGAGAAATGAAAGCATATATCCACATGGACTACTACTCAGTAATAAAAAGAAACTATTGATACATGCCGCAACATGGATGAATATTGAAATAATTATGTAGAGTGAAACAAGATATAACCTCCCCAAAAAAGGAGTACATAGTATACGATTCCATTTACAGAAAACTGTAGAAAAGGAAAACTTATCCATAGTGACAAAAACGTGATCAGTGGTTGCCTAAGGATGTGGAAGTAGTAAGGAAGGGAGGAATTACCAAAGGGCATTCTTTTATATTTTCTTTTTTTTTTCTTTTCTTTTCTTTTTTTTTTCAAATATAGATTTGGAGCGTAGAAGTGCAATTTGTTACATGAATATAGTGGGTAGTTGCGAAGTCTGGGCTTACAGTGTAACCATCACTTGAATAGAGTACATAGTGCTCATTAGGTAATTTCTTATACCACACCCCTCTCCCATCCTCCCACCCTCCTGACCTTCCAAGTTTCTAATGTCTATTATTCTACCTACTATATCCATTATTAAGCTCCCACTTCTAAGTGTACACATTATTTATCTCCCACTTAGAAGGGAGAGCATGCAGTATATGACTTTCTATTTCTGAATCATTTCATTTAAGATAATGGCCTCCAGTTCCATCCATGTTGCTGCAAAGGACATGATTTCATTTTTTTTATGGATGAGTAGTATTTCATAGGGGTGTGTGTGTGTGTGTAATCACATTTTCTTTCTCCAGTCATCTGTTGATGGACACTTAGGTTGATTCCATATCTTTGCTATTGCGAACAGTGCTGCTATAAACGTACAAGTATCTTTTTTTCTTTTTTTCTATGTAATGATTTCTTTTCCTTGCAGAGGGGCATTCTAGACAGCAGGAAGGAGAACGGGCACATGGAGACTGTGTCCCAGCTGAGACAATGAATTTTAAGGCAGGTTCCAGGAAATTGCAAACAACATTTCCACTACATATGCTATGGTTTGAATGTGGCCCTTCTAAAATTCAGATGGTGCTAATGCGATAGGATTAAGAGGTGAGGCCTTTAAGAGGTGATTAGGCATGAGGCCTGCTCCTCCTTAATGAGATTTCCAGGCCCTTTTAAAAGAAGCTTCACATAGCCTTCAGCTAACTTGCCCTTCTGTCTTCTGCTATGTGAGGATGAAGCGAGAAGGCTGTCACCAGACCAAATGCCAGCACCAGGATCTTGAACTTTCCCAGCCTCCAGAACTGTGAGAAACATATTTCTGTTTTATAAAAATTACCCAGACTCACGTATTGTATTATAGCAGCACAAAATGATCTGAGACAACATGTCATTGACTCTCTGTCACTGACTGTATATCAGTACAAAGGACATGCCACCACTCATAATAAAGGAATTCTGTTCATAAAGAAGGAGGAACAGATCTTTCTTGTGTTCTGGCACTCTCATGCATTTTTTTCATATTTTTTCAGATATTTCATTACAATTTTGAGAGGGAAATGCATATTCTTAGTTAACTAGAATTGTGAATTTTCTTTACTCAGATTTTAGCTTATTATTTATTGTATTAATATAAGCCATTTCCATGTATAGACATTGATAAAATTCTTAACTACATTCATATAATTCACTGTTCAGAGAAAAACAATGGGTGAACTGTTTTGCAATTACTCATTTCCTAGATGCTTTTTATTATTTTTAATATTTTTTATTTTGAGGTAATTTTAAATTTACAGAAAAATTATATGAACAATACAAAGAACTCTATATGCCCTTCACCTACAGACCCCTTTCAAATTTTGTCAACTTTCCCAATAACGTCTCTAATAACAGAAGTATTAAATCTAGAACCATACTGTGCCCTTAGTTGTCATGTCCCTTCAGTCTGAGGCCTTTTTGACCTTCATCACCTTAACATGTTTGAAGACTCTAGGAAAGTTTCTTTGTAGAATTCCTCTGTTAGGTTTTGTGTTAGTCCATTTTGCATTGCTGTAAAGGAACACCTGAGACTTTGTAATT
>NW_012154173.1:14353493-14355812 GCF_000956105.1 Propithecus coquereli
TTTTTCTTAAACATTTGGGAGAATAATCAAGACAATGAAAAGACAAGCCACAGACTAGGAGAAAATACTCGCCAAAGATATATCTGATAAAGGAAAACATACAAAGAACTATTAAAACTCAACAATAAGAAAAGAATCTGATTCGCAAATGAGTTAAGGACCTTAACAAACACCTCTCCAAATAAGATATACAGGTGGCAAATAAGCAGATGCAAAGATGCTCAACATCACATGTCATTACGTAGTTATAAATTAAAACAATGAGATTCCACTACACACCTATTAGAACGGTCAAAATACGGAGCACTGGCAACACCAAATGCTGGCAAGGAAGTGAGGTAAGAGGAACTCTCATTCTTTGCTGGTGGGAATTCAAAATGGTACAACCAATTGGAAGACAATTTGGAAGTTTCTTATAAATTAAACATACTCTTACCATACAATCCAGCACTCATGCTACTTGGTATTTACCCAAAGGACTTGAAAACTTAGGTTTAAAAAAACGTGCACAGGAATGTTTATAGCAGCTTTGTTTATAATTGCCAAAACTTGGAAGCAGCCAAGATGTCCTTCATTCTGTAGGTAAATGAATACACTGTGGCACTTTCTGACAATGTAGTATTTTCATCACTAAAAAGAAATAAGCTATTAAGCCATGAAAAGACATGGAGGAACCTTAAATGCATGTTACTAAGTGAAAGAAGCCAATTGAAAAGACTACGTACTGTATGTTTCCAACTATATGACATTCTGGAAAAGGCAAAACTATAGATACACTAAAAAGATCACTGGTTTCCAGGAGTTAGAGAGGAGGGAGGGACGAGTAGGCAGAGCACAGAGGATTTTTAGGGCAGTGAAACTACTCTGTGTAATACCATAATGGTGGATATATGTGATTATATTAATGTATCTGTCCAAACCCATAGGATGTACAAGAGCAAACCCAATGTAAACTATGGACTTTGGGTGATAAGGATGTGTTAATATAAGTTCACCA
This sequence comes from Propithecus coquereli, assembly GCF_000956105.1. Taxonomy (NCBI): domain Eukaryota; kingdom Metazoa; phylum Chordata; class Mammalia; order Primates; family Indriidae; genus Propithecus; species Propithecus coquereli. The sequence continues at coordinate 14,354,491 of NW_012154173.1, forward strand.
ATTGTAATAAATGTACCACTCTGGTGGGAGATGTTGCTAATGGGGGAAGCTGTGCATGCGGGGGGTGGGGTAGGTATATGGGAAATCTCTGCACCTTCCTCTCAATCTTGTTGTGAACCTAAAACTGCTCTAAATATATATGTTTGTTTATTTCAATGCAGAGATTTGGGCTCCGGAGAAAGTCTCTAATATTGGAAATCAGTATGTAAGAAATATTACATTTCCAATCAGCTAAGAAAGGACAAGCATGTGACTGGTGGTATTGGGGCAAATACACATACATATTGAAATAAAATATCTTACTTCATTTAACACAAACAATTTCAGAAAGATTGATTTCTTTACTAACTTGCATTATGTAGGGTAGTGTTGTGTAAATATCTTAATAGATAGACTAGGGGAGATGGGGCAGAGCAAGAGGTGATATTTAGGGAGGTGTAACCTACCTAGGCTTTCGTTGTTATATATAATTGGGCACTGTGGTCAGAAAATGCATCTTGTAAGTTTTCTAGGTTAACAAATTTATTAATATTTTCTTTGTGACTTAAATCATGGTGAATTTTTCTAAATGCTATGAGTGTATTTTTTAAATGTATAAATTTATTTGATGTTGACAATCTTTCTGTATCTGGATACACACATCATACACACATATATACAAACATATGTATATATGTGTATATATTATACACACAAAATATATACCCACTTGTATGTGTATATATGTATAAATATACACATGTATATATATACACATACATGTATATATAATCAAGCATCTAAATTGGTTGATTCCTTTCTATATGAATTACTTATTCTATCAATTTGATATCTGTACTTCCAAAAGGGATATTTTAAGTTTTCCTACTATGAATATTGATTCTGCCTTGTATTTCTAAGCTCATATAATTTATTGTCCAGCCTATAAATTGGTTATCTAATTACTCCTATATAATTACTTATTTTACCAATTTAATATGGGTACTACTAAGAGAAATATTTTAAACCTACTATGCCTACTATGAATGTGAATTCTTTCTTGTATTTTTTGGTTTTTCTATATATTTCAATGCTTTATGTACATAAAACCTTATGAAGTATATCATCATGGACTATCTGTATGTAATAAATATTTTACAATCTCTATAACCAATATAATGTACCTCATTTTGAATTCTGTTTCAGATACTAGTGAAATATCATCAACTGTCTCATTAGTATTTTATTATTAATAGTATATATTTTTTCCATTTTTCTTTACATCTACCATTTTGTATCATTTTATTCCTGGTATGTCTCTTGTATAGATTATAAAAAGATTT
>NW_012154173.1:14358557-14371591 GCF_000956105.1 Propithecus coquereli
CCCCCCACCAGGCCATACCTCCACCACTGGGGATCAAATTTCAACATGAGATTTGAAGGGGCCAAACATCCAAACCATATCATATTTATTAGATATTTTCTCATTATTTGGTTCAGGTTGTATACGATTGGCAGGAATATCACAGAAGCAATGCTGTGTTGTTTTAACTGCATCCTAGCAGGGGCACATGATATTGTTTTAGCCCATCACTTGAGGAAAGCAGTGTCTGCCAGGTTTCTTTACTGTAAAGTTACTTTTTTCCTTTGTAATTAATAAATATTTTGTGCGACGATACTTCGAGATTACGTAACATCTCATTGTTCATCCAACTTTCACCCATTAGGTTTAGCATCGATTAATGTTTCTTGCCTGAATTACTCTCAGATGGTTGCCAAGTAGTGATTTTCTAATTCCATCATCCTTCTACTTTTATTAGTTGGCATTCTACTATAAGGTAAAGCTTTCTCTTCTCCCCATGAACTGGACACATTCCATATTCCATTATATCCTGGTGGAATCAAATATTCCTATTTTATTCAGTGAATTAATCTGTTACTGTCATTCTTTATTTTGATCATCAAGTTGTCTCAGGGGTAGGAGCCTCTTCAAGCTGGCTTCTGTGGCCTTTAACACATCCCTATCATTCTTTGAACACTTCCTTAATTTCTGACATAGGATGCTTCATGTTCATTTTGTACTTTCTCAGCCCAAATCCAGAATCAACCATTTCTTCAAGGATTCCTGGTTATACTTAACAGAGAATGGTATTTAGAAACCAAAATCTGGGCACTAGGTATGCTCATTGCTACTAGGATTTTGCTATTCCCAGAGCCTCCCAATAGACAGAGTGAGAAAACAAATGTAGGTACATGCACTTAAGCATATGTAAATACATAAAACCTATATTTTTATTACACCTATGCCTATTTCTATTATTGAAAGTCATAAGATCACACCAACATCTCCAATTTTAATCCAACACAACAAAGTTCATGCTAGCTTTTTCCCTTACAATCTTTGTGACTTTTATCTCCATCAGTGAGAAAGCTGGCTTGCGGATTTTCAATATATTTATGTATTTTCTCAACACTCTGCCACCACCTCATATGTAACAAATCTTCTGACCCTGCCACTGCCCCACTGAGCCCTCTTCTTTAATCTTGTCCTGATACTCTCCAGGCCAACTGTCCCACTTAGCTGTCCTCATTGCATGGGTCTCAGCTGTTTTCTTTACATGGTTTTTGCATGGTTCATAGCTTTTAAATTATTTAATTGAACTATTAAGGAAAGAAAGGGAAGAAGGTCTAGATTATGTTTGTAGTCTTATATTTCCATTGACCACATTCTCCTAAAAGAGACCTTAAAACACTAAATAATTACTTCTTTTTTCAAATATATTGATGCTATATTTGTATATTTACTTTTTTTATTTCTAAAGTTATAGACTGAGTTATTTATTGACTCTAATTTTGAGTTACTTTACTGAGTTATTTATAAGCTACTTGAAAATAAAATATATTAAGGCAGAAATGAAAAATAAATGGACTAATAATCTAAAGTACATTAATGACAACATTTTTTAAAAAGGATTCTGAAGTAAATCAATGACAATGGTTAACTTGGACTCTAAGCAAAATTTTATAAAAAGGAACTGATTTCCTTGTCTACTGCTCTTCTAAATGCTCTGAGATTATAAAGATGAACATAAATTTGGATAAGGAAAAGTCTTCATAACTTCAAGCAATGGGGAAGATGACCTGGTAAGTATTACTCCAAAAACATATTTACAAGTAGTTAAGTTGAACATAAGTGCCAAGCTTATATTTTATTACTTCTGCCATAAAAGCATTTTCCTAATCTTTTTGTTAAAGTGACATTTTTACCTTTTTTAAAGACAAATTATTTTTAAACATTAACATATATTGGGGGGATGTAATTCCACCTCTGGCCATAAGGGAGTAACTAGCATCCTTCTTAACCCCAACACCACTGCCCTACACCATAAGCCTGGCCAAAATAGACCAGGTATTTATTAAATATTTTCAGGTATTGAACAACACATACCCCAAGACTGTGATCCTCATAAAAGGGAGAACAGCCAAAGGAGGTCCCCACATATGCTACACTCTCTGATAGGGCAGGGGGAATTTTTCAGACATAATTCAGGGAGCTAAATAAAGTAAAATGATGAGCTTGCTGAGGGGTGGAGGCCAGCTGGAATTTGGGGTTGCATACCTGGCTGGAAAATGTGTGGCAGGGTATGAGAGAAGAGTGAGCTGTGCAGCAGCAAAGTGTATAAGTGATGCAGGCTTCTGGTTGACCACAATTTGATAGGAGCCCACCTCATAACAGGTATGCCAAATGAGTTAATGCAAACTTAGACCATGTAAGCAGAAGTACTTTGAACTAAACAAAGAAGGTGATAAAGTTGTTCCATTCTACTTAGAGTGGGTCAGACCACATCTAGAGAAATATTGTGAGTTTGGTTTGCACATCTTCAGTACACAGAGATTTAAAAATTTTATGGCAATTTTATGAAGACCTCCATGACTCTGCTTTTTAATAGTTTAGGATTTCACACTCTTGTGACTGGGATCAGGCCTGAACTAAAATACATGACTGCCCTGGGAATACTTCCAACCAATAATCTTTAAATAATTATTCTATTTATTTAATGGGAATGAGAGAAACTAAAAATTGTATACTTTATATTATATATATATAATCTGCAATATATAATATATAGTTTTTTATAAAATAAGAAATTTATTGTGATAATCTACATCATATAAACTCTTGGGAACTAAGTTAAACCGATTACAAAATAGATAGAATATGATACTTTAACCCAAAACACAGCTATATGCCAGATGATCAGTTTCAGAATTTCTGACTGCCAACTTCTTTCAGTATTGACTAGCTGCTCTTGGAGTTTGAGACAAGTCCTGTCTGTGTTTGTGCCATGTATCTTGTCTATGTGTGTTACAAAAATACTCTACTTGGTGGGAATCATTTTACACTTTGCCAGTTAAGTAAGTTAAGTAAGGAGTTTTGTGTGGAAACCCAAATTAAATAGAATTTTTTTTTCTTACTTTATTGCATGCTGTCAAACATCCCTATAGATTTCTGTCCACATTATTCATTGTTTGTCTGCCCTGAATAAGCCAATGAGGATACTCACATTATTAAATCTTACAAAAATTACAAAGAGTTTGTGAAATGTAAGTCATTTTCATGTTATATCTTCATATTTTTTATTAAAACATCATTACCCAGGACTCCATTGCAGTGATTTTTACGCATGGTTTTGTAATGCCTCAAAACGTCTTCAATCAAATTTAAAGGTGGAACAAGTTTATTCTCATAAATCACCTGGAAACAAAATTAATTTCAATTTGAAGTCATTTTGAAATACCATATGGCATCCAACATGTTTATAAGCATCTCAAATCATAAAGTGTTAGAAATAAACAAAAAGCTAAGTAATGAAAAAATAAACTAAGTAATCAACTAGTAAATAAGCCTTGTAGGTACAAAACAAGATACAAGTATTCTTAATACCAGTGTACAGGTTATTTTTACTATTGTTTTTAGTAACATCCACAGGCTCTCTTTAAAGTGTTTCACTCCGGTTAAGTTTTTTTCTTAAAACATTCCTAACTTACAAAATTGCAAGGGGGACATATTGTCAGATATTGCATATTTTCAAAACTTCAAAAGGAAACCTGTGTCACCAACTCCAGTGATTCAACACAACGAATCACAACAAAACAGAAATGATAAAACTTGGAGTTGCCTATTTCAATGTGCGATTGATAAACGGAGATTTTAGTTTATGCCAGTGTTTCTTAAAATGTGGCCCTGGGATTAAAATTGTAGCAATCATTTGTGCTGCTTCTTAATAAATTAAAATTCCTGGCTGCCTCCTCTCACCTCTTGAATCAATTCTTAGGAGAACCATTGAGTAAGGTCCTGGAGCTTTGAAGAGAATGTTAGATCAACAATGTCCACTTCACAGGTGGTATTTCTTCACTGATTTTTCTAGCATGAAGCAAGATAAGCTCAACGCTAGAGAAACGGTCCGATTTTGTGAAGTCCATCTACTCTCAAAACCAAGCTCTATCATGATCAAAATTGTTGCATAAGGATCTGTGTCACATCCTGCTTTTAATAAAAGGGAATTTAGTATCCATTTTTCTCCCCTCAATAATTTAAAGTGAACATCAAACCTTAAAAATGAATTATTCATCACTACAATCCAAGCTAATGGGGATGTACGTAGTATGTATTCAATAAAATACAAAGCACATAATTTTATTATTGATGTTTGTTTTTTGGTAAGGAGATCCAAAGCTTTTATGAGACAATGTTGCTATCACTTAAAATTCTTCAGTGCAGAATTAGGTGAGCCTTAAAAGGGGAGGGGGAGGCCTTGATAAACATCAATGTGGGTTTATTTCCTAATTATATAGAAAGTTTACATATATTCCAAACTCATATAACACTTGGAAAGAATCTTGGGAATTTTAAAATAAGTTAACAAACTTATTTTGTTAGAGAACAGCGTCTATTAAAAACAATTCCTTTATTCTCCCGTCTGACTAATTGTACTTTATATTCTAAGAGAGTAGACAGAAAACACACACTGTAAATGTAATTATTTTAAGAATCTTTCGATGCAATTAATGCACTGTGTGGCAGAGGGTTATTATGCTTCTGCCCTTTTAAAAATTATATAGGATTATGTCTAGCCAATACGTAAAACTACAGGCAAAGAAAAGAATTCCGGTAGCTCCAGCAATTTTATTTTGCTCTTCTACGGACTGTCTTTGCTAACATTTTTGGCAGAAACAAGAATAAAGACGACAATTGTAGGACTTTGGGACCTCATACCGGGAGCTTCGGTTGAAACAAAAGGCAGCACAATGTTAAAGTTGGGCAGTAAAACTTAGAAATCTTGCAGATCACGTTATCTGAAACCTGTCCTCCTGAAAGAAAAGACCCATCTGACCACACCTTTGTCCTCCTTTCCCTTTTCGTGCAGGGGCATTAACTCGATTTTTTTTTCTTTCTCTGCAGTTCTCATTTGCTTCTCTTCAGTACCAGAGAAGCTGCTGGGTTCCCCGCGATCTCCGATGCACCCTCTTCCCCCTGCCGCGTTTCCGCCTCAGAGGCCAGATGTGTAGCACCACCCGCCCCACCCCCGCGCCAAGAACAGCTACAAGTGCTTCTCAGAGGCGGGGTTTGGGGGGGCACCTTGACCCTCCCGCATACTCTTGCGGCGAGTCAGTGCCCCCCTGGACTGCTGGACCAGGAGAGGAAGGGACCGTTGGTGTCTCGCCCTGCCGGCCTCAGCATCTGACCACAGCCCGCAAGCCCCACCCCTGCCCAGCGCCCTGGCAACCCGCGGGACGCTTTGCTGGTGCGAGGTTTCAGTCTCAGGTTCTCATTTCCTCTTGTCCTCCCGCTTTTCTTTCTCCGACTGTGTTTTTGTCATCAATTCTTTGAGAAAACAGCTGAGAGCTACACCTCTCCTTCCCATAAATATGCGTGTGCTTTTCCAGAACCTTTCTCCGTCCCTTTCTCCCCCTAACTGGTAGAGTCTGCAAGGCAAAGGACTCCCTTTTCATCCAGAAACCAACGTCAGTCTCCCAGTTTGCCAACTGCATTCGACACGCCCGCACCTGCTGAAGCCTACCCTTTCTCAGTTCAGCTTTCTTCCAGTCAATCGTATTAAATGCTAAGCACCTCCTCCACCTTTTAGGGCTCTTCTACCTCCCACATTAAAAAAAAAAAAAAAATCCAACACTCAAGATAGTGTGAATTCCAGAAAGAAAACGTGCGTGTGCAACACAGTCTTGAGTGTGTGCATGCGTGCTCATCGCCTGTCTCAGCCTGGCCGGGTCCTGCACATGTGGCTGCGAGGTGCAGGGCAGTGAGACGGCTCAAACTTCCCCTGCCAGGCTGAGGCTGCGCCCTCCCGAGCTCACCTGTCCGCGTCCAGGTAACCGGTGAAGAGCCCTCTCGGCCGCGTTCCAGGACACCCGGCCGGGACAGGACGAATGCCAGGGAACCGCAGGGCGCCCTCTCCCGTGCGTCCGTTTTCTATCCCTCCTTCCCTGGGGGGGTGTTGTGGTTTTGTTACTGCACCCCTTCCCCCAGAGACAACGGGACCGCCCTCTTCCACCGCGCCTTACCTCAAACAGGGGACCGATCTTGTTCTTCTCCAGGTAAGCCTGGATCCGGCTTTGCTGACGAGACGCCATGGAGAGACAGACGGGGCCGCGGAGCGAGTGCGGGAAGACCGCGCGGCCGTGCGCCTCCGCGGGGGACAACCCTCCTTTTCCTCGGACTGGGGCCGGGACAGGAGCTCCGGAGCCTGGGCTGCCTCGGCGCGGCTGGCTCGGTCCGGCCGCGGGCGTGGGCGGCAGACCCGGGAGCCCCGCGCGCGTGGGGCGCTGAGAGCCAGAAGCCTGGGCGCAGCGCCGCCAACTCAGACAACTCCGAGGCGAGGGGAGAACTCATTCGCCGCGCTCTCCTCCTCGCGCCCAGCCCCACTGCTCGCCGCAGCGCCGGGCTCTGAGGGGAACGTGAGGCCGAGGCTCCTTTCTCCTCTGGGCTGCAGCCGCAGGAACAGGGGGCGGGAGGCTAGCCGCGGAGGTGCTGCTCCGCCTAGAGCCGCGCCGAGGGGCGCACGCGGGCGCCCAGGGGCCGCGGGGCTCGAACTCGCCGCCGGCGTGTGTACACCCGCGCGCGCGTGTGTGCATGAGGGTCCGTGCGCGCGCGACTGTGTGTGCCCCCGCTCCCAGGTTACGGGGAGGAACAGCCCGGGCTTCTCCCCAGGCTGTGCTCGCTCCAGCAGCCGCTCCCTAGCGACAGCGCCGCTTTAAAAGCCAATGGTGAAGGTGCTTCTTTCAAAGTGCACATAAATCTGGTGCTTGTTGGCTACTCCTTGGCAGCTGCTACCGCAGTTCGAAGGAGGGTCGTCTGAGCCTCTCCGTGGCACCGTCTGCTCTGCCTACGCTAACTCGGAGTCTGAGAAGGGCAGAGATGTGAGAAGGTGCGTGGGTCTAAGGGTTTGCCGCGAAAAGAAGTTGCGTTTCTTTAAATAATCTGGTTTGGCCTGGAGCAAGTCGACGGGCGAATGCAGGCGGAGAACCCACCTGGAAACTCCCAAAGCGCGGACGCCCCAAGGCTGGGAGCACCGTTTCGGCATTTGACTGGGAGAAGAGAAAAAAAGCGAGCCAGCCCTCCCCTTCCAAGTTTGCTTTCCTAACCCACGCCTTAAATTATGTCTATATGCCTACAGCCGCCCTCAGATGCTACACTAGCCCACTTAATGTTTCCTCGAGATACTTCGTGAGCTCCTCGAATTTAGCCGATACCTTTCTTATTATGCAGGGATTTCCGAGCTGAAGAATTACAGAGAGCACACATTGCTTCACAGAGCTCTCTTGGGAAATAAAACACGAAAGTCCCAATGACGATTTCCCTGGCTCCTAACCATGATGTGCTGCCAAAATCCGATGTATGTTCGTAAATGTGAATGTTTAGAATGATGGAAATAGTTTTCCTTAAAGCAGACTGCAACAGTATATAGATTTTTTTTCTCCACTGTGTTCTGGATTTCTGTAACTCATAATCTCTTTATTGGTGCCCATGCTTTTCTTCTGTTTGTTAAATGATATGTGGAAACATTAAAGATAAGAATGGAATATTCCAGAACCATCCCTGATAACCTGAAAGGAACATGATCTGGGGTGGAAAAATGTCGAAGGTAGTACTTTTACCATCAGACTCAGGTGATCTGCTCAGGGAGAATTGAACTGAATAACAGTGAGGTGCCCAGGCTTGTCATGTGTTTTCCACTGTGGTTCAAAGGTATTCTTACTTAGATATTTTAAATATGTTCAAGAGAAATTAAATGTACAGAATGAATATCAACATTTCCATTTGCCAGGATGTATGGTGTAGAGCCATAAGGAAGGTCATCTACGACCCAGCTAAAAAGCCTAATTTTATTGTTTGTGGGGATTTTTATTTGTTTGTTTGTTTTTGAAACACGGTCTTCCTCTGTTGCCCAGGCTAGAGTACAGTGGTGTCATCATAGCTCACTGCAACCTCAACTCCTGGGCTCACGCGATCCTCCTACCTCAGCTTTCCCAGTAGCTGGGGTACAGGTGTGTGCCACCACACCCAGCTCATTTTTTTTTTTTTTTTTTGGGAGAGATGGGGTCTCACTATGTTACCCAGGCTGGTCTCGAACTCGTGGCCTCAAGCGATCCTCCCTCCTCAGCCTCCCAAAGTACTAAGATATGAGCCATAACACCCGACCAAGCCTAGTATTTTTGATGGCATGTAGTACTGGAAAATCAAAATGGTACCTTTCTGGAATCAAGAGACTTTGGCCTCTAAGAGACATGAGGAGGATGCTCCTTTAAATCAGGTAATTAACACACTTATTAGGTCTTCACCATGCTCAGAGCATGGCGCCTAGGAGCTTGAAAAGAAGAGACAAAGCTTCATCTGGCAAAATACTTCTGTATTAAAGAGAATCATAAAGACATACATTACCTGTTGATGGATGTTAAAACATTGAACATCCCAAAATTGCATAAATTTAAAATTCAGGGAATATTTTCAAAGCTTTTCAAGGCCTACATCAAATGCCACCTCCTCCACAAAGCATTTCTTGGTTCTTTTCACTTGTCCCCAGATCTGACTTCATTACTACAGTAAATATTTATTGTACAGTCTGCCCATGGCAGACATTACGTTAGGACTGAGAATTCAGAGGTGAAAGGCCTTGCCTTTGCCCTTATGTATTGAGTCTGGCTGAGGACATTGGCATACATACAAATAATGGCATTAGAATGTGTTATATATCTCTATATTTAGAGATCTAAAACATGCTGTGAATGTACTGATAATGGAACAATTACTTGTGCCTGGTGTCCTCAAGGAACACTTCATAAAGGAGATGGTATTTGAGTAAAATGTCGAAAAAAGAGTAAAATTTTAAAGTTTTCCAGATGCAATTGGTGGAATGAGGACGGGGATAATGTAAGCTTTGGCATTTAAAAAATAGCACGTGCAAGGGCACAGAGGCACAAAGCAGGCTGGCAGTTAGAGAGGTGCATGGTGTTTATGGAGGATTATTATCATATGGAGTTAAAAATGTAAGCAGAGTTCAGCTCACTGAAAGTCTTAAATGCCTTGTTAAGGAATATGGACTTACAGCTTGTGGACAATGAGAATTGACTATTTGGGTTACAGAATCCATGACGAATGATGAGGGTCAGTGTTAGGACTGGGGCTGGGGGATGAAGAGGATGGGATGTTTTCAAAACATAGTTAAGTACTAATGTGCTGATTAGCTATAGGTAGGATGAAGTCAGACGAGGAAATCAAAGATGACACTCTGATTTCTGAAATGAAGCTTACGAGATGATAAATTATTTGGTCAAGTCACCCAGTGTATCACTGGTAGGGCCAGGTTTTAATTCAGGTTTTTCTAACTCCAAAGCTGTAGCTATTGCCACTCTCTACCCTGCAACCTGGAAATGAATCAAGAGTTGAGTTTATAGATACTAGCATTCCTTCATGGGAAGAGCTATGTCTCATGACCTGGCTCATAGCAGGCACTTCATAAATAGCAGTTAATTGAGTGAATTATATTCTAGTAGATCAATTCAATCCAGCTATGTTCTTTCAGGCTATACTTTGCCTCTGACTCATAGCATTTATACTGTTTTGTTTTATTTAGTTAATTGCATGTATATTTTGGTCCCTCTTTTAGACTGCAAACTCTTTAAAATCATGTACTATATTTTAATTTTCTTGTACTTTATAGCATGAAACATAGTATATTTTCATACAGTACATTCTTCATTTTATAGTACATATATATCTTTAATTAAGATCATATTGCTGAATGTTTTAAGAATTTCTACCATTTAGGTCCTTTAAGATTAGCTGAAGAGTAACCATTGTCTTGGATTGAATTTAACAACTTTCTTCTGCACACATAACATAGTACATTTATGATCCTTTTCCCGTTTTTGGCTTCCGTACAGCATGAAAAGGCCATTTTCAGTGAGACTGTTTTGACCTCATTATGTTATAAAAGTGCCTGTCAGCATAATTTACAAATACACGGAATCCAATTTATAGAATGCACTAAAGCCCTTGTCCAACTCCGTTTGTAAAACTCCTTGCACAGCTCCTTAAATGATTTTTGGTGAGAGATGAGAGAACAATGGTAAAGTCCAGTTGACCCAATTAGGAAGTATTAGCAATGTAATCCCTTAAAATTAATTAAATGTTGAATTCAGAGAGGAGAGAAGTTCTATATAGGTTTCTTGAATTTAGTTTTCTACCCCTGAAGCATACCTGTCCTCTTCCTGTATCTCTTTTGCCTTGCCACTTTGTAACAAACAGGGACAAATACCTTTCCTAGAACTGGCACGTGTGAGTAATCTGGTCATTAAAGATGGGTGAGCACAGAGAGTTAGTTTTCTTCATTTCTTCCTGAACTGCTTCTCACAACTAATGCAAATGAGCATAAATACAGCATTCACTACGTACTAAGTGCTGGTACAAGCACTTTGTACACTGCCCTAACTCAGTGAATCCTCAAAACAATGTCATGAAGTAGAGACTACCATTGTCCCCAGTTTTTCAGATGAGGAAACTGAAGTACTCAGCACGTAAGTAACTCACTCAAGGTCATAGCTAGTAAGTAGCAGTGTCTATTTGAACCGCAGTGGTACATTAAACATCCAAAGCCCTGACTACCAGGGTTCTAGGAGTACCACTCCCTTTGCTTTGAATTCATTCTAACCAGAAGGAATTTGATGACTAACTTGACTTCCCCACTGTGTTGCCAGGGAAAGGATGTAGCCTGGGGGGCAGATACCAGGAGCATTTTCTGGCTCCATATTAAATGAATACATTGTCTCATGTGAGTTTGAATAATGGCTAATCAATCACATTGGGACCAACTGATTCTAACTGTGCTGAAGACATCAACTCACTGGACTTACTAAATGGAGAACTCAAGTGGTGCCATCAGCTTGTGAAATCCCACCATTCAGCCTTCTCAAGTGACATTTCTATCCTTTGAATTTCCACATTTAAGTATTAGTTTTTAATATTTAATTGTTAATATGTGAGATACATATAAGAAATCTCCATCTAAAATAATTTGTCAATAAATTTTTAGAACATGTTTATTTACATTAAGTCATGAATCATTTAAAGGAAATCTATTGGTATCAGACCATGTAGATACCCTTGATATTAATTGTCAATAAACTCTGTTAACCCTGCTAGGCTTTTTGCTTATAATTTCCAAAAGGATAGTATCTTGATTTTTCATCCTAATAAGTGAGAGTCTTTGTCAGGAAGGAAGAGAAAAAAAAAAACCTTAAACAATGAAAACTGTTCTAGGATACTGTAACATGATACTGAATTTATTTAAAGATGGGAGAAAATAAGAGCAACTAAGCAAACAAAAGATGATGTAGTAAAGCAAAACAATTGTATTTGGTGTGCACCCTGGGGAGCCAGGCATTCTGCCTAGGACAGGATGTACCATTGCTCCAGTCTAACTATCAAGAAACAAGCAACATGGGACCTATTTCTCAGATGTGCAACTCTGTAAATGCCAGCTAATGCTCAGTCATAATGAAGCGCATCACAACAACCCCAGCACTAAGAGTTAAAGGTGCATTTTAACAGAATTAATGGAACTACCATTGCCTAGAAAGAATTTAATTTTTTTTTTTTTTTTTTTAAGACAGAGTCTCACTATGTTGCCCGGGCTAGAGTGCCGTGGCATCAGCCTAGCTCACAGCAACCTCAAACTCCTGGGCTCAAGTGATCCTCCTGCCTCAGCCTCCTGAGTAGCTGGGACTACAGGCATGCGCCACCATGCTTGGCTAATTTTTTCTATATATTTTTAGTTGTCCGATTAATTTCTTTCTAGTTTTAGTAGAGACGGGGTCTCGCTCTTGCTCAGGCTGGTTTCGAACTCCTGAGCTCAAACAATCTTCCCGCCTCGGCCTCCCAGAGAGCTAGGATTACAGGCGTGAGCCACCGCGCCCTGCCGAAAGAATTTAATTTTAAAAAATAAAATAACATAAAAGGATGATTTGGCTCTCTGCCAGACTACTCTGGATCCTATAGTACTCAAGGTTGTCAGCAAATTACTTTCTTCCAAAGCAGTTGCTGGCCCATTCCCTATGTATAGTACCCATTCCCCAACCCTCAAATGGTTTTGGTCCTGGGAGACAGAATTTTGTGATGTCTAAGGGTAAGCTAACTTTCCACAAACATCAGAGAATCACACTAGCATATATCGGCCACAAAAGATTTATGATGGGTTCGTAAAATCCAACAACTAAACTTACTAAACTTGTCTAGAAGGATTAGGAAACCAAATATCAATGAGTGAATGAATGAGTGGAGAGGTGGAAGAATAAATCAATTAAAGAAAGAATGAATAAATAAAATACTGGTAATTCATTAGGTAACTCTGAGACCTATCCAATAACCAGGCTCTCAGTCCTTTATGTTTAACTTCCCTTTTTACATGTGTAACAAAGTCTGATTTTGTTTAATAAAATATTCTTCTAAGTATTTATAAAGTACTTAAAAATAGTAAGTATTCCAGTAAGAGAACAACATTGATTTGCCTTTATGTTTTCTCTCTACTTCCCTTCTTCAATTTGTCACTTTTCTTTCTCTTGTACTTTCTTTTTTTTTTTCATTTTTTTTTCCTTTAAAGGAGGTTTTATTCATCTTGCAGCCTGGGCCTGAAACACTTGTACACAGTTGTCGGTGAAAACCAATTGACTGGAACTGATACAAATGTTTTCTGCTACAACCACTTTCTAAAATATATTGTAAGGTCCTTTGTCTGTAAATATTTGCCCTTGATACTTCATATCCCTGGGCACATTTTTGTAGCAAATCATTGCCAACAAACCCAAATTTCATATATCTTAGGATAATTAGTCTTTATTCTGAAC
>NW_012154173.1:14371726-14384155 GCF_000956105.1 Propithecus coquereli
AAACAAGAAACAAGGAAGTTTTGTCAATCTTCTACATTTCACTGATATTTAATTTCAAACTAGTGCCTCTACAGTGAGAAATTAAAATTAGGCAGCAATTAGCATGTTGGCACCTCATGAAATACAATGTGCAAGGCTAAATTTTTCTAAAGTGTGTTCTCTCTGCTCCCAGAATAAATGGTCTTTCTTTATATTTGTTCAATACTTGCACTGTCACCTACACATTTAAGTGCCCTTTGACATTTTTGTCTCCGTTGGTGTATAATTTTCCCAAAGGCAGTTGAACTTGATTTGGTGTCAAACCTGAGACTGAGTTATGGGTCAACTCCTTGCCAACACCTGTGTGACCCATGATCACCCATCATTACCACTCTGCATTTTACCAGATGAGAAAACTGAGATCAATAGCTGTTCAATCACATACAAAACTAGTTGGTGGAAAAGCCAAAATTAAATCCAAGTCTGTCTGACTCCAAAGTATGTGTTCTTTGATTTTACTACACAGGACCAATTTCAATTGTTACTGTTTTGATACTGTTTAGAAAAGATTACTCACGACACTCGTTAAAACATGAGGCTGACTTTACTCAGGACTGTGGAGATAGGTATGGGATTATGGGGTTTTGCAGTAGGGGACAGAGATTGGGCTCAACTCCAAATACAAGAAAGAAAAATGGGAATTCATAGCCAGGGAGCAGGATGGGGGTCATTGGAAAAAAATTAGTAAGAGGAACGAAACCTTAGGGAAGATTGTGGCCAAACCAACTTAGCAGGATTCTTGCTAAAATTTGTGATGCACAGATGGACAAAGAAGTCCAAAAGTCGAGGCCTGGTGGGGAAGAGGATTCAGAGGAGCCTGACTAAAGTATTTCCAAGGAGATACTCTGTCAACACCTAGTACTACCTTAATTTCTTCTATTATTTTTGTAATGTTTTTACATTCAAAGCTATTTCTATCTAGAAGAATATTCAATAATGCCATTTAATGTATTTGTAATGCAACTGATCAATCTCATATGTTACAACAATGCGAAAAGGTATGTGTTGGCACCTTGTGATATAATTTTTGGTAATTTCTCACTAACAATTTTTTAGAATACAAGAGATAATACTGGAGAATACTTAAATGTATGGACTCTGGAATATGATGTTTTAACATCTTAAAAACCTTTCCGGCTGTGGAGAGATTGCCCTTCCCAAGACTAGTCAGTTCTTAGAGACAACAGAGGGCTCTGGAAGCATGTCTTTGATATACAAAATAACCCATCGAGAGGCACACTTCCTCTATCTGGCCTGTGCACCCCAGCATACAATATTCCTTTGCCTAATCTTCCCAGGGTCAGATGCCAGGCAACTAGAGCCTACCCGTATAGATGAGCTCCTGCTGAAAGTATTCGAACTAGCCAATCCTAAGCTGTTTGGCCTGCCCTGCCTTGCCTTTCTCTGAGAAGCTTGAATACAAGCCATGGCACCCCTTCTTCCTCCTGATTTCTGCCTCCTGACACCTCAAGGCTTCCCCATGTGGCCTGCATAGCATGCTGGTCTCCTGTTTCTAGGGCCTGTGAGTATAATAAACTTTTGTTTTCCCAAGCTTCTCCTGTCTCCTCTTTTGGCCACACCTGACTAACCATCACATAAAAGAACTTAGGATAGAGTTCCAGGGATTTGAATCCGGTTCTAGTACATAACAACTTCTGAATTTTGGCAAGTTGCTCTCTAAGCCTCATCTCCTTCAGACAGAAAATTAGATAATACTAATAGGCCTATATTGTAGGGTTGTTGTGAGGTTTACATGAGAATATGTCAAGCACTTAGCTCAATACCTGCCAAGGAGTAAGTGCTCAATAAATACTGTGTCATTGTGACTACACTGGAAGACATTTCAGAGGTCATCATATTTCTTTCTCTTCTTCCTCATTTTAAAGGTAAGCAAAGTCTGGCCAAAAAAGAAAAAAAAAAGGTGGCCTACCTCCCTCATTTGTCTTATCTCTTAGTCTAAAATAGCTCCCATTTTGCTATTCTGCCACTTAAGAAAAATTGGAAATTTAAATGACCAGTTGAGTAAAATGTTAGTACTTAATAATTTAATGAACTTCAAATGCCAATATTAAAAACTATACAAGAAGAAATACAGAGAAAAACTAACTTGAAAGCAATTGTTGACAGCATAATACCTTTATAATTTTATTTGATGATACACATTTGTTCCTAAACTCAAGAAAAAGATGTTAGCATAAAAAAAGCTTCTTAATACCCGAATGAATTTGATTTTCAATATGTATGAATTATACAAAAGCAGTTCACAGAAGTTTGGGGGTTTAATGAAGTTTTTTCTCCAGCCAAAACTTCTGAGATCTAAAGCATCCTTGGTTGTTGGTAATCCTACATAAGTTGGTGCATATTCTAAAAAGAATCAGCTTTATGCTTTGATAAGAAACTATCATAAGCTTTCATATTGTTAATTCTCAAGACCATGTTTCAGGCTCAGACCAGTCTTGGCACTCCTTTTGGTTCCTGGAAGAGACGCCAGAGCTCCAGTGTTCTTTGCTTTCTTTCTTGTTGCTAATGGTCACCATTTACTCTCTCTCCCTCTTAGCTCTTCACAGACAATGGCTGTAGGGCCATGTGTGGTTTGCCACACCTTGTTCTTTCTTTACTGCTCCTAAGGAAAAAGATACAAACTCTTTTATTTTACTACCTTACTATCTTACTATCATAAGAAAGAAAAAATCTGGAAGAAACACAGAGTTAAAATGACATCTTACCACTTCTGTTCAACATTGTATGAGAGGTTGTAGCCAAGGCAATTATGCAAGAAAAGGAAATAAAAATCATCCTGATTAGAAAGGATGAAGTAAATCTGCCTCTATTTGCAAATTACATAATCTTGTGTATATAAAATTCTAAGGAATCCACACCAAAAAACTTTTGGAACTATTAATAATAAACGAGTTTAGAAAAGTCGCAGGATACAAGATCAATATACCAAAAGCAATAGTATCTCCATACATTTTCAATGAATAATACAAAATGAAGTTGATAAAACAATTCTATTTACAATAGCATCAAAAACAAGCAAAACATTTAGAAATATATTTAACAAAAGTAATATAAAATTTATTCTCTAAAAACAAAAAACCCTGTTGAAAGAAATTATAGAAGACCTGAATAAAATGAAAGATACTCTGTGTTCATAGATTGGAAGACCTAATATTGTTAAGATGGCAATACTTCCCAAATTGATCTACAGATTTAATACCATTCTCATAAGAATTCCAACTGAATTCTTTGCAGAAATTAGCCAGCTGATCCTAAAATCACATGGAAATGGAAGAGACCCAAAATAACTAAAACAATCTTGAACAAAAAGAACAAAATTACAAGACTCACACTTCCAATTTCAAAACTTAGTACAAAGCTCTACAGCCATGAAAACAGTGTGGAACTGGCATAAGGATAGACATATATATCAATGGAATAGAAGTGAGGGTGCAGAAATAAAGCCTCACATTTATGGTCAAATGTTTTTAGATAAGGGTGTCAAGACAATTCAATAGAGAAAGAATGGTATTTTCATCAAATTGTGCTGGGACAACTGGAAATCCACATGTAAAATAATGAAGTTGAACCTCTACACTGTATACAAAAATCAACTCATAATAGATTTAAGTCTTTGATCTTAAAGATCTATTAAATAAAGATCTATTATCTATTATGATCTTAAATCTATTAAGCCTTTGATTTAAGATCAAAGACTTAAATCTAAGGGCTAAAATTATACAACCTTTATAAGAAAACATAGATGTACATCTTGGTGACATTGGATTAAGTAATGTTTTCTTAGACATGACACCAAAAGCATAAACAAAATAATAGATAAATTGGATGTCATTAAAATAAATACCTTTTCGATGCAAAGAACACTATTAAGAAAGTGAAAAGACAACCCACAGAATAGAAGAAAATATTTTCAAATCATATATCTTATAAGGGACTCATATCTAGAATGTATAAAGAAATCTTACAACTCAATAATAAAAATGACAAATAGCCCAATTAAAAAATAGGCAAATTTGCTGAATAGACATTTCTCCAAAGAAAATTCTCAAATGCCAGTAAGCACATGAAGAGATGCATAATGTCGCTATTCATCAGGGAAATGTAGATGAAAATCACAATGCAATACCACTTCACACCCACTAGGATGCTATACATAATAAAAAAGAAGATAACAAGTATTAAAATTATGTCCAAAAATTAGAACCCTCATAAACTGCTGGTGGGTATGTAAAATGGTGCAGCCATTTTGAAAAACAGTCTGGCAGTTTCTTAAAAGGTTAAATACAGAGTTATCATCTGAGCCAGCAATTCCACTCCTAGGTTTATACCCAAGGGAAATGGAAATGCATGACCACACAAAAACTTAAACATGAAAGTTTGTAACAACAATATTCATAATAGCCAAAAAAAGGAAATAATCCAAATACCCAAATATCCATCACCTGATGAAGGAAGAAACAAAATGTGGTATGTCCATACAATGTAATATTATTTGGTGATAAAAAGGAACTGTAGTACTGATACATGCTACAACATGGATGAGCCTTAAAAACATTGTACCCAGTGGAAGAAACTAGTCACAAAACATCACATATTGTATGCTTCCATTGCTGTGAAATAACCACAGTAGGCAAGTCTATAGAGACAGAAAGTAGATTAGTGGTTTCCTAGGGCTGGTGTGAAAGCAGCAGGGGGGCAGGAGGAACAGATGGAGGAATAGAAAGTCACTGCTAATAGGTATGAGGTTTCTTTTTAGTGCGATAAAAATGTTCTAAAATGCATTGTGCTGATGGTTGCACAACTCTGTGAATACACTAAAAACCATTCAATTGTACACTTTAAATAGGTTCATTGTTTGGTATCTAAATTATATCTAATAAAGATGTTATTTTAATAATTAACAATAATTGTTAAATTTTGTTGGTTCCAAGGTCCTCTTGGATCTTGTTTTTTAAAATTGTTTGTGACAGGACAAAAAATGTTGCTACAAAACACACACATACACACGGTTATAAGCAGATCCTAAAAAGATGCCTTTATTTGGTGAGAAGCATAATGGGATAAAAATGCAAGTTTAAGAGCAGAAAAAAAGATAAATGACTTTGCATTAGTTTAGGGCTATGTGCGTCTGTGTGGCTTCAGGAAATGAGACACTGGGCGAGGCCAGAAAGGCAAAGATGCAGTGTGGACAGAAAGAATTACAGCTATAGCGGGTTGATTTGAACTTAGGTGAAATAAACAAGATCTATGAATACAATTTTATGCAATTTTTGCCTTATGTTCCTTCCCCCCATACTTGGGGAAATATTCAGTAAAACCCTCCTCTGTCTTACTTGCCGTGGTATGGGACCTGTTTTGAGGGTCTGTCTGTATGCAGGGTGGGAGCTGGGCCAAAGCCAATCACACCTGCAATGCTAGTGTAGATTTCATTTTTGAGAGGAGTAATTAGAAGTGTTTTTGTTTGTTTCTTTTTTCTTCCTTTTGTGAGGTTAAGGATTACAAATTTTAAAAAATTCTTTCTGATCCTCTACATTTCAGCACTTAGCCTTTGTTGGGGCTCAGAAAACAATACCCCAAAGCAAGGAGCTTTAAAATGCTGAATTCTTTGAACCGAAGGACATTGGAAGGCCTCAGAAGTAGCCTCAGAACTAAGGTCTCTCTGACCTTCTTGTGCCCTCCTGTCTCTCACTGGCAGCAAGTCATAGGAACTGGAATTTCTCTTCCCCAGGATGGGACATAGAATCTAGAACCTCCTTTCCCCAAAATCAACCATAAAAACTAGAAATATCATTCTAACCTTACCCTACCTTTCTGTCTAGGAGCTGGCCATAAAGAAATCCTCTGACCTACCCTCGTCCAATAATAGGTCATAAGACCCTAGTTCCAGAGAGTTCCTGCCCTGTAGGAGGAAGGAATGCCACAGAGGCCAAGAAGAATTGGAACAGACAGGGCTTGCCAGGTTTGCCCAACCTCGTTCTGCTAGCATTAGATCACACCCTTTTTGTCCATACCCTCTTCTACGGGGCTGTCTATTCTTCATCAAACCTAAGCATAAAAAATGATAGATTTCCCTTTATTCGGGGATCTTCATTCCGAAGGCAACCGTGTCACATAAAACTTTGATTAAATACATTTGTTATGCTTTCTTCTTATTAACCTGTGTTTTGTTATAGTAGTGTTAGCCATGACTCTTATGGAGCGTAAGGAAAGGGATCACACCCTGTCCACTCCTACAGCTTAATGTTGCAAATATTCTGCAACTTGTCTTTTTTTTTTTTTTCACAAAAGTAAAGATTTCGAGAATTATCCCAGATGATACATGTCTCTGGTACATTGATTTTCACTTCTCTGCATATTCCATTGTATGATTATAGCACAATTCTTTTATCCATTTTCCTGTTCCAAGTTTTTACTAATGCAAACAATGCTGCAATACAATTCTTGTTCATGTCTGATTTTTTCATGGCCTTGAATTTCTCCAGGGTATACATCTTGCAAAGGAATTGCTTGGTCATAAGGATGGGCATATTGAAATTTGTGAGACATTGTCACATTGCTCTTCAAAGTGGTTGTATACATTTATAATTCTTCCCACAACTCTTGAGAGTTCCTGTGGCCTGAATCCTCACTCAAACTGAAGAAGTAGCACTATAGACTATGTGGTCTGAGTTCTTCCCCTCCCTACACTGGTATTAAATTCCAGCTCCCGTATCACTTAAAGCAATAAATATCCCAGGGCAGACACAGTGTCAGCTCTGCAGTTCATTGTCCTGATTGTTAGTTTCTTCCTCATTTCTGGCCCAAGGCAATTTCCCTGCCTTTCTCAGCAGTTCAGCCATGCATTTATGAGGATGTTAGTTATAATTTATTGAGCAATTCCTAGTGTTTGTAGCTGCAGGGTTTTCAAGTTATCTGTACTGCCAGACCCTTAAATCCTTGACACTGTTTTCAGCACCTGACCAATCTTTAAACACTCTCCAGATGTTGGATAGCATAAAGAAAAAGAAAGTAAGTGGAATCAATTTAGCAACTACAATGCGCTGTTAAACTCTTTTCCCAAGTATTCTTTAGTCACCCTAACAGCAGCATAGCATAACAATTGATAGTAAGGACCCTGCAGCCAGATTGTCTGGGTTTGAATCCCAACTCTGTGTGACCTGAGACAACTTACCTCACCTCTCTGGGCCTCAGTTTCTTCATATGTAAGATGAAGATGATGATAATAGTACCTATCCTGTAGGGTTGGTATAAAGATTCAATAAAAATGCTTAGACTTGTATCCAACACGTGGCATGTGCTAGGTAATCATTTGATAAATGACCAAAATGGAATCATAAATATTAGGCATACATTTTTGTATTACCTGTGACTGTTTTAATAATGATATTTCCTTCAATCGCCAGCATGGACAATCTAAGATTGGCAACATCATTGCACTACTTTTCACATTTAATGATTTTTTTACCTAAAAGCATCTCTGTGCTCTAGAAGAGGGGTCCCCAACCTATGGTGAGTTGTATAATTATTTCACTATATATTACAATGTAATAATAAAATAAAGTGCACAATAAATGTAATGCACTTGAATCATCCCGAAACCATCCCTCCGTCCTCGCCCACTGGGTCTGTGGAAAAACTGTCTTCCTTGAAAACGGTCCCTGGTACCAAAAATGTTGGGGACCACCTCCCCAGAATATAAGCAAAATGGTTGGTGTCCAATGTGGCCTGGAATTGCCTGCTCACCCAAGTGTTATACAGGGCGAGGAGGAAGGGTATTACGATGGTAAGGTAGAGAAGAATAAATATGAGGAAGAAGGACAAGAAAAATGCAGACACATTCTTCTCCCAACCTGGGAGGCATCCAGAGCCCAGGTGGCAGGATGCCCTCCTTCTTGCTTCCCTCCTTCGCGCCACACAGCTGTGCCACTCAACTCACTGCTCTGCACATATGCCCCTCAGCTTTTCTACGTTCCAAGAGGCAATGTGTGCAAAACATTGCAGAAAGCTTTCTTTTAGTCTAGAGTAGACAACTTCCATGTCTGAGGATGTCCAGGCTGTGAGAAACCCACGTCTCAGGATCTGACCCTTTACAAGCATGAAACATAGGAAAAAAATCCATATGACACTATCTGTTGAGCTATTACAGCTGGTGTTGTCATTATCCTCTCCATACACTTTCATGCCACACATGTCTCCAATATTTCGTACTTCGTAAACATACCATACACTTTATTTAAATTGAAATAAACCAATTAAGGCTCACCACGTAGCCCATATAACACACCTGATCATAATGCCTCACAATATATGAATTTGGATATAACATGATCAGCAATGAGCTCCCCTCTCTACCGGGGCCATTCTCAAACAAGGATGGCCAAGTTCAGTTCTCCTCTGGGGGATGGGGGGGATGAAGTGATTACCTCATGACCATTTTGGACTTTGTCATGCACAGAGAGATTTGCATCCTGCCAGTAATATGCTGTTAATTTTTCACATGTCTAATGAAAGTGATTTTCTTTCTTTTTTTTTTTTTTCCCCCACACTATAACTGAAAGATTGACAGGAATATTTTGGTTGCAACATTTTCCTTGACTAAACTTTTGAAACTCACTTATAGTTTTACAGGCTGGTGGGGAGTGTTATTCTATTTGTTAATGAGAAAAAAGAAAATGTTTACCAAAACAGGTTTGATTTATATGGTAGACCTATCAAACATTTTTTCTCTAATGTTCCTACTATGCAGCATTCAGGATTCAGAAATACCTGGTTTCACTCTTATTCTAGTCACACAAGAACATTGTATTTCCTGGCCCTTTTAAATTAGATGTGGTCATATGACTGATTCTGGCCAGTGGATTGTGGTAGGATATGCTATGTGTTGATTCCAGGATGGAACGTTTAATTGTGGGAGCAAGACCCTTGAACTCTGTTCTTCATCTGTGATGGTAATTGCGGGTGGACAAGTGGAGGTAGAACCTCTTTCATCTGCACACCTGAAAGAGTAAGATGGGTGGGGAGTGCTCACGCATCCCATGTGGACATGTAGATTACATGAAAAAAAGACTGGGGCTGTTTGTTAGCACACCAGAACTTAGCCTATCCTGGTTGATAATCACACTAGCTTGCACATATGAGAAATATCTTCCCCATGGTATTGACTTGCTGGTGTGAAAATTGTACTCCACACGTGAACCCCAAAACCTGGATTGTATTCCTAGGTGTGCTGGTTATTACCTATGCTGCCTTGAGCAAGTTAAAAATTCATCAAAGATGTTGCTGAGCTCCTATTGTGTCCCAGGTGTGTCTTTGTCTCTATTTCTCTGCACCTCAGTTTTAGCAACTATAAAATTTGAGAATCTGACTAGATTTTTAATTTTGTGATTTCAACATTGAATATTATTGTTTTGTGCTCAGGTGTGTTTTCAATTGAAGCTGAGGATTTAGTTCTCTTATGTACCCTTTCCTACACTTACCTACCATAGTTATCTATCATTTTTAATTAATATTCAACTGGACATTGCTATTCATATGTAATAGTCCATAGCTGAACCATATATTCATTAATGAAGGAGCCATTTCCTTATGTAACTTCTTGTTTCCTTGGCTTTAATCAAGGCCTCTTATTTGTTTAATTTCTTTCATATGTGCCTTCCACTGACTTATGCCTACACTCCCTCCCCTTCATGTAAATAAAACTCCCCACAAAACATTCATAGACAACAGGTTAATGTGATTATTTTGCTTCTCAGAACAATCCTTCTGGACTCCTTGGATACCCTTGCTCTCACGGGGGGAGTTTGCTTCCTGGACCTGCTTCCCCTCGTGATCCTAGCATTCGCCTTCACTGTCATCTCAAGAATTCACTTCATGTCACTCTCCACGTGGGCTTCCTGTTTCCCAGATCTCATATCTTTTCTTTCTTGGTTTACAAATTTATTCCCGGTGAGCGTCATCCGGTGGATTCCTGGCAAAAGATACATGAAAGATCGCTTTTTTGAGATTTTGGAATCCTTTAAAATGTTTCATTCAAATCTCACCACTTGACTGTTTTACCATAACAGGCTAAATTAGAAATAATTCGGAATTCAGAAGGCATAATTACATCATCTTTTGACAACAGCGTTGTGGTTGCAAAGTCAAATGCAGTTCCAACCCCCGGCCTTGCGTTGACAACTTGCTTCCCCACTGTAACCTCCCCATGGTGCTGCCACGTCCTGCCCCATGCTCTGGAAGCTTTCCAAATCATATCTTTATCCCTAATGTTCTGAAATTTCTTGGTAGTGGTAATCTCAATCGCTGTGGTAGGCACATAGTCCTTTCATTCAGGAAAGCATATTTTTTCCCACTAGTTATGGAACATTTCTTCATTATTTCTTTGATCATTTCCTCTGTAACATTTTCTCAGTTCTCACTATCTGAAATATCACTCAGATGATGTTGAATCTCCTTGCCTAATGCTATCATTTTCTTATCTTTGATCTTCTATTTTTCCATCTTTTTGTCTTTTGAGGAGATTGTTTCAGTCTAAACTTCCCATCCTCCTGTTAATTTTGAGTGTATTTAGAAAATGAGATTTACTATTTAAGAGCTTGTTGTTGTCTGAATGTTGTTTAGTTATCTTTTTTTATTTTTTTAATTGACAAATAAAAATTTTATATATTATGGTGTATAGCATCATGTTTTGAGATATGTACCTATTGTGGAATGACTAAATCAAGTGAATTAACATAACCACTACCACACATACTTATCATTTTTATGGTGAGAACATTTAAAATCTACTCTCTTAGCAATATTCAAGTATACAATACATTGTTATCAACTCTAGTCCCCATGTTGTACAATAACTTCCTGGAATTTAACATCCCTGTCTAACTGAAATTTTGTATCCTTTGACCAACATCTTCTCAAGCCCTTCCTCCTCCAGGCCCTGCTAACCACCATTCTACTCTCTCTACGAGTTCAACTTCTTAAAATTCCACATGTAAGTGAGACCATGAGGTTTTTGTCTTTCTATGCCTGGCTTATCTTACTAAACATAATCTCCTCCAGGTTCATCCATATTGACCTCAAAGACAGGATTTCCTTCCTTTTTAAGCTGAATAGTAGTCCTTTATTTATACATACACGCACACACACACACACACACACATCACCTTTTCTCTATCTATTCATTTGTTGATGGACACTTAGGTTGATTCCACATCTTGGCTATTGTGAGTAATGCTGCAATGAACACAGGAGTACAGTTATCTCTTTGGCATACTGATTTCATTTCCTTTGGATATATACCCAGAAGTGAAATTGCTGGATCATATGGCAGTTCTCTTTTTAATTTTTTAAGGAAGCTCCATACTATTTTTCATAATGACTGTACTAATTTACACTCCCATCAACAATTTACAAAGACTTCTTTTCCTCCACATTCTCTCCAATACTTGCTATCTCTTTTTTTTTTTTTTTGATAATAGATTTTCTCTTCTATCTGAAGATGTGGGTTATAGTATTTTAGTTTTTCTAAAATTTTATTATTAAAATTTTGAAACATATGGCAACATTGAAAGAATTTTAGAGTGAACACCAATATATATACACCACCTAAATTCTTGCTTTTTCACATATTGATTCCTACATTGACACATTACTTGTTCTATGCCTTTTAAAGTAAATTGCAGACAAGTATGCTTCCCCTAGGTACTTCAGCATGCTCTGTCATTAACTAGAATTCAATGTTTAAGTTTTTCCTTTTGATGTAAAATTTATACATAATTAAATGCACACATTTTGCTGAGTTATGAAAAATTTATATACTTGTATAGCCCAAAGTCCATCATTTTAAGACATTACTATAACCCTATCAAGATCTTTTATGTCCCTTCCCATCACCAATCCCAACCTCAACCCAAGAAAAGCACTGTTCACATTTTTTCATCATTCACTGTCTTTGACTGTTTTAGAACTTCATAATAACATAATATTGTAGTAAAGTATAAATACTTCTTTGTCTAACTTCTCTTGCTCAACCATAATGAGATTTATTTTGAGATTTATTCATATTGTTGCATATCAATAGTTGGTTCTTTTTATTTCCGAGTATTTCATTGTATGAATATGCCATAGCATGTTTATTCATTCTCCTCTTCCATTAAAGCATCTACGGATGTTTTACACTTTTGGCTATTATAAACAAAGCAAGGCTGAATATTCTTATACAAGGCTTTTTGTGTGTATATGCTTTTATTTCTATTGAATAAATACCTAAATGTAGTCTTGCTGGATCATAGGTTAGTATATGTTTAGTTTTACAAGAAAATGCCAGATCTATTTTTTGAAAATAATTGTCCTGTTTTACACTCCAAACAATAA
>NW_012154173.1:14385430-14386031 GCF_000956105.1 Propithecus coquereli
GGAAAAACAAGCACCACATGTACTCACCATCAAATTGGTATTAACTGATCAACACATAAGTGCACATGTAAGAATAACATCTATTGGATGTCAGGGAGGGGGAGAGGGGAGGAGGGGACGGGTATATGCATACACAAAGAGTGCAATCCGTACCATCTGAAGGATGGACATACTTGAAACTCGGACTTGGGGAGGGGGCAAGGGCAACATACGTAACCTAAACATCTGTACCCCCATAATATGCTGAAATAAAAAAAAAGAAATTAGAGGGATTTTCTATAATTTCAAGGATTTTTCTAGATGTCATATTATTATTGATTTCTAATTTAACTCTGTTATGCTCAGAGAATATATACCATATACTTTCAACCCTTTCAAATTTATTGAGATTTGTTGGAGGGTCCAGCATATGCTCTATCTCAGTGAACACATCATGTTTACTTACAAAGAACTCTGCTGTTAGTTGTTGGGCAATCTTTTTTCATCTTAGTAATGAAAAAAAAAATTATAGAACTTAGTAATTGTATGCAGTTTTATTACCAGTGTAGTTTCATATATTAAAATTGTCTTAAATAAATTGAAAATCTTATTATAAAAATAA
>NW_012154173.1:14388277-14388860 GCF_000956105.1 Propithecus coquereli
TTTTTTTGTGGAGATGAACTCTCACTAGGTTGCCCAGCATGGTCTCCAACTCCTGGCTTCAAGCAATCCTCCCACCTCAGCCTCCTAAAGTGCTGGGATTCAGGTGTGAGCCACTGCACCAGGCCCTTGAGCTATCTTTCTGTTATTCAGTTGTAGGATTTCTTTATATATCCTGCATACCAGTCCTTTGTCAGATATGTGGTTTGCAATGCACATTATCTTCAATTCTGCAGCAAGCCTATTGCATTCGCTAGTGCCTTTGTTAAACAGTTTTAACTTGTGACAAAGTCTAAATTATCCATTTTTTTTCTATTATGGTTATTGCTTTATATTTCAGGTCCCAGAAATTTGCTTTTCCACAAATCACAAATATTAGCCTATGTTTAAAAGCTTTATGGCTTTATCTTTCCCTTTATCCAGTTCAAAATATTTTCTAATTTCTTTGGTGATTTCTTTATTAAAGAAATTAGAGGAACATTTCCAGCATTTTCCTCTAGAATTCTAATAGTTTCACTTCTTAGGTTTAAATCTGTTACCCAGCGTGAGTTGATTTTTGTGAGAGGTGAAAGGTGTGGATCCTGAT
>NW_012154173.1:14390015-14397304 GCF_000956105.1 Propithecus coquereli
GAGTTTTCTGTCATATGGCAATGCCATACTTTATAATGTCAGGTGTCTATTGTTAGAAATTTAGGTTGTTTCTGGGTTTTCACTTTTTAAGAAAATTGTGCTAACATATACATACCATAAAATTTGCTATCTTAACCATTTCTAAGTGTATAATTCAGTGTTAAGTATAATCACATTGTTGTATAACTAATATCCAGAACTTTTTCATCTTGCAAAACTAAAACTATTTACCCATTAAACAACAAATCCCCATTCCACCTCTTCACAGCCCCTGGGAACCACCATTCTACTTGTTGACTTTTGGGGGGATCATGCCTTTGGAATCATATCTAAAAAATATTTGACTAACTCAAGCTCATATTTTCTCATAAGTTTTTTTTTTTTTTTGAAGTTATATAGTTTAGGTTTTATATTTTTGTTTACGATCTATTTGAGTTACTATTTCTATATGGTGCAAGGATATGGATTTGTTTCGATGTATGGATGGCCACTCGTTCCTCTACCATCTCAAAAGATTATCTGTTCTGCATTGAATTACCTTTGCATCTATGTGGAAAATAAGTTGTCCATGTACAGATGACAGATTTCTGGACTCTCTGATCTGTTCCTTTGATCTCTTTGTCTTTATGCCAATATCACACTGTCTTGGTATCATAGCTTTATAATAAGTATTAAAATCAGGTAGCAATATTTCTCTAACTTTGTCCTTTTTCAAATTTGTTCTGCTCTTTTAGATACATTCATTCCACAGGAATTTTAGAATCAGTTTGTCAACTTATGCAAAATAGTCTGCTGGGGTTTTGATTGCCATTGCATTGAATTTATAAATACATTTGCAATGAATTGATATCTTAACAACATTGCATCTTCTGACCAGGAACACGGTGTATCTCTCCATGACTTTAGGTCTTCTTTAATTTTTCTCAGCAATGTCTTTTTGGGTTTCAGAGTATAAGTCTGAACGGTGAGATCAGGCACTATTCCTAGTTCTGACTACCAGATACTGTTTCCTCTAAATCCTTTCAGATTGTTTTCCCTGACCTCATGTAATTTCCTTACCACATACATGAGCTGATCAATACTCTGCTCTACTGTCAAGGGGGACCCTTGGCAGATCTCTGGGATTCTCTCTCTGTGTAGCTCTCTCCTCTCTGATCTTCTGCCCCATGAACTCTAATGACTTTGTTCTTCCAAGACTCTCTGTTCTGTCTCATCAACTTAGGGAGACTACTGGGTTCAAGTGGGTTACTTCTCCCTTCACTGTAGCGAGGAAATTCTCTCCAGTCAGTAAGCTGGAGCAATCACAGTACTAACTCATCTCTTTGCTGTCCTTCGTTGCCTGATTCCCAGTGTCTTCAAAAGCAGTTTTGTGTATCTTATATACTTTTAGGGGTTGCTTTAGATGAGAGCTAAATCTTGTCCCTGTTACTCCATGTTGGCCAGAAGCAGAAGTCACAGCCATTGTTGTTCATTTATGTCTTCTCCTCATCCTCTCTCTGTTGTCCTTCCGAGACACAATAATACATGTATATGAGATCTTTTGCTATTGCCCCATGGGTCTGTGAGACCCTCATCCTCTTTTTTCCCTATCTTTTTCCTCTCACTTCTTCAAATTAGGTAAATTATAGTGATTTATCTTCAAGGTTATTTGCCCTTTCTTTTGCCATCTCCTTCCTGCTGCTAAACCCATCTAGTAAATTTTAATTTCAAATATTATATTTTCACTTCTAGAATTTTCATTTGATTCTATTTCTCTCCTCACAATTTCTATCTTTTCATTCATTATGACTTTGATTTCCTTTGACCTCATTCAGTATAACTGTATATTCATTTCAAAATCCCATCTACTGTTTTCAGTCATTTCTTGGTCATTTTGGGTTCAGTCTCTCTTTATTATCTTTTCTTTTGAAAATGGGTCATATTTCTTGTTTTTCTTCGGTGAGTAATTCTGGATTGCATCCTGAATATCACAAATTCTATAATTTAGAGACTCTGGCTTTTTCTGTATTTCTCCAAAAGGTTTTGAATTTTGTTTTGCAGGCAATTAACTTGGTTTGGCTCAAACTGAACATATGCTGCATGGAATCTGCTTTATGTGTGCGTGAATAAGGGTCAATCCTAGATTCATTTGTTTGAAGTTTATGTACAGAATTTGAAAATCCCCCTTGTTTGCTCTTACCTTTCTAGGATTTTCCCTTCGCTCTCTAGTGTCTCTGATATCTCTGAACTCTGTCCTTTGTTTCTTCAGAACAGAAAGACATGTTTTCTCT
Organism: Propithecus coquereli; assembly: GCF_000956105.1. Lineage (NCBI taxonomy): Eukaryota > Metazoa > Chordata > Mammalia > Primates > Indriidae > Propithecus > Propithecus coquereli. The sequence continues at coordinate 14,392,286 of NW_012154173.1, forward strand.
AATGGTTTAGCCACTCATGTGGTGCTAACTTCAGACTGCCCGTAGGTAAAAACCATTTTAAAAAGGATAAAGGGGAGTTCCTTCTTCCAAATGTCATCTTCCCTTCAGAGTCTTCCTACTTTTGTTCACTCTTTACTGTCTTCAGGTAGTTGTTTTCCATATTTCATCAGGGTTCATAGGTATTATCTATAGGACGTTCAGTCCAGTATTAAATTTCTTGGGCCCACACTGGGTACCCTCAGTAATTTATTTTTGAAGTTTTCTACTACTCTCTGTATTCTTTCTGTTTCCTCTGAAGATTTTCTCATATTTATTTGTTTAGAACTCTTTCTTTCATGTTAAAATCTTTTCTTAAGTGTCTGGTGACCCCTGGTTGCCTTTTCATTTTTAAAAGTAATTCATGAAGAGGCAGGTTAGAAGGGCTGCACTGGTGGTTATTGCTTATTAAGTAGTAAAATCCTCTAAGTGAAATCCTCCTGAGATTTTCTGCTTATTTTGATGGGAGGCCTGCAACTGTGCATACCTGCAGATCTTTCTTGGATGGTCTGTCAGTATTTGATCATATTTCTCCTGATACCGTGTTCATATTGAAAAAATATTAACTAAGGTGGTTGTCAATCACATAGATAAAAGTCTCTAATGAAGTTCTTTCTTCAAATATATCACATGTACTTTATTTCTACTCTCCTGTGCTTTTCTTGGTGAATACCTGCCTATTGATTAAATTTGGTATTTCAGTTTAAATATCAAAAACAAATACAAACAAGCAGAAACCCCTCAAATCCTTAAAAGTTGTTTTAAGTGCTGAGTGATGGCATGATATTCATGCCAAATATGATTTTCATTGGAACTTTATTTCATCCTTGGTAAGAGAGGCTTCTTTCTCATATGTTGCAGTCATACCAAAGTACATCTACTTCATCACATAGATCTCAGTCTTTCACACTTTCATGACTTTACACAGAAAATTCTTTCTTCCTAAAATGCCCTTTTCTTTCTCTGTTTAGCTACAGAACTTCTACTCTCCCCCCATATCCAGCATGGCAATTTCCTCTTCCATGAATGCCTCTGACTTTTCCAGACAGACTCATTCCGACTCATTTCTTCTGTGCTCACCTAAAATAGTACATTTACCTCGAAAATACTTATTGTTTTCCCTTCTAATAACTTTTTTATATGTCTCCCTTACTAGTTTGTGAATTCTATAAAGGCAGGAGATACCACATTTTATGAAACCATCTTACCAATTGACAGCATCTCCATTTATGACCAAAAAGATCCATACTAATCATGTTGCATACTGAACCTATCTGCAGTAAGAATCAGATTGACCCATGTGAGAACTTAGACTTTCGTTATATAATAGTATTTAGTGGAAAAAAATGTGTGTGTGTGTGTGTGTGTGTGTGTGTGTGTGTGTGTGTGTGTGTGTATGTGTGTGTCTTTATGAACATCTTGGGAAAGTAGTAACTAAAGCTATTTTATATTCAAGGATTTAAAATTCTAAGTTATGGTAATTTAAAGCTTCATTCTGTAAACTCGAATGCATTCATTATAGGCAGCACTGAGTCTTTACACTTTGCGCTACTCTGGTTTCTGTTGTGAAATGTAATATGAGAGAGATGCTTGTTTCTGTAATGAATTTGAAAATATATGTTTCTATTTTGAAAAGTAGTGTATTCATTTGTGCAGGTGTCAGCTGGATAAATGTATATAGCAGCTTTTTATGTATTGTAGACATTACTTATTGATGGAGATGGAAGGGTTACTTATAATGTATGGAAGCTTGTGTTTCAATCATAAGTGGCAAACGCTGGGCCTGTTACATAGATGAGCCCAGATCTTTTCCAGATCTTCATGTTACTAAACTATCTGAAGGAGAGCCCAACAGCTGTTGTGTGAATCTACTGAAACACTAGAAAAAAAAATTCTCCAAGTAAATTTAGCTTAAAATTCTGTAGAGTTCTTTAGGGATTGCAAATAGGTACGATAAATCTTAGCTATAAGAAACAACATAATAAAGAAGTGCTCTTACACGTGTTGTAACATTGTACTAAGCAACAACTTCAGAGACGTTGGAAATATATGAAAAGTGAAATTATAAAGGCCTCTGTCTTTATTTTAAATGTGCCTGGTGTAAGTTTCATAGCACCCAAATGAAATATAGCTCTGAAAATTAGACTGCCATCAATTTCCTTAGAATTCTTATAAACTTCCTCACCTTGAAAGTGAAGAAAATAAAAATTGAACCATGAGTGTGTTTGCTTAAACCAGATAGAGTCTGGAGAATTCAAGAATAAGAAAGAAAGGATATAGCAGGGTCAAAACAACACTAACATAATAAAGGTTTATATAATACTAGCAAACTTAATAAATTTCACAGGAATTTAAGAAAATTGAAGGCAGGAAGATCAGGATTCTCACTGTAAAATATGCTTTTATCTTCAAGTCTGGCCAGGATTACCAAAATTTATCTAAGAACAAGGATGAGATTTGAAACTCGGACTTGGGGGATGGGGGGCAAGGGCAACATACATAACCTAAACATCTGTACCCCCATAATATGCTGAAAAAAAAAAAAAAAAAGAACAAGGATGAACTCAGGCACTCTACCGTGATAATTCCCAGCCCCTTCCATTGGAAAATCTTAGTTGGTTTGGGGTGGCTCCCGGGAATCTGATTTTAACTAGTAACCCAGATAATCCTTATCATTAGGGAAGTTTAAGAAATATTGTGACAAAGGCCATAGTTATAAATGATATTTGGTGGCTGCCCGTCATCTGCTTTTCCTAAGGCCAATTTAGTAAGTGTAGCACTCACAATTGTCACAAACATGACATTTTTGGACTTTAAAAGTTGAAAGTGTTCATCTATTTTTAGGTGTGGGGGTTCCCAGATCTCAGTGCCTCTGAAAGCTCTCAGACTGTGGTCCCGTCCTCTAACCATAATCCATAAAAGTAATTAAAATATCTTGCAGAACCGGATTTAGACAGAGTGATAGGTAGGTGGATGTACAGATAGAGGGATAATGGATAGATTGCTGGGAGGAACAGAGGACTCCATTTAATTGTCAGGAAAGAACCATAATATGCCGTTAGAAAGCTGCAGGTGTCAAGGTGATCAATTAAGTAACACCGAAGCCTTGTTCACTAACTCTGATAGTGTGAGGACTAGGCTGAAAAGAGAAAGAGGAGGGTGGCTTCCCCAGTGTTCCATTTTTTCCCCATGGAATGGCACTCAGAGAGGGTCAGATGTATTAGCACAGACGGGAGGAAGGGGAGCAAGATCTGCTCACTGCCCAGGAAGTCCTGAACAAAGGGTCCTGCCATTTTATGGATCCTGAGAGGGGGAAGAGCTATAAGTACCAAATCACTGGATCAAGGTGGAGAAAATTGTCTCCAAGGCTTCCCCATAAGCAGGTCTCGGCAAAGGTGTCTGAACAGTGTTTCAGCTGAGTCGTCCTCTCCTTCCCCAGTAAGGTCTCAGAATGGAGGCACCTAGGCTGGGCATGCAGATATGGGAATGTTACAGTTGGCAGGAGACTGGGGAGTTGGGTGGGCGCTGAGGCCCTGACTGCAACTCCCTCCAGAGACTGCAGTGCACTGGCTGTTCGAGTCTGGGATGGGGAGGGCAGCTCACCCATATGAGGTGGCCAGGTAAAGCCCTAGTCATTGCCCATGGTTGGATCTGAAAGATCACACATAAGATTTTGGCCTGGAGTCTGAGTCTCCAAATGCCAAAATAAATAATTGGTATTTTCCTTAAGTTGAAATGTTCTATTCTAAGAAATAGATATGTCTGACCTCATCTATAAAAAAAAATAAGATGGAGATAAATGATTTAATGAGTCACACAGACCAATTTATAGCCTTGTAGTTAATATTGAGCTAAATGGATCATTGCCATATTTGCAGATTATATTTAGTTTTAAATATTAATTCACACTCACTTATCTAAATAGTAAAATAATAATGACTCCATGCAAATACCATCAACTGATCTTTAACAAAAGAGCAAAAGCTATTTAATGGAAAAAGATAGTATTTTCAATAATCAGTGCTGGTACAATTTAACATCCATAAGCAAAAAAAAAAAAAAAGAAAAGATTGGAGGTGATGAACCGAAGCCACAGACCTTACGCTCATCACAAAAATTTAATCAAAATGGATTACAGAGCTAAATATAAAATGCAAAACTGTAAAACTTCTTGGAGAAAAGCTTTGAAACCTTCATTATTAGCATAACAAAAGACCACAGACCGGATGGCTTAAATAACAGAAATTTATTTTTGCACAGTTTTGGAGACCAAAAGTCCAAGATCAAGGTGTCAGCAGATTTGGTTTCTTCTGAGGCCACTCTCCTTGGCTTGAGATGTCTGCTTTCTCGGTGTGACTTCATCTGATCCTTTCTCAGTTACTTCACCTGGCAAAAAATCTGGCAATAGCAATGGCTGGAGAAGATTGGAGTAACAAGAGCTCTCATTCATTGCTGCTGGAAATACAAAATGGTATAGCCACTTTGAAGACCATTTGTCAGTTTTTTACAAAGCTAAACATAGCCTTACCATATGATCCAGCAATTGTATTTCTAGATATTTACCCAATCGATTTGAAAACTTATGTACACACAAAACCCTGCACACAAATGTTTATAGCAACCTTATTCATAATTGCCAAAAATTAGAAGCAATCAAGATGTCCTTCAATAGAAGAAAGAATAAACAAATTGTGGTATATCAGAACAATGGAATACTATTTGATGATAAAAACAATGCAAATACATGTTACTAAATAAAAGAAGCCAGTCTAAAAAGGTAACACACTTTATGATTCCAACTAAATGATATTCTGGAAAAACTATAGAGACAGTTAACAGAGCAGTAGTTGGGTTCGATTGGGGTAGAAAGGGTTGAATAGTGAAAAACAGGAGATTTATTTAAGGCAATAAAACTATTCCCTATGATACTATGGTAAAAACATGAGGCCGAGCGCGGTGGCTCACGCCTGTAATCCTAGCTCT
>NW_012154173.1:14399521-14444832 GCF_000956105.1 Propithecus coquereli
ACAATTGCCTTATTTGTATTTATGAAAAGATAAAACTAAAAGAAAAACACTAACAATTTCATGGATAATCTCAAAAATTCTCTTCAGAAAGTGGAAGAGTAAATATCTGATCCTTTGTACACTGCCCCTGTGAGATAGCAGCTTCTATGGGAAGCAGGGGCCCATTTACCTGTAGCCTAATGGTTAAAGTCTATGCTTTCACCTCAGCAGCCCAAGTTTGAATCCCAGGCAGGGAATGAGCCTATCCTGGTTTGGTATTTGTGTAACTTTTGCCATTTATTGCCCTTCCACGGATAGCTTTTGATTTCCTGTATCCAGTGGAGGCATATGGGGCTTTTAGACATTTCTATAAATACTTAGCTGAGAAGTTGAGATCCTAGAAAATATGGCCAGACAGAAATGTGGATGACACCTGGCTTATGGCAGGTGAAACTTTCTTTTCTTTGAGCTGTTTTTGTGACTTTTTTGGGTCTTGTAAAAACTGTTTTCCACCTCTTTGGAGACACCTCTTGCTTCCTTGATTAAGTTATAACTTTGGTTAAGGCTTATTGGTTTCACTTAGAAAGGCACTTTACTTAAAAACTTCAAAAGCAAAAATGTCAGCTGTTGATCCCTGCTAGAGTCTGCACTTCCCTCTACTCCTTTCTCTTTGCTGATCACGGAATTTTGGCCAGTCAAAGGTGGTCAGCTGTTCAAACCGTTTAAGGCAAACACTGAGCTGTCCTGTCCATGAATCTTCCTCAACCACACGTCAGCGCGGGGATCTCTTTGAACCTGTTCTGGTTCAGGGGCTGCTCCACTTGTGGTTTGTTCTTTGCTCAATTAAACTCTGTTAAATTTAATTTGTCAGAAGTGAGTTCTGAAATAGAGCTCCCAGAGACCCCTAAAGCATCAGGTGAACAAGCAAGGTTCCCACTGGGCCCGTGGTGGCCATTGCTCTCTCCCAGCAACTGGGGATTGCGGTAAGTTCTCTCGTGGATTCCGAAGCTCCACAGGTTTGTGTTTTGAGCTCTCCGAGTTTGTTTGACCAAATTTTTGATCCTAACTGGGTTCAGAAGTCAAAACAGAAACTGGACTGGCCTCAGGATCGGATTGGATCTGATAATTAACTGGTTTGGATCCAGTTAGAGGCCTCAGGTGTCCGACGGGGTCAGGCAGAAACTGGCAGTAAACGGCAATACTGCAGGAGGTGTGAACACCTGCTTTCAGGAATTTGCAGGGATTTCTGTGTTCTTTCGTTTGTTTCTTTTTCTTGTGTGCTTGGATAAGGAAAAATCATTGCCTAAGTTGATCCTGGAGATCTGAGAGCCAAGGCCAAGATTCAAGTTAAAAATGGAATCCTTAATTTCTGAAGAACTGAGGACTCTATTTCTGCCTATGCCCACCTGTACATGTGTAAGTATTAGGCCCTGGAAGCAGCAAACGCTTACAGAAATGGCAAAATCCTACTAAAAGCAGCTTAAAATTACAATGAAATGTTCCAAATGGACAGCTTTAAGAAGTATATTTAAAAATGAGAGCCCTTGAATTAGTCCCATCCAGGGATGTCTATTAATGTGCAGCAGCTTATAAAAAGATTTAAAAGTCTCTTGGCAAAAGGCAAATAAAAAGTTTAAGTGACTAATTAATAATAAAAATTAAATCTGCCAACCTTTTGGCTTAGTTACTGTCCTGCCCTGAAGATGAAAAGAAAGCTAGCCTGGATGAAGTGTTTACAAAAGGTAGGCTCTCGAGTAAAATAGACCTGCTGCTTTTTCAGACCTATCCATGCCAAGCCCAAGTATAGACATGTCTTTTTTCTAATCCTGTTCTTTAGTGAACTCCACCCTGAACTCATTAATTTTAGCTAAAAAAAAACAAAAAACAGTAGCTAAGTTTAAAAGTCCACCTACCTAAAACACACCTTTCTGGCATTTAAGTGGCTATCTTGAAACCCTTTTATAAAAGAAATTTATATCTATAAAGGAAGTTTTCCTTTATAAGTGTGCCTGGGATGGAGGGCTGAATCAATAGAAACTCTTCCCATTGTTCTAAATTTACATGACAAGTCTCACCTTTGTTTAGGGTACTTTTCCTAGCCATCTTGCCTTAACTGGGACTTAACATATAACCTTTTGTCCCTTGGTATGAGCAAATAAGTGATGGTACAATATTTAGGCCTAAATCTTAGCTCTGTGCTTTTGAGATATAAATTTTCTGCCTGTTTCACCTAGAGGTTATCTTTTTAAAAGGCAAATTATTGCCTAGCTAGCAATTGCTTAGAGCAATAAAATAGGTAAGTAATAGCTTGATAGTCTCAATAAAAATATATATATTTAAAAGCTGGCAAATAAAATTTTTTTATAAAAGCTATAAGATCAACTTCTGTCTGCATGTCTATGTGTCTATATATGTCATATGTCTGTGATATTTCACTACCAACATATGTAAAAGAGCTCTAATTAATTGGCTTTAAAAAAAGTAAGCACTTAACTATTTTATCAGGAAAATAAAAACTAAATCAAATACCTTTTAGTTCACATGACTTTAGTAATCTTTGGCAAATAAAACTAGCTTTGCAATTGTTATTAAAGTCTAGATGTTTTAAGGTCATAAGTTTCTGCTTCTATAATATTTTTAATATTTGCTGGATTTGACTATTAATTTATGTTTTTGGTTTTGAGCCTCTGGATTCTGGGGTCTGGGTAGGTGGCCATGGTAAGGCCTTGGGGACATGTTCTCAGTGCCTAGACCAGCAGCTCCAAAGCACAATTTAGCCCAATATGGCCTCTTCTTCCCTGCCCCAGCTTTGCCTCCTGGCTATGCTGAGAGGGGTTGGATCCTCCAGGCATCCTGTCTTCTGTCTTGAGCTCTTCATCCCATGTATAAATTGAGGACACAGACAGGCCCTGTCCTTCATAGCCGTCTTTGATGCCACATGGCTACGTGAGACCTAAGAGCGCTGGGAACGACATTAGGGATAGTGCCTGTGTTGTGGTTTCAAAATTCTTTTTAGTGATTTAAAATCTTAAAGTCACGTTATGTTAAGTTAAAGAGGATAATCATAAAATTTCTGAATCATTTATAAGATAAAATACTAAAACATTAGTTATTACACTTTGACATCTTATTTTTCTATGATGGTATAGAAAACTAAATATATTTAGATGTGCTAATAAAAACTGGGGACTGATAGAAGTTCAAATTTACTTTAACTTCCTAGGTTTTTCTAAAAGTTGGCAGTATAATTAATACATGTAATTAAAACTACTGGATATAAGAAAAACAATGCTATATGCAAAATATATAAGAAAAATAATTTTTTAATAAAAAAAGGTTATAGAGCCATAAGAATATCGTATAGTTTTTGTTAAAAAAGATAATTTCATCTAATTTGCCAGTTTCAAAATTGTTTTAAATTAAATAAATAAATGATAATTAAAACTAAATAGATATAAAATGTTTATAAAAATCTTACTTTATGGTCAAATTGATTAAAATTAGATAGATTTATTTGTAAGATTTTTACTAAAATTAGCTTTACCATTAATAATACATGGATACAAAGGTAAAAATCTGGTTTTCTCTTTTGAACAAGATTTTCATATAATATCAATAGAAATAACAAAAGATTTTTGCTCACCTTTTGAATAAACTACAAAAAAAAAAAGAGGAGAGAGATAAAAAGAGACAGATTCAGTTTACCTCTTTATTAGCTTGGCTTTCAGTTTGTTTCTATTAGGTCTTATGACTGTTTAGAAAACTTTTTAATTGCTTTTTAAAATCTTTGAAGTATCAGTTTGATTAAATGAGTGACTATATTTTTATAGTAACCTGTGATCCTGTTTTATGACTATTGTTTTATGACGGCAAGTGTTTTAAGCCTTTGATATTTGACAAACTTTCCAAAATCAAAATTCTGAATCTAGTCTTTTTGACCTCAAATTAGCTTTTTAAATATTAGGGTCCCTGAATGTCTAAGGGAGATGTATTAGACCTATTTGGTACGTTAAAACCACACAGGAAGCATTGTCAAATATCAAATGGTGTTTAACATTCCTTTGGGTTATATTTGTATAAACATGTTATTAATATGTTCCAATATTGTATAAGATTCCTAAAATTCTGATGTCTTGTTGTATGTTATCAGTAATAATTATGGTTATTATGTTAAATTGTTGTATGCCACAAAGCTAATCAACTTTCTTTGTCAATTGTCTCTTTAACCATGGCTATTCTAAGACTTTTGTCATCCGTAGATTCTCCTCAAAAAGTAGTTTTTTTAACTAGCTATCATCCAAAGTTTGCTTCTTCCAGGAAAGTTGTGGAAAGAACTGACAAATTCTCTTGAATACAGGTTTCTGTTAACTTTAGAGATTGTATACCACTGGACTAAAACAAAACAAACTTCCAGGACTTTAATTTAAAAACTGATGCATCCGTAAGTATTGTTAAGTCAAACTCAAACAGAGCAGGAATTAATTACATGGGACTGAACTAAATTTTTCATAACTTTTTATTTAAAACATTCCTGATTCTTTTTGTGTTTTGTTTTCCAGAAGTCAAAAAAATTTCTTTTCCTTCTTTTGAGCTGTTTATAGCTTACAACAAAGTATTAATATATATTTGTAAGCAAAATTTGAAACATTAATTTTTCTTTCTATTTAATATTTGATTTCTCCAGAATTTGAAAACTATTTGAGTATTCTTAATTTATGGCAATATAGTTATTTGCATAAATTCAATACAAATCTATTTTCTCTTATAACAGGTCATAATTAAAGACACTGGTTATTTTACCAAGGCTTTGACTGGAATGGCATATTTTCAGAGGTGCCCAACTTGTTTTAAGGAATTAAGGTGACTTTATAAGACCTATAAAAAACTCTTTGGAAAAAACTAGCCAGGTACCTCATCTATAACATTTCCTGATCTGTAGTAAGTAAAGAATGTCACTTTCTGACAGGTCCAGGAACCCTAAGTTACTTTGGGACCTTGGGAAATGATGAATTTACCTAATTATACAGGTATCTAAAGGCACAGATAAATCTTTGGCTTTACTTGAGAGGCTTTCAAGTCTAATTTGAGATTCCTTATGAAAAAGTTACAGCAAAGTCAATTTTAAAAAAGAAAAGCTTATGTGGCCAATAATTATTCTAACTGCACATTATGAAAATAGGCAAAGTATAATGAGACTAAAATTTAGTTTTGCTAATAAATTGGTCCTACTATGATTTGTCTTTAATAAAAATGAGAAACTGGAGAGAGAAAAATTATGTTCCAGAAAGAAAACCTATAGTCTACCTGTTATTAAATCCTAGCCTTGTCCACTGTTTTTGAGTTTTTGTTATTTGCCTACAGTTTGAACTGAATCCTGAATTCTTTCCTGGCTACAACTCTCCAGATAACATTTTCGAATTTTTCTTTCATTTTTCTGACCTAGACTCAATGAAATTGCTACTGTCTTTTCCTGAGACCCTGCAAGCATATTTTGGGACATACAAACTCCAGGTGAAAAACATCTGTCAGGTTGCCACTACCTACCTCCAATTTAACTGAAGGTGCTTTGAGTTTAACATCTAGACATTGCAGTTGATGCCCTCCAGACTCTAAGGAAAACTACTTTATGAGCTGTTCCAAATATTAACGCTTGTTTTTCTTCTGTTTGAGAGCTCATCTGCAATGCCAGCTCATGGAAAGGGACAACACAGCTGTTTGACTAAACCAATCTATTCATAGAACTAAGATACTGACCAAAGAGACAGAGGATAATATATTTAAATTTGTTCCAATTTGGTTTTTTTTATATTCCTTAGTCCAAAGATATCAGCTTGGCTTTTAATATGTAGAACATTTTAATTTCAAAGTGGTGACTGAAAAAAATTAGAAATATTTTATCCCGAAATATATTTTTTGACATATTTTGGGATGGCTGCCACAGAAATAATGCTGGAAATCTGTCTTGGGAGAGGGGCAAATTGACATCTGTAGAGAATCTTCATTAATGTAATCAGGTCTTTGTGTACCTGAGCTGGATAAGATTAACTGTGAGTTCCCACCCCCTCCCCCATAAACTTAAGAGAGGGTTGCCAGGAAAATACCAGGACACCTGGTGGCAAAGGTTGCTGGGAGTACCGCTCCCAATAGAGACATAATTAAAAATCTGTCTGCAACTCTGGGACTGATCACAGAAAAAATTACAAAGAGCCTTAAGGCTCAACAGAGATCCTTCAACTCTCTAGCCCAGGTAGTCCTAGATAATTGGGCAGTGCTAGATTTCCTGTTGGCCAAACAAGGGGGAGTCTGTTAAACACTACCTGCTGTATCTATATAAATACTTCAGAAAAAGTGAAAACCTGAATAGAAAAAGTTTCCCAACAAGCCATGTGGCTACACCAGGACTCTACTAGTGACCCGGTACCTGATTGGTTTTGGGGATTATTGACTTGGATCCCCAAGGACTTCAGATCAGTTCTGCAAGAACTCCTGAAGCTAGGACTCTCACTCCTTATCCTAGGGCTCACTACCTATCTTATAACCCAGTGTTCACTTAAGTGCTGTGCTAAGACTGTGAACAAGACTCCTAATGTTCTCGTCATGCAAATCTTAGGTTGGCAACAATACACTCGTACATACTTGAAGACAACTGCAAAACGGTTTCATTCCTCTTACTCCAGGCTCAACCCCAACTATGCCCCTTGTCAGCAGGAAGAAGGCATATCAGTCGTCTGCCCTTTTCTATGTAATTAGCCCACACCTCAGGAATGAGGTGAGATGAAGCCCAGGGGGGACTGAAAGAGCCCTTTATAAACTTAATAAAAGGTCATAAGGGGGAAAAAGTGGTAGGGGACTGAACTCTGCAAAAGTATAGGCATAGTTAAATATATATATATTTATATATATTTAAATATACATATGGTTGGTTTTATATATATATTTATACATATTTATATTGTTCCCATTGTTCCCTAGCTTGCTTTCCTATAATTGCCTACTACTCAGGAGTCACATACCTGATGGTCATGAAGAGTCTTAGCTTTCTTCATTGCTCCCATGATAACATCACCCTAGTGAAATCTAAGGCTGGTCTTTAAGATATCTTCCAAACCCTGTGTTCCAATGGACCAACAGACCCAACCAGACTAGTAGCTCATACCAAGGAACCAACTCAACTAGTCTTGTGACCTGGGAACTGACTCAGCACAAGAAGACCATTTCTGCTTCTCGACCCTATGAGTTTATCCCCAGCCAACCAGCAAACCCAATTCCATAGCATTTTGCCCTCCAAACTATCTTTAAAATCCTTTTCTCCCAAATTCTCAGGGAGACGGATTTGAGAAACTCCTCCCATTTACTCACATGGCACCTGTGATATTAATCTCTTTCTCTGCGATAACTCCTGCTATCTGAGTGTATTGGTTTCCTCTCGAGAAGTGAGCAATGCATCTGGTTGGGCTGTAACAACCATACCAAGGGCTGGTGAGAAAACAGAGCAATAGAACTCTCATATATTGTAGGTGGGAATGCAGGATAGTACAACCACTTTAGAAAACTGACAGTTTTTTTTATAAAAAACATTGACTTACCATATGACCCAGCATTCTTGCCCTTAGACATTTACTCTAGAGGAATGAAACATGTTCATACAAAAACCTTTATGCAAATATTTATAGCACCTCTATTAAAATTGCCAAAAACTGGGAATACCTCAAACATCCCTCAATGAGGAAATGAATAAACAAACTGTGGTCCATTCATACATTGGAATACCATTCAGTAATAAAAAGAATGAAAATGTTTTATTTGATTTAATTTTAATAAGTATAAATTTAACTTTAAAAAACTGATACTTAATTCAGTTATTTGAAAACATTAAGTTATGTTTGGAACCATTGGATATGTGAATCTTCTCTTTTAACTGTAAATCTTGTATAATCTAAATGCTGAGTAAGTATATCTAATATAACTTAATTTTTGAATTGAGATGTGCAGTAAGTCTAAACTTGTACATTGGATTTTGAAGATTCAGTATAAGGCAAGAACATAAAATATCTTTTTTCATCACTTTTATGTGAATTACATTTTGAAATGACAATATTTTGGATTTATTTGGGTTAAAAATATTATTAAAACTTATTAAATAAGATATAATAATACTTATTTTATAAATATTTAATAATAAATATTAAATAATAAATTTTATCATTAAAACATTATTAAAATGACAGCAGTGTAAGTTATGTAGCAGATATAAAGATGCAAGGAAAAATGAAATGATAGTGAAAATCACAGAGTGCTAAAGAACTTCGGAAAATACAAGACACAATAAAAGGATTTAAATGCGAAGATGATTCTGCTTAGTCAAATACCACAATGAAGTTGGTGCTGAACTGATTAATTTAGGCCCTGAGGTTCTTCTACTCAGCAAGTATTAAACAGATTTTTCTTTTAACAAATGGGCCTATGGAGATCACTGAGATTAACATCTTTTTAAAACTAATACAGAGAATGAATCTGAATGCTTCTGTGTACTCCTTCAATAATTGTGAGGTCCCTTCAGAAGGAGAAGGTGGATTAGTTAGGAGATGATCCATTAACATTTTAAAGGCATAAATCTGATTCTTAAGGTGAATGCTTTGTGTTACATCAGTGGCTCGAATTTTGAGAAATTAAGAGAAAGAAAGGAATTTAGTTTACTACAATAAAAGACTTAATACCATGTTTGCATTTTCATCATATGGAAGCATCCCTTTATCTCTATTTTCCTAGAAAGAAGCATTTGTGCTCTTTAGTGGAAGAATACACAATAGAGCAATCTCTTTTTGTGTATTTTTGAAGTCATAACGGCATTCAGATAACTCATTTATTATAGGCATTCTTTGCCAGCGTGCAGCGCATCCGATGAGATTCAATGTTCAAATGAAATGATAAAATGTGTGTTTTTGTTCTACAACAATAAGAATAATAGTTCTTTCAGATAATTTTTAAAATCCATAATTATATCTCTCTCACATTTCCAGGTTCTGGTAGAAGACAGTCTGTATTCTAGTCAATAGTGCTGGAAAAACAGGAGTGAAGACAGCCCAAGCACTGGATTCGGTATTTATTAGCCTTGTCTTCTCTATAATGAAATAAGGCCTCTGTCTTGCTTTTTTCTTCAATGACTCCTAGGTCGGAACAGGGTCAGGGAAAGTGTAAGACATATGAAGGCACCTTGAGATGATTTATCTTCAAGCAAGTAACGTGACCCTCCCATTCTCGTGATTACTCATGCCATGTGAAAAATCTACTAGTTGTTTTTATTTCCGCTCATAGAAAAGAGGTAACCAAAAAGGCAGGCTCCAAGGAAAACATGGCCAACATATACTATTTTCTTTCTTTCATTCTTCTAATATCAGTAATAGGTTTCATTTGATTTTATGAGAACATTTAAGTATTGCTATAACAAATGAAGTAATTTATACATTTTGACCTATTATTACATTTTAAATGTTATTTGTTCAAGGTCAGTGATTCATTTGGTTTTTAAAACTGAACTTCTAAAACTTAATTAACCTGATAATAATGAAAAGGGAGATGATAGACAAATGTATTGAGAAATTTTTGTGTTATTGTTATTATTGTCTTGAAGCCACAAGAAAAGCAACTTCAGAGAAGCATACAAAAGAGCATAAAAAGAGTACAAATATCAGACCCTGCAATATTTGGACTCAAAACTACTTGTAAAAACTCCTGGTCCCCAGTTAAACCAAATTGTTCTGTCTACTATTCTCCGAAATCCTCACTTCTGTGCTTTTACTCAAATCATTTCCCCTAGTTAAATGTCTTCCTCCTCACTTGCCCCCACCTGAAATTCACAAATCTTTCAAGCCTGTGTCCAATGGCACCTCCTCTAACTACCCAACAACCCCTCTTGCTCCTGCATCTGCACCTGTGCCTCATAATCAATGGTGCACACTGGTAGGGCACACCAGCCTGCATCCATTGTGATTGGTTAGCTATACTTACTGATTGGAACTCATGCTATATCAAATGTGACTTTTAACATTCTACTTCTGCTACCCATTAATTCAATGCGTATTCATTAAACCTCTGCTCTAGACACTGGGGATAAAATGGTAGGTAAAAATCAATTCAGTCTTTACCCTTATAGAGCTTATAGCCTAGCAAGCTTTTGTTCACATATTTGGCCATGATTTTACCTAATGAAATGATTTGGGTAATTACATTTATACATGTATTAATCTTCTGTCTGTAATTATATTTCAAGCACTTATAGAGCAGTCTCAATTTTTGTATCTGACATAATGCCCAGAATAGGGATTACAAAACACAGAATTAAGGAAAACCAGAAGAACCATAAAAAAAGTTGAATTAATAGGAAATTGACAGGGAGAAGGCTGGGGGAGTCCAACCTAAAGTCACATGGTGAGGTATTCTGAGTAAGAATTTATTGATTTGATGAACTTGAAGAAATCTCTGATTCAAAATCTCATGAGAATCTCTGCTAAACTGTTTCCCTCACTTACTAGTTTACATTTTCCATGTTGTCAGTAGCTTATTTAGTAAGAGATTTCAGAGACAGATTTTCAATGAATCTCCTGATTTTTACAGGTAGAAAAATGTGCCAGAAGGCAATTTGATTTGTTCAAGAACATATCAGCTGAATATAGGCAAGCAGCAGCAGTAGCAAAACTATGTTTAAACTCCAACTTGTTTTTTTATAGGGCAATGAGCAGAGGCGTTAAATTACACTGCTGAAGATCAGAGACAAACATGATTAATTAAAACATGTAGTCGTGAAACAGAATAGAGTCCAGAAACAGATGCACACGTATGAAATCATCTGATTTTGAAGCATAACACCTCTGAGTTGTAAAAATCATGCTTCTAGTCAGCTTAGGATGTCCAGCCCAGATAAGATGACATAGACTTCATTTCTCAATGCTTCTCCCAGCTACACACAACTATTAAATCTGAAAATACGCAACAGGCAACCAAAGGGGAATTCTGAAAGGCAGTAAGAGGAAGGAGAACTGGTTTGGGCTCCCAGGACTGGAGAAGGAACAACACAAACACAGTGCATTTTATGGCCCCTGACCCCCACCCCAACAGAAGGAAGTAACTCAGCCCTGGCGTTTTTGGACACACAACCTAGCAATCGAAGAGACAGCTCAGGTAGTTTCATTCCTCCCCCAAATCAAATGGGAGTCCCTCCCAAAAAAAAAAAAAAAAAACAGGCAAAACTAAACAATCCCAGTACCATCATCAAATGAAATCCCATGGGAGCCTGGCTAATATAAGTGGCCAGGAGAAGGCCTCTTCCTCTCTGATAGACCTGACACTGCCCTCTCTCACTGAGAGATTCTGGGTCAGATGGGTATCACCACAAGAACATCACCATAAGAAGGATCCCGGACTGGGAAGCCTCTTTGCTCACATGGCCCTGAGACTCCCCTTCCCAGTCCAGAGTCAGTGGGGGCACCAGGAGAGGATACATACCACAACAAGCACCTGGCCCAGAAACAACTTCATTGTCAAGGACCTAACACTCCCTTCTCTCGTAGAAAGACATGAGACATCTGGCCTGAAGCAACCCATTCTGCCCTATCCAGCAATTCCAGTAGAGACAAGCGTAAGCCCTAGTGGTACCAGAAAACCAAGCAGACCAAAACAACACCACAAAAGTTCTCAAGATTAAACTGTCATTGGATTTACAGCCCACAAAATTAGACCATGACCTACATGCTAAACTCAAATGGGATGACTACTTGCTAAAATAAAAGATTTAAATAGGAACCAGAATCTCCTAACATGACTAAAATGTCCAAGGAACAATGAAAAAAATCACTACTCATCCTAAGAGCTAGAAAAATCACAACTTGAATAAGTAAAACCTTCAACTGATATCAACATCAAGATGAATCAGATGTCAGAATTATCTGACCAAGGATTTTAAAGCAGCTGTTATAAAATCTCAGTCCAAAAAAAAAAAAAAAGAAAGAAAGAAGAAAAAGAAGTAAAAACAGGACCAAATGGAAATTTAGAACTGAAAAAATGTAACAGAAATAAAAAATACTCATTGGATGGGTTCAATAGTAGAGTGGAGATGACAAAGGACAGAATTAGTAAAGTTGAGGACCGATCACTAGAATTTATTTAATAAGAGCATTGGTGAGAAAATGGACTGAAAAACAAACAAACCTGAACTTCACAACATGTAGGACAATAACAAAAATTTCCCACATTTGTATCATTAAATTCTCAGAATAAGGGGAGAAACAGAGTGAGGTTGAAAGAATATTTGAAATAAAATGACAGAAAATTTCCCAAGTTTGGTGAAATATACAAACCTACAGATTCAAGAAGCTGAGCAAAACTCAATCAGGATAAACCCAAAGATTTCACACAAAGATACATCATACTTAAACATCAGAAACTAACTACAAAGAAAAGTTTTGAAAGCATCCAGACAAAAATAATGCCCTACCTACAGGAGAAGACCAGTTCCAATGACAGTGGATTTTTTATCTGAAACCATGGAAGCAAGAAGGATATAGCGCATTTTTCAAGTTCTGGAAGTAAAGAACTGTAAACCACAAAATCTATATCCAGTGAAATTACTTTTCAGGAATGTAGGGGAAATAAAGACATTCTTAGAAGAGGGAAAACTAAAAGAGCTTTTGCTTACAGGCCTACCATTAAAGACCAGCTCTAAAGGAAGTTCTTCAAATAGAAAGAAAATGACAGAAGAGGAAATCTGGAGAATCAGGAAAGAGGAAAGATCAATGAAAAGAACATAAATGTGCGTACATGCTACATATTATCCTCAAGAGTTTTAGAAATCATATTTAATGATTAAAACAAAATTAATCCTCCTTGTTAAGAGGACCAGGCACAGTTCCTGTTTATCACTGAGTTGCAGGTTTCACGTTCCTGCTAGCCCACAGATTATTCAGATGAGCCAACCACATCCTCCTGTGGGAACCAAAAAGCACCTCATCCTCTTGAAACTAAAAAGGCTGCCTTCCACAGCTGCTGGTTGTTCACTCTGTTCCTAAATGCAATCCCTTGGGTCTTTGTATGGCATATGGTATCC
The DNA here is from genome assembly GCF_000956105.1 of Propithecus coquereli. NCBI lineage: Eukaryota > Metazoa > Chordata > Mammalia > Primates > Indriidae > Propithecus > Propithecus coquereli. Next base: position 14,412,600 of record NW_012154173.1, read on the forward strand.
CCATCCCATAGGATGTGAACATATGTGACTAATGAACTGTTGTTGATCTCATCTGTCCAGTACAGAGGAACTGGATCACTCATATATTGCTTATCAGAATGTAAAATGGTATGGCCATTCTAGAAAACAGTTTGGCAATTATGACATGACCCAGCAATTGCACTCCTGGGCATCTATCCCAGAGGAATGAAAACTTATGTTCACACAAAAAGAAAACCTGTACATAAATGCTCATAACAGCTTTATTCACAGTAAAGTGCCAGCCCAGAACTGGAATTGATCCAGATGTCCTTCGACAGTGAATGGTTAAGCGAACTCTACTCCAACCATATCATGCAATAAAAAGAAGCAAACTGTTGATACCAGCAATAATTTGGATGAATCTCTGGGGAATTATGCTAAGTGAAAAAAGCTAAACCTAAAATGTTACATATTGTATGATTCTATTTATACAACATTTTCAAGATGCCAAAAAGTAGAAATGGAAAACAAATAAGTGATGGAGGAAGAGTGGAGGACATGGGTTTGGTAGCAAAAGGGCACCAGGAGAGATCCTTGTGGTGATGGAATTATCCTTTATCTTGAATGCAGTGATCAATACGTGAACATGTGACACAGTTGTATACATCTAAACACACGTGTGTGCACACACATGCACACAAGTAAGTACAACTAAAAATGGGTAAGTCTGAATAAGATCAATGTCAATATCCTTGTTATGATAATGTACCTAGTTTTAGAAGATGCCAATATTGGGGTAAAATGGGGAAAGCATACACAGGACCTGTCTTGGTTATTTTTTAAAACATTTGAATCTACGTGATCTCAAAAATATCTTAATTAAAATAAGTTTAAATAGTAGGTTCAAGAAACCTACAATGGATGTAAGAGAAGGATTGATTTCTTTTTTTTTGGATTATTAATTTCAAAATATTGGAATGTGAGAAATCTTTACTCCTAAAACTACAAACAAACAAAATAAGTTTAGCTTTTCATATAAGGTAAAGCTTAGTCATATCCATTGTATCATCTGATTCTTACTGGTCTTTTGAGATAATGGTATTATTAATTCAATTTTATAGATAAGGAAACTCAGGCACAGAAAGTTGAAGTTTCATCCATCATGGCACTGTCAGGGAGTGGCCCGGTCAGCACTCTAAACCAGCTCTTCTGATTCCGTAATCTATTCTCTATATATCAATAATTAATCACCTCAGAAAGACTTTCAGATATTACACTGTTCCAGGCTCATCAATAATGACATTACTCATCATGAATAATATCATGGATGGAGAGGCTGTAAGAGACTTGGTTTGGATTTGCAGTTTGATACTTTTCTGAAGTCAATATTCCCTTTTTCAACAAAGCAGAAAAAGAAGAAGTTATTTGAGCTTTCTGGTAGCTTGAATAAATAGGATTTTATTAACTATAAACCTTTAAATATATTGGAAGCTAAAAAAATCTTCCCAAATAAAACACATTAATGTAAAAGAATGAATGATTTTTTAATGAAAAGGAAAGAAACATTACTGACCAAGTATGTATTAAAGGGATGCAGACCGATCTGATGTGTCATGGACTTTTGGGTTTGATGCAAAACGTTCTTCTTCGTGTTAATTCTTATACTTGAACCTTGGGTAAAAGGTGCTAATTTAATGAAAATGCATGATAATCTGTGAATCCTCTTTGGGTGTTAGACATTCCAATAAATGGTAATGAGCTTTTCACCTGATTAACCACCATTAGGATGTTATTCTGTATAACTTTTAGTCAAAACAGTTACTAAGAAATGTCATCTAAATTTTACTCTGAGCCAGATGAATTGATTTGATTTCACCCCTGGTTGCTTTAGCTAACTGAGATCTCATAGTTCTAGAGAAACAAAACTTAAATTATAGCACCGAAAAAGAAAAAAAAGATTACTATCAGCAATCTATTTCACGTTTAAATGGAATTCACACAGTTTGACATCCAGTAGGATAAAAAGTAATAATAATTTTAAAAACCTTTGAAATACTTTAGTAAATTTTGTGTATTACCTAAAAAATAAAAGTAATATGATCTGCCTTTATCAGAAAATTTCTGTGAATCTACAACTGAGAAGTGGTATCATGAACTAGAAATTGTGGCTCAGCATTTCATAACCAAATTTCTTTCTGTACTATCAAATGAAGTCAATGCAGCTATAACTTTCTTATTTATTGACACCCAGCTCCTTCCAAAAGCATCTGAAGCTGGCAAAGCTAAATACATCTTCACCTTACAAGGGGCAACCGTCTGACAACTTCTTGAACTGAGTAAATTTGAGAAGTGTAATAAATTTAGAAATACAACAGGGCCCAATGCCTGAGTTCACCAAATTAAAATAGCTTTACTTGGCAAGAATGCTATGTACTCATAAATCAAAACAATTTTAAATTTTATAAAAGGTTCAATGGTACCATTGCCACAATATGAAATTATAGATTTTGAATCTCAATCTTTTTTCTGTAAATGCCAAAGTGAATCTATTCATCTCAATCACATTGTCTTCATCAAAACTCACCTACCTCCCTATGACATGTATCTCTGCCCTGAGCTTTGTCTTTGATCTTTTCCATAGCTCTAGCAGCTTGACACTAGGCCAACTTTAATACAAACAAACTGCAGTTTTTGAAAAGTTTATGAGTCTAGTACTACATTAAATTATTTTATTTAATAAAATTTAGGTATTGTAATTTTCCATATTTTACTGATTAGCTAACAAAGACTGGAGAGGTAAGACAACTTTCCCAAAATCACATAGAGAGCTTTGTGCCTGGATTGGAATCTAGGCCTATTTGTTCCTTAATCTTCCCTCTTAATTTCTGTTTTCTGAGCACCTGAATTGGTTCATTAGTATCCAGCAGGCACTCAAGTTTCCCTGGGAGCGGGTTTTTCTCTTTCTACTTTTTTCACTTAGGTCTTTCCAGGAACTAGAGCCCTGCTATCTACTGCCGGATACCCCTAACAGTCACTGCCCCTTCCAGAACCACCCCTTCATGCCTATCTACAGAAACGGAGGGGTTTGTGGACCCCGTGAAAGGCCAGAACCATATTGGCTCCTCGTAAATGAATCAGTATTCAGCTTTAAGGATTTGTGTAAAAATTAAGTATTCCCATTTTCCTTAGGTATATAAATTCAATCCTTAAATTTTTTAAAAAGAATTATAGTTAGCTTACTAAATAGTTAGCTCACTAAATAGCTCACTAAATTGCTTTTTAGCAATTACCTTAACACTGGTATTTGTTATATTGGATTACTTTTATAAAAGTTACCATACACAGGCCAGGCGCGGTATCTCACATCTATATTCCCAACTACTTACTCAGGAGGCCGAGAAAAGAAGATCGCTTGAGCCCAGGAGTTTGAGATTGTTGGGAGCTATGATGATGCCACTGCACTCTAACCCCAGCAATAGAGCAAAATCCTGTCTCAAAAAACAAAAACAAAGTTATCATATATGATTATTGCTATAGCACTGACAGTCCTTTCCTGAATACCCAGATTGAAAATTGGGTTCTTAGTGATTTCTTGTCCCACTCAGTTTTCTCATATTATTCCAGTAGACCTGTGTTTTTAAATCTGTTCATTCATTCTGTTCATTCTTATATTTTCAGGAGGAAAACTGGATCTATTATTTCATTAATATCCCAAGACCGATTTTCAAAAATTCATAATTAGTCTCAGGGCATATGTTTTTGTTCATGTTTACAAACAAGTAGTATAGCTGTTGAAGCTCAAAGACTGTGTAGTATCACCTACAGAGTTTAAGTGGAATTCATTTGCATTCCCTGTAACACCTAGTTTAGGGCTCAACATATAGCAAGTTTTTGGAATTGAGTTGAAATGAGTGCATGCTTTATCAAATATCTTTTACCACTCTGGGAATTTTAAAGCAGATATTATTTTGGGTGATGCCTCATTTTCCAAATAGCATGCATTATAATGTCACATGTGCAATTTCCCATGGAAATATTTTTTAAATAACTACATAGAATGGAATCTCATTGAAGAACCCAGAAGTTTTTAAACTTACATATGTCAAAGGAACAGTAAGTCATTGACAATTCCATTTAACCTATTATCTCTAATTAAAGGAATAGATAATACACACTTAGTCGCTTAAAAATAAAACAAACAAATAAACCAAACAAAAAGATTACTGAAAAGGAAAACAAACATAACACTAGATTAGGTAGTTTACCTCACAAATGCCCCAGGTATAAGAAAATCAACAAAAAAGCCTTAACAATTTGGTACATTTTTTCAAACTCACATGGCTATTGTTCCTCTTACTGCATATCAAAAATAAATTATTTTATTGGAGATTATCTAAATGAGTATTCTACTTTTTCACATATTTCAAGGCCTTTTTCCCTTGGGCTTGACTTGGGGACATCTGTAAATCCCATCACAGTATTTAAAGTCAATGGACGGAAATGACCATTAATTGCTTAGTATGAAGCTCCTCCCCACTCTCTTAAAGAAACCCTCTGTGGTACCTGCCCAACACATCCAGCAAATTATTGGATTGGGCTTCTCTTGACTGTTGCGGTTCTAACATAATTATTTTATGGAATTGATAATTTGCATCACCACTATGAAATTCTGGCCTAAAACTCTAAACTCTTTACTAAGCCTACTTAAACTTTAATGCATATAATGGAGGGAAATTGGCACTGTGATTGAAGACAAAAGCAGAAATCAAAATGTGTGAGTTTATAGGTGCTCTTCCCACGAAAGTATAAAACTAAGTGTTCTAAAATTATGTCATCATTTCTGTTCATTTTAGAATACTTGTTCCTATTTTAAACATTATTCTGTAACAACATAAATGGTATGATCCTGTTTTACCTAAGTCATTCTAGAATTAGAAATTTATTGCGTGTGTGTGTGTGTGTGTGTGTGTGTTCCAAGGATGCATATTGAAATGTATATTCAAGGATAACCACTAAAAAGCATAAAAATGTAGAACTAAAAAGTTAATAGAGAAGAAAGAATGCAATAATATAAATATTTGATTAACCCAAAAGAAGTCAGGAAAGGGGAAATAAAAAACACTAAATAAAGAACACATGAGACTAGTAGAGAACAAATTTCAAGATAATCAAATCAAATCAATTATACCATTAATTAATTTAAATGTAAATAGACTAAACACTCAAAAGACAAAAGTAGCACACTGGATGAAAAAACAAACAAGATCCAACTATGCACTTTCAACACAAAGACACAGATGGGTTAAAGAAAATACCACAGCATTGGTACAGGAACGGGCAAGAAAGAGAACTTGAATAAATGGTAATATTCTGAAAAAAAAAAAAAAAGCTCTGGGGAATGAGAGATGGAGGTTATAAGAAATAAATAGATGTCCACTGGACTTGAAGGGCAGTTTGAACTTGGAGTTCACAAGTTTTCAGAACTCAAGTCTCTGATAATAAGCCTAATACAAAAATAGTATTGTAAAGAAAAAGTTAAGGATGCAAAGTTAAGACATAATAAAAATATTTTTGCTAAAAATCTAAAAGTGGAAACTCAGGCCTCTAATATAGAAACAAAATACTATGTTGTTCAAACATTTTACAGTTTAAATGCAGAAACATTTCTGATCACATCTTCACATAGTGGGACTTAACTGTTCTTGATGAAACTATCTTCAGGAGAAAACATAAAACAATGAGCACTTTATCCAATCTAGTTTTATTACAGCCACATCATTAAACACAGAAAAGCGTTTTTGCACTTGCTTAATAACAAGCAATTTATGCTTTCTTAGAGATAAAATAATTATCTGGGTTTACATTTAGTTTCTGATCCATCATTTTATAAACAACAAAATATAACTGAATTATATGTGAGAAAATAGTTTAGTCCCAGCTGCATTTTAAAACCTTTCAATTAAAAAAAATTACAAATTTCATAGCTTTAGATATAAGTTGCTAGAATTTGTGCACATATCATATATTAATTAAATGACCACAGTCACATGGATTTTTGTGTTGATTGGAGCAAATGATATGGTTATATTTTCTAAAAGCTTTCCATTCCTCAAATCAAGTGAGAAATTAGAAAACTAAATAATTTTATTTCTAGAAGCTTCAGATATATTTCACAAAGAGCAGTAACCGAGAGAACATATTGCAAAATGTCTTCATGTCAGATACACTCTCTGTGTCACCTACTGAAAATCTTGGCTCACCATCAGCCAAACTTGGGCTTGATACCAAAAGGTAACCTTGACCTAGGCTTTCTGCCATAAAAAATGTGAAACATTCTTTCACTCTACAGCATTTAAGAATATTGCTTGTTTTTGTGTTTGAAAATGGCTTTTGACAACAAAGTCAAAAGAACAGTTTATAAGCACTAGTTTTGTACGTAGAGACTATCTTCTGATTTGTGGCTATTTGTACTTAGAGACTATCTTTTTTATTTGTGGCCATCTATAGAGCTATTATTATTTGTACTGTGTCTTTACTTCTCAGTGCTGAACAAAGTATACTCTACAGGATTATCTCCCTGAAGTTCTTTTCCAGAACCTCATAGCTAGGTCTTATTAATTACTTACTCTCCCTCAGATTTAGTCTCATCATCTATAAAATGGAAAAATAAGGCTGATCTCACAGGAAGATTAAACATGTGAAAATTAAATATGTTACTATATCTAAAATACCCAGTAGTCAGATCAGAACTTGGCACATAGAAAAGAATCAATAAAAAGCAAATCATTTATTTGTTGAAGATTGTGTTAAAGATGTCTGTATGGCTCCTGGGTTTCAAGAATCAAACTCTTCACTCCGTTTTTCTCTGTCCAAGTGAGACTGAAGCATATTCACCAGGGAGTTAAAGCTCATTATGCCCTTGGATGAAGCTCAGTTTCCTCACTCTCCAGGTTTAAGTTCACATTCAGGTTAAACCTCAAAAGTAACCCGATGGTCTTAATTAGCCATACGCTACCCGAGACCTTCTTTCCTGTGAACAAGACCGAGGCATCGGGAGCAGGAACTACTTGTCTTTGGTTTGGAAGCCAAGCTGGTCCTCAGTCCCCACGAAGCTCTAATGTTATGTCTTGGAGATGCCTAGAGCTCTGCCCTCTCTACCTCAGTTTTTTTCTAGGATTCCATTCCTTCTTGATGGGAACATGTGGAAAATCTTTTCCCTGTGACTGAAAAATAAGAAACTGTTTAACAAATATAAATGAAATAAAATAAAATCTCAAAAGGAAGTATTCAGCAGCAGTAAAGGAAGGGCCCTATGCCACAGCTGATGTTTGAAGCAACAGCACCAACATGCTGTGGATAAAGCTGCGTTAGTGGAATCGGTGTCCCGAGCATGTGACAGTGTTAGGTGCTACTGCAGCCGCTAAATGAGAAAAATAATCCTGCTCCCCCGAGGCCTTACAATGCAGTAGTGCTAATGGGATGCATGTGCCAACACGTTTAAGAGAGAGTATGTGAAAAGGTCTCAAACACACTTGGGAATTCAGGAGAGAGAATGACTACAGGGAATCAGGAAGCCTTCATGGAGATTGTGTCATCAGACGTGGGTAGAATTACATCAGGTAGAGAGGATGGGAAGCACATAATGCCTAAGGGAATGAGCATGGGAAAGCATAGAGCATATCTATCCAATGACATTGGCTTTGATTTGAACACAGGAAATCTGTAGGGGAGCAGTAGGAGATGAATCGAAGTAAAGCCAGTCAAAGACTAAAGAAGTAAGGTCTTTTTTTTTTTTTTTTTTTTTTTCAGCAAATTATGGGTGTACATATGTTTAGGTTACGTGTGTTGCCCTTGGTTCCCCCCCCACCGAAGTCCGTGTTTCAAATATGTCCATCCTTCGGGTAGTGCGCATTGCCCTCCTTGTGTATACAAATACCCCTCCCCTCCTCCTTCTTCCCCCCTCCTCCCACTACCCTCCCCCTTCCCCAGCATCCAATAGATGTTGTTCTGATATGTGCATTTATGTGTTGATTAGTTAATACCAATTTGATGGTGAGTACAAATGGGTCCCGTTCTGCTGCTCTTGTGGTGCTCCACTTTGGATAATGGGCTTAAGTTTAATCCAGGAAAGTGTAAGAGGTACTAGATCACTGTCATTTCTTATGATTGAGTAATATTCCATTGTGAACATATACCAAATTTTGATAATCCACTCATGGATTGACGGGCACTTGGGTTGTTTCCACATTCTTGCAATAGTGAATTGTGCTGCCATAAACATTCGGGTGCAGATGTCCTTATCGTAGAATGTTTTGTGCTCTTTTGGGTAGATGCCTAATAGTGCTATTGCTGGATCGAGTGAGGTCTTGAATGTCAACAATGATTAACTTTAAAGACAATGGAGAGCCATCAAAAACTTTTGCTTAGGGACTAATAAGTGACTCTGTGTTTTAGGAAGATCATTTTGATTGACAGCAGTGTATCGGATGAGTTAGGAAAAGGAAAATGAGTCCAAATTGGAAATTTTAGTAACTCAGGCAGAAACCATGAAGACACTACACGTGGAACTAAGAGAGGAGGTAAGAAAGGCATGGCTGAGCTAGAATCTATCTGGCATCTAGATAAGATGCTGCTACAAGGCGATCAGCCTTGGTGACTGGGAGAAAGATGATGTTCTCCATAGAAACTAGGAATGAAGAGAAGTAGCTGGCTTTGTCCCTGTGAGAAACTTGGGACTGTGCCTCTGCTTTTGTACCAGTGGAGTTTGACTTGATAAAGAGAAAAGTGAAAGAAGCACTTGGACTTAAGACTAGGGAAGAATCAGTTCTGCAAATTGATTTGGAAGTTTTCTCTTGGGCAAAAGTTGAAGCCACATATTTGTAAGATTAGTGACAAAGTAATTTAAAAAAAAAGGTCACTTCACAGTGTCCCATCCCACAGAGATCAGGAACAATGAAGACTGAGAAAGGCCGATGGAGGAATCAGGACAGTGGGCATCATCTCAGAAAGTGGGGAACAAGATTGCCATTCAGCATGGGATCCTCTCTTAGGATGCTGGGCTGGGCTTCCTCCTGGTTCAGTGGTGGTACCAAGCTCTGTGTCTGGGCGTTCCTGAAAGTCATAGTGTTCTTTGTAATTTGATTCCCAGTTCAGAGCAACTCTGAGCGTTTTACAAACTGAATGACGGCAATCAGTGGTTGCTGCTCTTCACTCTCCTACTAAGAACAGAAGGCACAGGAAGGACAGCAAGCACATCCCCACGAATTGACCAGGCTGAAGGAGAATGATGTCAGGCTGAACTAACAAAACGAACATCTTCTGAACTGTCGAGAGACAAAAGTACAACACATTTAGTTATGGAAGGAATTGATTTTTATTCACGATTCATGAGTTAGGGCAGCTTCCATTCTATAAAATAGAATGAGAGCTCCCAGTGGGCAACGGCAGAACAGTGGGTTATGTAAGGTCGGAACAAGGGAACAGAACAGTAGAAAAAAGCTGATTAATAAATGTCAGGTTATGTTAGGTTACCTTTCTGTAAGGATTTAAAGCAGAATGGACTTCCTTACTATGCTGACTCAGGTAAACTGGGATCTCCCGTTTTCAGGAAAAACTGGTCTGTTTTGGGATCTATCTGCTTCCTTAAAGTTTCAGTTTGATTATGTGGCATTTAGCAGAAGTGATTCCATTTTGGTTTGGTCTATGTCTGTTGGGGCCGATTGTAGGAGCTCAGTCCAGAACAATGGCCTCCCATGATTTTTGTTTAATAACACCAATGCCATGAATAAAACAAAAAAAACCCCACATAATTTCAATATAATTATGGAAAAAGTTCCACTTAGGTTATATCTTTAGGTGAAAACCAAATATTTCTTTTGCTTACAACTTAAAGGTAAAAACATACTATGTGAGTTTAACAATAATATTTAAAATAAATTCAAATTAACATGTGCATATATATAATTATCAAATTCATTTTCCAGCCAGGAATGCCTAGGGAAAGATACTTAGTTTTGATACCTTCTGATTTTAAACTTGGTAAATGTATTTTTAAACATTTCAAACATGAATTCAGTGGTTGAATTATTTAATACATACCAAATATCACTACAGTTTTTTTAAAAAAGAAAACCATCTTGTGAACCAATAAAATCAGATTTATAATGTTTTAATAGAGAAAAATCACCTTTTAAAAAATTCAAAAATAAATAAACATGCCTTCCAGTTTTTTAAATGTCTAACTCTGGATGTGAAATTGAGTAGAGACCTACAGCAAAAATACAGAAACCATTGAATTATAGCATTACCAACGACTTTTAATAAAGTTGACTTTCCCTTACTAAATATTTCTGAATCCATATCTATTTTTCTGAGTAAAGAGAAATGATTTTTTAAATGTAGTTTCCTGAAAGATCAACTGTTGTTTGCATATCACAAATGATAAAAGAACTAGACACTTTTTGCAGAACGTGATGCTAAAAACCCATGATTGTTCAACTATTCTAAAGACAAATACTTACATAACACACTATGGTTTTAAGCACTTTCATATAAATTCTTATTGGATCCTTATATTAATCCTATATGCCAATTCCTGTTGCTAATTTCTTCTAAAGATGAGAAAACTAAAACTAAGACATTCACCCATGTCAAAGTATAAAAGTTGGGATTTGGATTCAGGTCTATTAACTCTGGTGCTCGTCAGGTAAAATTACTGTTATTTATGGAAAGAAATTTTTTGATAAACTCAATTCTGTATTATGGGGCAGACACCAATTCATATTGTGTTCTTCCCTTGGCGACATGGACAGATACGCACTTGAAGTCATATACATCTTGATGATGAGAAATACAGTATCTTTCTACAGTCAAATTTGAATACACAGACCCCAATTATTATTAGACTTGAACCATGAAGAAACATTTTTGTACACATTTTGTGCACACATTTTGCACACGGTAATTAGGATGGAGAATTCACCCATTTGTGAATTCCATGCTACATGAATCAGCTGTGAGGCTCTTCTGTATAAACGGATAACTGAACATGGTGTGGTGGATGCTGTAGGTGACCTGGGTATGAAGCAATGAAAGAATATAAGTGCAGAATCAAAATATTGTATATGGAGACAAGGGGGAGAAAATTCAGGAAAACCTATGGAATAACTTGGCCCACACTCCCAAAATAAACAAACCAATAAAACCATCCCTGCTACAGACAATGAGGCTGAATCTGAAGCTGTTATTCCTCTTCTCACTCTGCGCTGAGGCGTCTGAAGGCAAAAATAAACAATTTCCAGCTATTCTGCTGCTGAATGGCTTTCAAAGAATCCTGAAAAACAGAAGATTTTGTGTAAAATAATATCCAAAAATTATTTTAAATGGAAGGGACCTGGGCTCAGTCAACCAGGAAACTAAACTCTCCCAGCAGTATTCTTCATCCCAGGCCACATCCTTGGGAAGAAACAAGGGAAACAAACACACTCTCTGTTTTTAAAGCCACAACTTGCCTGTTTAGGCTTCCCTAGCTAGGCTCTGCGACAGCAGAATTTGGTGTCACTTGTTTGAGACAGGTGGGTATGTGCTCACGTCCTAAAGAAATCACAGTTCAAGCCAAACCAATTTCTACAAATGAAGTCTTTATTCATTCATTCATTCATTTCTTTATTTTGTTCTCATATTTCCATTTAGCCAGGAAATATGAACAGTTTCAAAGTCAGTTGAAAAGTTCAAAACGTCTAATAAAAATAGGCTGAACTGGATGATGGTTTTCATAAATGAATGAATGAATATATAAAATGTTCTCTTTTGAATCTTCTGGTTACACTTCATAAGAGTGAAAATCTAAGATCACCAGAGCTGTATTCTCCAGCTAGTCTCAGGGGACCTGCAGCAGTATTCTCAGACACAGAAAATATTTTCTTGTCACTTCAGAAACGAGGGGAATGAAAACTTCCTTTTGGTTCAGTGCCCACAACATTTTCACCACTACAGTGGACGCACATCTATCAAGGCACCGTCTGCAAACAACATGACCATCCAAGCAAGTGCCAATACAACCGCCAGCAGCTGCCTCTGGTCTCCTGCCTGGATCCCTTCGCTGGGAGACAGCCGGCTTCCTAAACTACCTACTCCTGGAATTTAGATTCCACTTCTCTACGAAGCAAGAAATGGTTTTTATCGATTTAAATCAGCACTTCAACTCCAAAACCAAATGGTGTTTAATAAACTGTTGTAAATGACGTGGGAAATGGTTATAGCCGAGTGTAGTAAAAGATTATAGAGGTTAGAAAAAAGGGAGCATGGAACTGATGGAGCAGAGAAATCTCTTGGGGTTTAAATGGGAGCCAAAGTCTACAAAAAGGGAAAAAGCCATGGAGGCGAGGAAGATGGCAATGATGAGAAGACAAAACTAAGATAGCCTTATTGCTCACAACATCGGAAATCGGCAAAAGTGTCACATGGTGTGTTACAGCACTGGCAGCTGCTGCTGAAATCAATTAGACAATGCATGGCTGTGGGGCTCAGGCGCCAGCGCCGTGGAGATCAGAGTTCAATATAATACAGGCTGATAATAGGACTGTTGCAAAGGCTGAAAGCTGGCCCTCACCTTCAGCTACCCCAAATGATAAGAGAAAGAGTAGCAAAACTAAAAATGCAGTAACAAGGGAAAGGGGAAACAAAGTCAACATTATACATGCTTTGCTGAGTTACTATCAAATTCTGTATTGTGTTGATTCTTCTTCTTCTTTCCAGATTTCTCTGCTCATGGCATTTGATACTTGTGCATGGGGCATACTCAGTGCCTGCTCGTAGTTCAATACCATAAAATTGAGAATCTTGGCTTTTGTCCCCAAACAGGAAGAACAGTTAGGCAAAGCGTGTAAAAGACAAAAGGTGTCCTGCAGTATATTCCAAAATTATTGAATGTGTCTTTAAGAATTATGAAAAAAATAGATTAATCAGAAATACCTTGTATCCAACCAGTTGCCATTTTCTTCCAATTCTGCTTCCAAGGTAAATTTCTTTATTTTCCCTTCTTTTGTATTTTTATGTTTATTGCCCCAAGTCAGGCTTTCGCTCCTTCACTCTTGTATTATTGCTTCTAACTAATAAAGCTGTGCCTTACATTAAGCCTGTACCTATTGCCAGATGAATATTTCTGACTCACTCATCTGATGTTTTCCTGCTCGAAACTTATTTTATGTGTGCATTCCAACTGGGACTGAATAAAAAACAAATTCTTTAGTGTCTATTTTTAAAACAGAGCAGCATGCCTACACACCATTAATGTCTAATAAAAGTTTTTACCTCTTGTAGCAAATGACCTTGAATTTGCTGGGTTCAGATTGACTTTGCTCATTGCCACATTCCTGGTACTCAGTTGCCAACCATCATCACTAGACTTTGTGTCTCCTTTCGGCTAGCATCTCACCCTTTGGATTTGATTGCAGATTCTGCTTTTCCTGGTTTGGCACTCAGCATTCCCTAGTAGAGCTCCCAGACACCTCAGAAAGATAGATTGGTATGGGATTGTGGGAAAACTTTGCAGAAGCCATCAAGGATGTTCTGCCTTTATAGCTAATACAAGTTTCTTCCTGATCTCTTGAATTTACCTCATTGTAGGAAGCACCTATTATCATGGGAAAATGATTATTGTGGTAAATGAAAATATTTCCAATTGTTCTACAAAGCTTCATTAATGTATTGGACATCCATCTACCTACAATTTGTGTAAATTTGGTCACAGATGATTCTAACTTTATTTCAATATTCTGTATCCAGGAAATTTTAATGTTGTAACATTTGTATTATGAATTGGAAGTTTTAATTATCTGATGTCATTTGACTTACAAGAAACCACTTGGAAATGAATTAAATACTAATACATTCCTGTAAGTAAAATGAAATATACAACTACGTATAAATACATAATAAAATAGATAACTATTAATGTCATTATGTAATATATAACATATATATTATACTATAATTATTATAATACATAATAAAATATATAATCATATAAATATTTTATTCCTTGGATTTTTCATTTCAGAGAGTCTCTCTTCCTACCCTGTTTTTATTGCTAAAGTTTTTTACTACATGGGGCTATTTTTATAAATGAAAGTAAAACAGAAAAAAAAAGTAAAGATGGCAACTAAGAACTAATATAATTGACATAGAGAATTACCATCTGTTAAATGCTCGCTGTGCTGCTGGACTGGCTGTTTCATAGACTTTATGTCATTTATTCCTTGTAAGTACCGTTGAGTACCCAATATTCCTCCATTTCTCAAGAAGAGGGGAATTAAGATTAGGCAGTTCAGTAAATGAAAGAGCAAAGCTTCAAACTTTCTGAATACAAAACCCATGCTCTTAACCAATCTGGCATCTTTATTTGTCTCTATAATTATTTTTAAGTCCACACATGGAAAGATGTTTTATAATAGCTAGACTCATTGCTTCGGTAAGGAGGTCAAGGCAGCATGGAGCGTCATTGGTTTAAATGACCTCCCTCTGTAGTAATAAACTGTGGTAAAGCTCCTGATATATTACTGTAGGATTTTTATTGGAAAAAGTATCTCATGATTACTGTTTCATGGAGAAAATAGTTCTTGGATAAAAACCAGGGTTTAGAAAAGAATTGTTTGTCTCTAAAAAGTGCGTCAACCTTATTAACCCCAGCTGTAGGGCCTGAAAAACAGATGTCTGAGATCCCTGAAGACTTCAAAATAAATACTGTTGTAAAAGGCAGAAGGAAAAGGAAAATGTATTATATAAAGTTTTATGTCTGGTATCACGATGGTTGATAAAATCAACCACATTTGAACAAGTGCCATCAAAATACTAGACTCAATGGACCATCACACATCAACCTTGCCTTGAGTCGATAGAAATTAGAAATGATTTTCATTATTAAATTCCTGAGTTAATTGATGCTGTAAACGTGGAGACTGAGTAAAACATCAGAGACAAACTGAGGTTTACACAACAATATGCTATGTTTGCTAAGTTTCTCTCTTGAGTTTTCATTCACATCCCTAAATAACTAATAACAACTAAAAGTTGCATAGCCTAGGAAGGAAATATTGTCAGGTGTTCTCTTTGTTTACCAATTACCAAAGTAGAGGAAATGGGCTTTAGTTGCATCTGGAAGGATTAGGTTAAAATGATTAGTAATAATAAGAAGGAAGTCTATACATTAAATATAAAAAAAAATTTCTATAAGAGATAAAGTAGATATAACTTTATACATGTAAAGTATATTTAAGACTTTTCCATGGCAATGTTTTAAAACAGGTCAGAATCTGGTTGCCATGATTCTTCTGGATAAAATTGAAACTTTTGAGGGCAGACAACCACCATATTTGATAGCCAAGGACCCTTCCTGACCCAGATCCTCATGTCATTTTCTAAGATCCTCTTGTTGTCCCTTTGAGAGCCCATCCTAAAGGCAGGACAGGTGGAGGGGAGATATGTCACCTAATTTACGAGTAAGAAACCATCCTGGGAAATGATGACATCTCCCTTAAGTGGTTTTCCTTGAGCCCTTCCTCTTCCAGATATTACTTTAAGAAAGAAAAAAATAAAGTACTATGCATACTTTTATTATTTTTTTTGAAAAAAATAAGCTTCATACAGCTGTAATTTGAATTGAAATTAAAAAGCTATAAATATTCCCCAAAATGGGGAAAATAACTTTATTGAGATATCAAATATTGGAGCTTTACAATCACATTTTTTTCACCTAACTTTTACTTAAAGTGCTGTTTAAATAATACCTGACTAGATTACAGCATTAAATAACTAAATAATTCAGGAGGAAAATCTACCATCGCAAAACAGAATTACAGATTCGTTTTTTTGCATTATGAAAGTCAAGGAAAAATCACTCCCCACAAAGAAAACCTGATCTATGATCTTAGTCTATGTGTATTATTAATGTCATGATGCCGTTGTCCCATAGAGGGTAACATTTGGCTGCTATTTGCATCATTATTATTTAGCCTTTATATAACACATTCATCTTTTGTTAGGTTTAAAAGGTCAATTGTGACCTAAGAGTTTTCCAGGTTTCCCTTTCTTTTCTTTTCTTGAATTCAGCAAGACATTTCTTTGGTTTGCAGTACTCTTGAAAGATTCCATGCTGAGTGGAAAACTGAACACTAAGGATACTTCAAGGATACATGTCTTGTCGGCCCTGCTGATTTATATGTTGAAAACATGCGTCTTCATCTGATTCAGGACATGCCCCCACCTTTGGCCAGCCTCTTCAGACACCATCTCAGCAAACAGGAGGAACAGGTGGCATGTGTTGAGCTCAGGTTTTGCTTTCCATAGCGGAGGAGGAATTGGCTTCTTTTTAGTAGGTATAATCTTTTGTTGCTGACAATCATAAACTGTTTAAGAACTAATCTTTAAAGGACTTGCCGTAAGTGGCTTGAGTTCTCAATGTGAATGTAGCCATGAGCATACCAGTTTGTGTCACTCTCTGTCCTGCTGCCTTAATCCCACCCAGTCATACAATCAAAGGGAGCTGGACTCGGAAATGTTTTAGGAATTCTCGCCCAAAGCAACAGGGGCCTGATTCCAGTATTATGGCTTTCCAAGGCTAGACAGAATCTAGTGCTCTGTGTATGCAACAAATTGTAGGAAGATTTGTCTTCTCTGTCCACACTCCCCCAGCTCCTCCTTCACCACCACCTGGTGCATTTAGCTTCAGCTCCAGCTGCATGCTGAGAACGGAGGCTGACCCTGAATCCCAGCCTGAATAAATCCGTTAACTCCAACCGAGCCAGTTAGCACCCACACTGACCCCACTTAGTAATTCTCAAATAAGGTGCCCCGTCTTTGTTCACACACTTGTTTGTGTCTCCACAGAAGACCTCTGAGTGAGTCACCGTGCCTTCTGCCCACCTGTGCCTACCTTTCCACAAAGGTAGCTCATCTTTTAAGACAGAAAGTTGGCCACAGGGCAGAGATGATTGTCTGGCTTCAGACATAACTAAGTACTCCTGTCTGCATCAACAAGGAACATCTTTACAAGCAATTTCTAGTAAGAGTTTTAAAATCAACTAATTAACACCAAGACCTTCCTCCCCACCACACCTTCCCCCTGTCATCAGCCCACGCCTTTGCCGTCCTTCCTTCTACTTCTGTGTTCTCATTGAAGTCCCTGGGTTCCCAAACCCATCTGTGTTCTTTCGAGCTCCCAGCCATTTCCTCCCACCGTGCCCACCTTCTGCCCTCGAGCCCTTCCTCACACTCAGAAGGCCTTTCCTTGCGTATAATCCAGCCCCTCCTCAGGATGCGGCCTCACCTGACCTCGCCTCTGTACATCTTCGTCCTGCAGGCGGGTGTCCTTGTTCCTCACACTCTCCCCTGTCACGTCTAAACAGTTCCTTGTTCTTCCTCCCCCACAGGCTTTTAGCGTGATTATTACATCTAATTCTTTCCTCCTCCCTGTTGCTGGGATTTACTTACTTCCCTTTTGGCTCCCAGTTGGAAGCAATTGACCCAGATTCTTTGAAAATTCTCCCACGTGGCTTAAAGCTTTGGCCCTACCCCTATTCCCACCATCATCCTGGATGACCTAACTGTCCCCCCGAGGACACAGTCGGCATCACAACCTCGCAGGCACTTGCTTTCTTCCGTTTCTTTCAGCCCCCCACCGTCATGGGCACGCCCTACATGTTGCCATCCCCCAGAACTGCCTCCTTTCTGACACTTTGAATTTCACCATCCCACTCCCTGGCCACCTTCTCTATTTATGCATATTTCTCATGACTCACTCTTCACTCTTACTGAAACCATCAGTTCCTGGACATCTCCCTTCTCTCCCACTGTATCAGCAACTCTCTGGCCTTTCCTCTTTGTCTGTTAGCCTGGACTCCTTCTTACAGTTGCCAGGCAGTTCTACTTTTCCCGTTAAACTTTAGCCTTAGATGAATCCGAACATAGGACTTTTGCCATTATACCCCTTAACTGATAAATCTTGCTAAAGAAACTCACAACTTAAAATTTATGGCCTCCTATCTCTGGGCTCTCATCAGGCACTGAACACATAATCCATCAGAGGCTGCTTTACCACATACATGCCATATGGTATTTTTAAAAATGAACTCATTTTATTGAAATTTGACTAAGCTTGAACTAACAATTTATTGTTGACATTCTATGTATTGACTTTCACAAATACTATTTGTGATACTTTTTAAACCATAAGTATATAATTTTTGTGTGTTTAAAAATAAAAAGACACCATGCTATATCTGGTTTGGTATCTCCTAACCAGGGTGGTAAATATACTTCTTTCGCATGCCAGTTTCAATGGTTGGAAGGCCACCGACTCATTTTTATTCACTGCTGGACACCAGGTGCATAATAATGTGGTTAACAAGATTGACATACAAAGGATTAGGTAAGACAGATATTTCACTGCTTAGAACAGGGCCTGGCTAACAGGTATTCCACCGTTAGGTTTCAGCTTAAACAGAACTTCTTCAAAGACTGTCCACCTCTAGGCTTGATTAGATGTTCTTGCTATCTGTCCCCCCCAGCAACTGTTAAACAGTCTCTCTTCCCCAATAGCCTATAAGTTCCCCTGAGAGACCTGCCTGTCATGCCTACCACAGTATCCTACACTTAAGCACCTAACACCTAGCAAGAGCTTGATAAATATTTGCTGAATAAATTAACTCTGCGGTCCCATTCTGCATGTCTAAACCTGTTCTTTGCATATTCTTCCTGTTCTAGCCAAACTAGGCCACTTGCTGTTCCCCTAAAGGCTCCACATATCCCAACTTTGATATCCACAGACTGACACTGCATTGAATTGCTCCCTTGGAACACAAACCCAACATGCCTGGTTTCAGGCATGTATTCTTCAATGTCCTTTTCCAGTTCTACCCTCTTTAGAAAGTATTTCCTGATCCTCTCTTCCCATTTGGAATTCCTGAACATTTTATCATTTTCATGTATTTTTAGAACTGGAAGGGACCTTAAATCTGATTTGGTCCAACTTTCTAATTCAACACATGACAAAACAGTCTCACAGCAGGCAGGGCTTTCTCCAAGGTGACTCTCTTCAGTTGAGGACTTGAGCCTAGAAATCAAGTCTCCTGTGTCCTTTCCACTACATAATGCCACCTTCCTAAGGCAGATGGCCAACGTCACCATTATCAAGGAAGAGCTCTGACTCATCTGATGGATGTGTGGGTATCTATTACAATAGGCATACGTGATCACAGTGGGGTGCTTACAATTTAAAAAAATGCTGTCTAATTTTCAGAAAAGAATTACTTATGCTTACTAAATGTGGTTTTTTTTCGGTAAATTAGGATATTCATATATGAGAAATGTTCACAGTGAAATGCATCTGTATTAATGAGTATAATATTGAAGAGCATTTCTCACTCTCATGCAACTTAAATATATTCACCCAGGTTCTAGAGTTTTATTTTTACAAAAGCACTTTACTCTGGGAGGCAGAGGCGGGCAGATTGTTTGAGCTCAGGAGTTCGAGACCAGCCTGAGCAAGAGCGAGACCCCGTCTCTACCAAAAATAGAAAGAAATTAATTGGACAGCTAAAAATATATAGAAAAAAAAATTAGCCGGGCATGGTGGCGCATGCCTGTAGTCCCAGCTACTCGGGAGGCTGAGGCAGGAGGATTGCTTGAGCCCAGGAGTTTGAGGTTGCTGTGAGCTAGGCTGACGCCACGGCACTCACTCTAGCCAGGGCAACAGAATGAGACTCTGTCTCAAAAAAAAAAGCACTTTAAAGCCAAAGACATCATAGATTAATCTCCAAAGAGAAGCTTTTATGAGCTCTTCAACCAGAATCTAGACCTGAAATCATTTTCTAAACTAAACTACAGCTTTCCGCTTTTATGGCTGAAGCATTTAGCAGAGGTTGAAGAGGTGTTTGTGCTCCAGTATATTTTGTCCGTGATCTCTACAGTGCTTTGCTAATTCCTGTTACCATCCTGCTGCCTGTTCTTCTTTTAGTTTAACCTGTTAACATGTTTTGTTGTCCATATGTCATTATTAGCAAAGATTGATGCAGAGTCTCTTACCAAAGAGAACGTAATACAGCAGGCAATGTAGCATTGTTCTAGCAAGTCCTTGTTTTTTTATAATTTCTGAACATCTTAGCATTCACCCTGTCTGCTCTTCTTTACCAACCCCATTTAGCAGAATCATGCTCATCTTTCAAGGCCCAGCCAAGTTCACGGCCGACTCAGAATTCTTACTCACATCTGTCAGCACTGATGGCTCCATCTGCTGCATCCCAGAGATGGATAGTCCTTCCGAGCAGGAGCAGCATGAATCTCCATCAATATTTTGAAACTGGTGGACCCTTCTATTGATGCTACCTATTTTGCTAAAGTGCTAAAATAGAAAAAGATCTGCTAATGCTGTGTAACCAGTGTTCTAAGATGGGAATGGTTGATAGTCTGGAAATTTCTAATACATATGAAGTTAGCAACTAGCTGCTATTAGATGAAATTTTGAGCTAAGAAGACTTAAAAATTGAATTTCCTAAAAACACTTCTGATACACAAACAGGCAAGGATAAGGGTTATTTTCCAAGAAGTTGACAAGGAAATAAAATTATCCTGAAAAAAGGGAAAGACAATGTATCAGTGAAAATTAGCCTACATTAAATGCTACTATGTGTCAGGAATTATGCTAAACACTTTATGTCATTTTACACTTGATCTTAGCCAAAAGCCGAGAAGCGATACTTTATGTCATTTTATTTAATTCACACAACCATACTGGGAAAGAGGGTAACTTGAACAAAATATCTGGTTAGTTGGTGTCCATACTGACGCTGGCCAACAATTCTGGTATGTTGTTTGTTCTTTCCTCTACTCCACACTGCCTGCATGGAGATGCAAAATAGACTATTTTCCTAGAGAATCGATAAATACGGACAATGTGAGAATTGTAGTGACAGGCAGAGCTTTTGCTATGTGTTTGTCCCTGACCAAATACATTAATAACTGCCACGACATAAACTGTCATGCTGCTGAAAAAAAAGTTGGAAGGAATTCACAAGGTTTTAGCTTAGTATTAATACTAATAGCAACCGGTCTTTAATATTGCTTTATGGTACCAACACTATTAAGCTAGTGTAAACATAAAAGAAAATTAAAACTTAGTTCTTAAAGTAAAATTAAAGTTCTGGAATTAAAAGCTATTATATGAAATACTAAGAAGTAAGACTATGCACAAAACAGTTTTATTTGATGTAATTATAACCCAAAAGGCCTGAAAACTTATATGAAATAGTGGTTTAGGATAAATAAACACTGAGCAGATTTTGGAAGTTTAAGTTTATAGGAGGCTTCAATAGATTATTCAATTCATCTTCCTGTCTTTGGGAAGAACTTTATTTAAATGCATCCCAGGACAAGGTACGGTGGCTCAGGCCTGTAATCTTAGCATTTTGGAAGACCAAGACAGGAGGATTGCTTGAAGCCAGGAGTTTGAGACCAACCTGAGCAAGAGCAAGAACCCCATCTCTACAAAAAATAGAAAAAGTTAGCTGAGCGTGATGGCGCATGCCTGTAGTCCCAGCTACTTGGGAGGCTGAGGCAGGAGGATCACTTGAGCCCAGGAGTTTGAGGTTGCAGTGAGCTATGATGATGCCACTGCACTCTAGCCCGAGAGACGGAGCTAGATTCTATCTCAAATAAATAAATAAATATAAAAATAAATAAATTCATCCCAATAAATTTTTCTCTGGGCTCTTCAAAATCTCTAGAAAAAAGAGAGAAAGAAAAAAAAAAGGCCATATCTTCCCTTAGCAAAGTTTTAGTATACTTGATAAACACTTCGAAGTGGAAAATTTTCTATCATTTGGGCAAGCATTTACTCTTTGGAGCTGTTTCCAATCCCCATAATATTTTATTACTTGCTGTACATCCTTAGCACTTTGTAATGCTCTGCCATTTGAAGGTTAAACCACGCAAACCCGCACAGATCGTGGAACCCAGAAGCTCAGAGAGCTTATTAAGCCCGCCGCACTGTGCTGTCAGCCCTTGCTGGCTCTACACACCCCACCCCTCCCAGCAGGATGAGGTGAAGATGTTGCCCCATTGATCCCTGCCCAGTGCTAGAATCAGTCTGGCTGCTCTAGCAGAAGAGTAGGGGACCACAGGAACATGTATTGACCTAAAATGTGTCTTTGTGTTGGCTAATCTGCGTCCCAGGGTTTCCTCTAACAGGTACACCAAACTCCAGCCATCTCTCCTGATCAATTTTGCTTCACTAAGTTCAGGATTGTATTAGTTTCCTAGGGCTGCTGTAACAAATTATCACAAGCTTGGTGGCTTAAAGCAAGAGAAATTTCTTCACTCACAGTTCTGGAGGACAGAAGTTCAAAATCAAGGTGTCAGCAGGGACTCAGTCCTTCCAAAGGCTTTAGGGGAGAAGACTTCCTCACCTCTTTAAGAGTCTCTGGTGGCTTGAAGCATTCTTTGATAGTGGCTGCACAATTGCAGTCTCCACTTCTTTGACTTTTTTTTTTTCCAGCTTTATTGAAATGTCATTGACAAACACAAGTTGTATATATTTAAGGTGTACTGCATGATGTTTTGATACATGTATACATTGTGATTACCACAATCAAGCTAATTAACATATCCATCACCTCATTTAGTTACCTTTTTTAATGGTGAGAACACTTAAGATCTACTCACTTAGCAAATTTCATGTATACAATACATTGTTATTATTATAACTATAGTTACCATGTTATACATTAGGTTTCCAGAACTTATTCATTTTACGACTGAAAGTTTGTACCCTTTGACCAAAATCCCACTTCCCTCAGCCCCCTGCCCCAACCCCTGGCAACAACTATTCTACTCTCTATTTCTATGAGTTCGATTTCTTTAGATTCTACATATAAGTGAGAACATGCAGTACTTGTCTTTCTAGTCTGACTTATTTCACTTGACATAATGTCCTCCAGGTTCATCCATGCTGTCTGTCTTCACACGGCCTCTGCTATGTCTGAAATCTCCTACTCCCTTCTTCTCTAAGAACATATGTCATTGGATTAAAGTCCATCCACATACTCCAGGATAATCCCATATCAAGATTTTTAACTTAATTAGATCCTCCAAGATCTTTTTCCCAAGGTTACATTGACAGCTTTCAGGGGTAAGTGCAAAGACATATCTTTTGGGGCTACTATTGGATCCATTGTAAGGATATTGTTTCAGTTATGATTCCTTATGCCTGGACCTTGTTTCTTCTATCTTCAGCATTTGGTTGATACTTCCGGAACTTTATCACTGATACCACCCATCCCAACCACAAGTTTTCCTCCACCTAGATATTCCACTTCTATAACATAAGGCAGCAACCCTGCTGGGGCTTTGGAAGCAGAGGGCCAGGATTCAAATACAGATTTCACCACCTTATGAATTCCTTCATTCATAAATATTTACACCTACTTATTGCCAGGTACTGTCCAGGCATTGATGGTGGAGCATTATAGAAACAGTCCAAGTCTGTCTTCTTGAAGGTAACATTTGAAAGTAGGAGGGGAAAGGCAATAAACAAATAAATACAGTATATAATATGTACTGACAAGTGCTCTGAAGAACAATGTAACAAGGTAAGGGCACAGAGAGTCATGACTGGGAAGGTGAAGTTTCAGATGGGGTTGTCAGGGAAGGCTTCTACTACGAGGTAACATTTGGCAGAGACTTGAACAAAGTGTCGGACTATGCCACGAGAATATCTGGGGACGTGCCCTGCTAGAGGAGGGAATAGCAATAGCGCCTCAGCGCAAGAAGGACCTTGGTGAGTTTGGTGTGTTTGACAATAGACAAGAAGATGGGTTATCGCACGTATCTTCATTACAGCATTATTCACAGTAGCCAAAATGTGGAAGCAAACCAAGTGTTCGATGATGGATAAACGGATACACAAAATGTGTATATATACACAGCAGAATAATATTTAGTCTTAAAAAGGAAAGAAATTCTGACACATGCTTCAACATGGATGAATCCTGAGGACATTTCGCTAACTGAAATCAGCTAGCTACAAAAGACAAGTACTGTACGATTCCACTTACAAGGTACTTAAAGTAATCCAGTCCCTAGAGGTAGGGCCTAGAGGGTTAGTTTTGCAAAATGAAAAGAGTTCTGAAGATTGGATACACACAGTGTATTCACTTAACACCGCTGAACTGTACACTTAAAAATGGTTAAGATGGTAAATTTTATGTTTTGTGTATTTTACCACAATTAAAAGGATAATAGAAAAACACAACTATTAAAGCTCTGTAAGCCTCAGTTGCTTCACCTGTAAAATGAAGACAACAGTAGTAATCATATCACACATTCGATATCAGAAGGAACAGGATTATCCATGAAAAGTGCTTTAATGCCCCTGGCTTGTAAAAACAGCTCCTCTCAAGGTGACTGTCCTCACTGTCACCATTGCTGTTGTTCTTGCTGTCATACCCATTAACAATTCTGCAGGACTCTATCTCTTTACTCCACATCGTATTGTTCAAAGCACTAAACTTCACATGTGAAATTATTTTATCTGTTATAGACTCTACTATCTCATTTGCTATCTTCCTCATGAGAGCAAGAATTCCTGTTTTAATTTACACAGTGGCCCCAGAGCCTGGAGCAGTGCTGGCACATAGCAGGTACTAATACATATCGATTGAATAAATTCATTCTTTCTGTTATTGTTATTGTCATTATTCTATGACAATATATCCCAGCACAACCAGTTAAGTACTCTTAAGTACAAGAGATGGTGCTGGTGAGTCCAGGTGACCCCTAGAGCAGTGATCCCCAACCTTTTTGTCACCAGAGACTGTTTTCATGAGAGACAATTTTTCCATAGACGGGATAGGGGGCTGGTTTCAGGATGATTCAAGCGCATTACATTTATCGCGTACTTTAAACAGAAATTTCAGGCCACTTTCACTCTGTCTCTTCTCTAAAGGCAAATTCAGCATCACTCGTGATCCAGGGTAGTCTGCTACCTTGGGCTCAGACACCTAGTCGCCGGTTTATGTCACCAACTTTGATGAAACAATCCTGGGTAAAATGAAACTTAATCACAGTCCTTTCCCTTCTCCCCTCTGGTTGAGGAATAAAGTGACAGTGGGTTAAAGTCACTCCAAAAGATGCTTAAAATGTATCCTAGAAACTCCTGAAAAGCCGTAGGCTATGCCTCTCACTTGTCTTGCTTGATTTATGGTGTCAGATGTGAAAACACTGTGTAACGGCTTTTGGTCATCTTCTCTTACTCAGAATGGCATAAGACACGTATTTTTGGATTTTAGTTTTAAAGCTGAAGTTCAAAACCACCAATATTTATTTTTTAACTTATGCGGTCATTACTACCCTGGTAATAATCATCTAGTTATCTAGTTCTACCTCTGAGTTTTTATTTTATCTGCAAAGGAATGGTAGGGAATTAGTTCAGAATTACACACACTCATTGTTTGTTCGCTTATTCATTTATTTTTCTGCATTTATTATGAACAGAAGGGAGAGGGTCTCAGTCCTTCCTGGCGACTGCTTTCCTCATGGTGGCCAGGACGTTGCTCAGCTTCTCTGGCTCCCTCTTGGCACAGATGTGTGTCCCCACCCCTTTCTCCCCACCCCTTTCTTCATGAACTAGAGGGCCCCTTTGTCCTTTGAGACCTTGAGCAACTCCATGGCACGCTGATCAACCAGGACAAAGCCACACACCTCTCGGATTATGTCCCACGTGAATTTGTTGTGTTTGGTGAGGTGCCCACAGTGGTGTCTGTGCCTGGGGTCATTCAGGCTCTTGGTCACCTAGTTGAGAGGCCCCCAGCCACCGGGTAGCGCACAGCCATGGCTGCTGCTCTTCAATGGCTGCAGCGGCAGAAGCCATTCCTTGTTTAGATCTGAATCTGAAACAGCGTGCCAAGCACTGTTACTTTGATTATTTTTTAAGAATGCTTTCATTATCTGGAGAAAAATGTGTGCAATTTAAATATAAAACCCTACATCATTTAGATCATCTGCTTTTCAATTCTTGGAGAGTGCCTGATATAACATAGGAAGCTCATGTTTGGATCATCAATCTGACAAATACCCATTGGGATTCCTAAACTCATATTTCCACAAAAGAATGGTCTCTACCAAGGCTAACATCACATTGGAAACCTACAGTTGAGTAATGTAACTCCAAGGGCTGTAGTCAAATAAAATTGGGCAGGAAAAGAAATCCAAGACATGAATATTTACATATCTTTACTGTGAAAAGCATTTTACCCATTAGCTGCATGGAAAAAATTAGCATTTTCATACTTAATGGAGAAATAAATCTTCATTGATCCCCGCCTATAAGCTAAAAAAAAAACCTCCTATACACTGCCTCCTGCTCAAACTACATCTTCAGCTCTCTCCTTTCCTTTGGCAGCAACTTTATGAAAGGAGTGATCTATAGCTGTTTTATAACCTACTGGAACTTGGCTTCTGCACTAAGTATGTTGTTTAAAGATAACTACTTTCCTGTTTGAGTTTTAAAAGCTCAGAAAATTCATGGAAGAGGAAATACACTGATTAGCATGTCAGTGCAAGATAAAGCACATAATTAAGATTGGCACATAAATACTCTAGTGCTACTGTCATGGCCATCTGTTGTTTACGCCTGCCCAGAATCCAATCTTGCTTTTGGTAATACCATCTTGATTTTCTTTTGGAAACCTGTGACAGCCCCACAGTGAATCAAGAGTAG
Source organism: Propithecus coquereli (assembly GCF_000956105.1). Lineage (NCBI taxonomy): Eukaryota > Metazoa > Chordata > Mammalia > Primates > Indriidae > Propithecus > Propithecus coquereli. Next base: position 14,439,328 of record NW_012154173.1, read on the forward strand.
ACAGTGTTATCCAGGTCTGGCCAATGAGATACTGCTTGGCTCTAGTGATTGCTCCAGGGAAAATCACATATCTTAAGCTAAACCAATCAGAAGCAATGCAAGGATTTTGCTACCATCTTGGGACATTCTCTTTCACTGCAGTAGGCATGTGAAATGTGAGTTTAGTGATGCTGGTGACCAATTTGCTATCGTTTAGGGAGAGTTGGTTTGAGAAAGGGACAAAAACAGAGGACAGGAAAGTCAAGAGATGAAGAGAAATTTCTAATGATATCATTTTAACCCCAGGGGCTGTTCTTGCCCAGGAGGTCTACCTACAGCATTTGACAGCTTTGTGACAAGCTTTTTACTTTTTGGTTTGGTTATTAAAGCCAGTCATACTTTGGTTTCTATCATCTACTCTGAAAGAACTGGACTAATATAGATATACAGTGTTGGCATATGTGCTGGGCAGTTGGCTCTTGGTGGGGTTGTTTATTGCTATACATTTTTTTGAAAAAAAAAAGTTTTTGATCTTACAAAACGTATGTAAAATTTTGTACCTAAAAATGAAATGAAATGCAAAAAATAAAAGTAATTCAAGGGCAAAATGTCTTTTTTACTTCTCAATCTACTTACAATCACTGAATCATTTGATAATTCCCCTTCAAATTCTACTTTGTCAACTTTCATGACCACATGATTTCTTGGATCTCCTTTCAACCACTTCCAATATTTCTCCTTGATTTCATTCACACCATCTTTTCTTTTGTTTAAATGTTAGTGTCCCAGAACATTCTCCTTAGTTCTCTAGTCTAACTCTCTAACTCCCTGTGCTCTTTGTGGGTGGTCTTAATTATTCGTGGACATTGCTTAGATCTCCAGTACCCATTTTTTTACTCAAAGTTCAGACAGGATTTTCCATACGACTATTGGCTACCTCCATCCGGATGTCCTCAAATGCAACATGCCCCAGAGTGCATATATTTTCTTTTCTCCCCAGTCTGCACCTCATCCTGCCTTCCTTTTTTTATGGGGATCAATTGTCTGGGCTAAAAACTTTAACAACGTCCTGTTCTTTCCCATAATTCACTTCCCCGCATCCTATGGATTAACAAGTTTTGTTACTTTACCTTCTAAATATTTCTCAGAATTCCCTCTTTTCATTATCTCTGATATACTTCTATTAGGAATTTCCCAAACCCAACTGTGCAAAAAGAACCACCTGGAAAGCTTATTAAAAATGAAATCCCTGAGTGTAATTCTTCAAGAGATTCTGATGGACTTGGTCTGAAAATCTCACTCTGAGAAACACTATTTGGAAACACCCGCACTGCTGTGAATAAAACCATTCTGATCATTTCATTTGTTTACCTGCTTGAAACTTTGTTCATCTGCCCACAATATAAACTACAAACTCCTTAATGAAGCATATCATGCTTTTCCACTGCAGCTAATCGCTCCAGTCCATCGCTCGACACCACAAATGAGCATTATGTCTGAAGAAAACGTCTCTGGAGAACAAGTCTTCCCTTCTAACTTTAACTCAGTTCAAGTTCGTAATAATATAATATTCCATTATCTAGTGAGCATTATAAAGTGCTTCTAGCTGCCAGGCTCTATGCTAAATGCTTATCTATATTATCTTATTTAATTGACGCTACCACCCTGTGAAGTGGTATTTTTTACAGCCCTAGGAATCTGAGGCTCAAAGAAGTAACTTGCCCATGGTTCTACAGCTATTAAGTCCTGGAGCAAACTCTAAATCAGGGTATATGCATCTGATTACGGGCCTGCCACCACCCCTAAAATATGAGCTCCTCAGGAGCCTAACTGGCAAGCAGGGTACTAAAGCCAAACACCAAGCCTCCCACACAGTGGGTGCTCAATTGACTTTCTGAATGAATGAATGCTAGCAGGTGGAAGGAATAAAGAAATCAATCATGGTGTTTAATAGCTTCTACTCTACCTCAAAATGTGATTTCATTTTCAGGAAGGTATTTTCCTTATTAATAAAGCTACCTTTAACACGTACCCTTTTGACAGGCATTTAAAACTTATTCTATGTTTTGTAATTGAAATTTTTATTGAGATAATTATAGATTCACAGACAATTGTAAGAAATAATACAGAGAAACAATGCGTACTCTTTACCTAGTTTCCCCGAAAGGTGACATCTTGCAAAGACATAGTACAATTTCACAACCAGAATACAGTACTGACATTAATACTGTCAAGATACAGAACATTTTCATCCCCACAAGGATTACTCTTGCTGTCCTAAAATTGCCACATCTGCTTCCCTCCTGTCTATTCCTCCATAATCTGTTCTCCATGGCTGTAATTTTGCCATTTTAAGAACATTATATAGGCCGGGCGCAGTGGCTCATGCCTGTAATCCTAGCACTTTGGGAGGCAAAGGAGGGAGGATTGCTTGAGGCCAGGAATTCAAGACCAGCCTGAGCAAGAGCGAGACCCCATCTCTACAAAAAATAGAAAAAAATAGCCAGCTGTGGTGGCATGTTCCTGAAGTCCCAGCTACTCAGGAGGCTGAAGCAGGAGGATTGCTTGAGCCCAGGAGTTTGAGGCTGCAGTGAGCTATGTACTCTGCACTCTAGCCTGGGCAACAGAGTGAGACATTGTTTCAAAAAGAAAAAAAAAAGTTATATAAAGGAAATAATACAGTATCAAATCTTTTTCAACTTTTTTTCAGAGTTCTTTACATGTTCTAAGACACTAGGAATTTATGTGATAAATAGTTTGCAACTATTTTCTCCCAGTCTGTAGCTTGTCTCTTCATTGTCTTCACATAGGCTTTAAAATAGAAAAAGTTTTAAATGTTGATAAGGTCCAATTTATCAACTTTTTCTTTTATAGATCATGATTTTTATGTCAAGTCTAAGAACTTTGTCCAGCCCTAGCTCCTGAAGAATGTGAATTTCTTTCATATTTTTCTAAGAGTTTTATAATTTTATATTTTACATTTAAGTCCATGATCCATTTTGAGTTGATTTTTGTATAAGGTGCAATGTTTAGTTTGAGAATCATGTTTATGCCGATGGCAGCCAACAGCCCCAGTACCATTTACCGAAAAGCCTGTTCTGCCTCCACTGAACTGTTTGAGCACCTTTGTCAAAAATGTGAATCTACCATTTCTCAAAATAAACATCTAATTTAAAAAGCCTATTGGGGCCGGGCGCGGTGGCTCATGCCTGTAATCCTAGCTCTCTGGGAGGCCGAGGCGGGCGGATCGTTTGAGCTCAGGAGTTCGAGACCAGCCTGAGCAAGAGCGAGACCCCGTCTCTACTAAAAATACAAAGAAATTAATCGGACAACTAAAAATATATAGAAAAAATTAGCCGGGCATGGTGGCGCATGCCTGTAGTCCCAGCTACTCGGGAGGCTGAGGCAGAAGGATCGCTTGAGCCCAGGAGTTTGAGGTTGCTGTGAGCTAGGATGACGCCACGGCACTCACTCTGAGACTCTGTCTCAAAAAAAAAAAAAGCCTATTGGGGGGTGATGACAATGATTTGGAACTTGATAAAGGTGATGGTTGTACAACACTGTGAATGTACTAAATGCTTCTGAATTGTATACTTTAAAGTGGTTAATTGTATGTTATGTGAATCTCACCTCAATAGAAAAAAGTCAAGAAAAAGCTCACCCCAGCTAACTTTCCAATCCATGTTTCATATAATTCAAGTAAGTTTTTCAAAGACTGGGTGTAAAAGCCTCTTCTCATATGTTCATCCAGCCTCTTCTTTTCTCAGTAGTTGCTTACAGTTTCCACATCCCTCGTTGCTAAAGTTGGGTACCATCTTAACATCTAACCTCTGGGGTGAACATTTTTAACAGTGAGTCAACACGTGGGCAGTTAGGGCAGCAGCAGTTTTTAGCAGACCTAATATTTCCTGGCAGTCAATTTCTGCACGTCCTTAGTCATTCTTTGAGCATTATTTATATTCTCGCTTGTCTCCATCCTTCTGAGTTAAAGTGCCCTAAACAGAACACTCTCTTATATCATGTGGTGATCACTGTCTTTTTCTCTGAGCACACAGCTCTGAAATAATTTATTTTATCACTTTTCTGGCAAGGATTTCACAGGCCTCTCCTAAATGAGAGCAACAGAGTGAGTCAAAGGCAGAAAGTCTAAGAAGTCTATGACTTGCTGAATTTCCAGACAGTCTTGTACTGAAACTTCCTCTCATGTATTCACTTTAATTAACAAGGAAAGAGTCCACATTTAGATCTGGAAAATTCTTGATCCCGAGGAATGTTGATGATGACCCTAGGTGAGACAAATACCTGCCCAGACCTGGGGGTTCATACCAGCAAGACCTGGCTTCGGGAAATCAATGAGCTCTTCATATCACTGTGTTCAGATCATCTTCAAATGGCCAACCAATTTCAGGCTAGAACATCCCACACAAAGCATATGTCTCTGCAATAATTTTTGTGAAGAGAAAATCAGTCTTTTACCTTCAGGTTGTCAAACTCATGACACACTGGTCACAGCCATCAAGCATTACAAACTTAGTCCAGAAATCATGACAAACCGGAGCCAAGCGTAGACGTAATAAATTGTCCTCTAATCTAACTTCTCACTGGTGATATTATACAGCTGCAGTGATTAGAAAGGAGAGGAGACATTTGCATTTCTTTATGGAAGATGCTCTTTCTGGCCCCGAATACCCTAAACATAGATGAATGATGAGAATAAAAATTACAATATCACAGCCTGTTTTTAATTTTAATTTATGTTCATTTATGCAAATATTTGTCATTTCTTCCTTTAAGCCTTAATGGTACCCCCATCAAGTAAAGAGTCTGACATCTCTTATTAATGTATTTACCATTTTTTTCTTTATGTTATAAAATTTCCCACATGGTGCTTTGATGAATATTTGTATTCCAAGCCTCCAAAGTCATGATTGTTGGTAGTACATTATATAGTTGGAGAAGTCCTTTAAGAAAGAAGAAACCTGTTTAATTCTGTGTTTCTTAAACTTAATTTTACCACAAAATACTTGCATTGTGTGTCTGTCCGTCTGTCTGTCTGACCTAACAGCATCTCTGGAACACATGTGTCTGGATTGCTGTTCCGAAACAAATAGCCTACATTTGTTGATTGTATTTTCCTTTACTACTGTGTAAAATTTGCAATCTCAGAGTACACCAGCAATCTCCAAAAAGTAAAATCCAGTTACTGATTCCTGTTTACTCCAATTATTTGTTTTTTGAAATTTAAAAAAAATTTTTTTTTTTTTTGAGACAGAATCTCACTCTGTTGCCCGGGCTAGAGTACTGTGGCGTCAGTCTAGCTCACAGCAACCTCAAACTCCTGGGCTCAAGCAATCCTTCTCCCTCAGCCTCCCGAGTAGCTGGGACTACAGGCACGTGCCACCATGCCTGGCTAATTTTTTCTATATATTTTTAGTCGTCCGATTAATTTCTTTGTATTTTTAGTAGAGACGGGGTCTCGCTCTTGCTCAGGCTGGTTTCGAACTCCTGAGCTCAAACAATCCGCCC
>NW_012154173.1:14445377-14466085 GCF_000956105.1 Propithecus coquereli
AAAGTGATTTTCTCTGGTAGCGTGTTTTAATTTCTAGTTTTTCATTTTTTGTGTATCCGTTGTAGATTTTTTGATTTGAGGTTACAGAGAGGCTTGCAAAAAACATTTTATAACCAATTATTTTAAACATATGACATTTTTGCTTATAAACAAAAAACCAAATAAACAAGCAAAGAGAAATCTAACAGAAATTCTATCATTTAACTCCACTTCCCCCCATTTTTTAACTTTTTGGTTTTTTCCATATCTTTTAATACTACCCATCTCTCAAAAAGTTTTTGTTATTATTTTTGATAGGTTTGTCTTTTAGTCTTCCTATTCAAGATATTAATATAAGTGGTTTATACACCACAGTTACAGCAATGGATTGTTCCACATTTGTGTCCTTACTGTTACCAGTGAGCTGCATACCTTCAGAAGATTTCTTGCTGTTCATTAACATCCCTTTCTTTCAGATTGAAGAACTCCTTTTAGCATTTCCTATAGGACAGGTCTGGTGTTGATGAAATCCCTCAGCTTTTGTTTGTCTGGGAAAGTCATTATTTCTCCTTCATGTCTGAAGGATAGTTTTGCAGGATATAATATTCCAGGGTTAAGGTTTTTTTCCTTCAGCACTTTGAATATGTCATGTCGCTCTCTCCTGACCTATAAAGTTTCCAGAAGTCTGCTGCCAGATGCAGTGGAGCTCCTTTATATGCTATTTTTAAATTTTTTCTTTCTTCACTTAGGAACTTTTATTTGTCCATGACCACTGGGACCTCGATTATTAAATGCCTTGAGGTAGTCTGTTTGGATTAAACATGCTTGGTGTTCTATGATCTTCTTGAACCTGAATATAGATGTCTTTCTCTAGGTTTGGAAAGTTCTTTTTTGTTATTTCTTTGAATAAACTTTCTATCCCAATCTCTCTCTCTACCTCCTCTTTAAGGCCAGTAATTCTTAGATTTGCCCCTTTGAGGCTATTTTCTGATTCTTATATAATAGGTGTGCTTCATTCTTATTTATTCTTTTTTCTTTTTCTCTTCTGACTGTGTATTTTCAAATAGCCTGTCTTCAGGCTCATTGATTCTCTCTTCGGCTTGGTCAATTCTGCTATTGAGAGACTCCAATGCCTTTCTCAGTTTTTCAATTGAATTCTTAAGCTCTAGAATTTCTGCTTGGTTTTTGAAAATTATTTAAATCTCTTTTTTAAATTTCTCTGATAAGGTTCGGAAAGGTCACCTATCTTCATCATTCTGGGATTTGTCACTGGTACCTTATTTAGTACATGTGGTGAGGTCATGTCTTCCTGGATGTTCTTGATACTTGTGGATGTTCATCTCAATGCCTAAGGCACTGAAGAATTAGGTATTTATTTTAATCTTCACAGTCTGGGCTTATTTGAACTCATCCTTCTTGGGAAGGCTTTCCAGATATTCAAAGGGAATTGAGTGTTGTGGTCTAAGCCTGTGGTCACTGCAGCCATATCAGCACTGCAGGTGTCCCAAGACCAATAATGCTGTGACTTTTGCCAACCTGGTGGTACCACCTTGGTGAGCTCAGGTAAGATGCAAGAGAATTCCCTGGGTTACCAGGCAAGTCTCTTATTCTCTGCCCTCACTCTCTGTGCTGGGCTGCTGGAGTTGGAGGAGGAGTGACATGGACACTCCCTCATGGCCACCAGGACCAGATCACACCTGAAGCCTGCCCAGTCTCACTCAAAGCCAGTGGTTACTGTTGCCTGGCTACCAACTGATGTTTATTCAAAGCCCAAAGGCTCTGCGGTCAGCAGGTGGTGAGTCCTGCCAGGACTGGGTCCTTCCCTTCAGGGCAGCATGTTTCCTTCTGGTCCAGGGTGAGTCCAGAAATTCCATCCAGGAACTAAGGCCTGGACTCAGGGGCTTCAGGAGTCTACTTGGTACTTCATTTTACTGTGGCTGAACTTGTACCCAAGTTGCAAAACAAAGTCCTCTGAGCTCTTGCCTTTCCTTTCCTCAAGGGGAAGAAGAGTCTCCCTGAGTCACACTGCCTATAGTTGGGGGAGGGGTGACACAGGCACTGGCTTGGCCCCAGCTGCTGGTGTCCCACTGGGTCATGTGCCCCCCGAAGCCCACTGGCTCTGAGCCAGAACAGCCACACGAATTGCCCAAGGACTGCAGCCCTTGTGGCCCGACTGCCTTATGAATTGAGTCCAGGCCCCAGGCTGCTGTTTTTCTGTGGGGGTGGGCGGGGAGGGGAACTTGTGCTTTGGAGCAGAGGATTTCTCTCTGGCTGAGCTGGTCAAAATGCTCCCTCCATGTGGGCAGTGGCAGAATTCTGCCCTGTGCCATGTTCCCCTGTGCCTGGGTGGCCCTGAGTTTCAATGCAAAGCTCCGCAGTCACTTCACTCTCCCTGCCCGGGGCACGCAGATTCTCTGTCCACTCGGGGAGCTGGTGAGGCACTGCCGGGGGATAGGGTGGTGTAGGCAGTGCAAGGCTGTCTTTTCTGCCTTTTCAGTGCCTCTTTCCTGGATATAATGTTAAAACCAGGTAGTATGATGGCTTACCTGATTTTTGGTTCTTTTGAAAGTGCTTGCTTGAGTGGATACGTGAACTCGGTGTTTGTGTGCAGGAAAGATCGCTGGAGGTTTCTGTTCTGCCACCTTGCTCCACCCTTTCCAATTATTATTTGTTTTGACTTTCCTGAGGTATCCTACATAATCAACAATACTCATCAAACTCCTCATTTGGACTTCATAATTTTTTTATATCATTGTCATCAACTATTTATCTCAGTTTTTTATGTTCACAATGTCCAAAGTCCAGACTTCCTAGCCCGGCACTGAGAGACCCCCACACTGTCCAGACCCAACCTTATTTTCTACCCATATCCCTTTCTAATCACATCCACAGATCTTTGTTCTCTGTCCAGACCAATCCACTCACCATCCCGCCAAAATAGCTGGTGCGTTTCCATCTCCGGGCAAGTACTCATGCCGTTCTTGTCAACAAGGTTGATCTTCCCTTCTGTTGCGTAATCTTACTCATCCCGAAGGCTGACTACCTTTCCTGACCCAGCCTTCTCTCATCATCTTTGTATTTTTTTAATCAATGTTTTCCCCGTCTAGACGGTAAACTTCATAAAGGCAATGGCTACATATGTTTCTAATTACTTAACCTCCAGCTTAGTTCAGTACTTTGTAGATGTCCAATAAAGAGATGTTGAAATGAACCTCAATCCTTTGGATTTCTATAGCTCCCATTTCTCACTGCCTTACTTCTCATTTTGTATTAGCGTGCATTGCTTTATGTTGGTATTTACCATTTTAGTTCGTGCACTGCATTAATCACCTTAAATATACCACATTCTTTAACCTCAGAGTTTGGGAATTATGTGCATTTATAACACTCTCATCCATGAGGATAGTGACTCATACATAAAAAGTACTGAATACACTTTGATAGATTGGCTACTTAGTTCAGGGGACAATATAAGTTTTCTGTCTCCCCTGAAGCTGACACTTTACTATTCTGTGGCCCATATTAAGCTTCTCTTTCTAACTCCTTCCTAGCAATTATGGCTGCTCCAGCTTATATTTATAGATTTGTTTCATATGTATATCAAATTTCTTTTCTTAAATTTTTTTTTTTTGGTAAAGACAGGGTCTTGCTATGTAGCCCAGGGTGGTCTCAAACTCCTGGCCTCAAGTGATCCTCCCAGCTCAGCCTCCCAAAGTGCTGGGATTGGAAGTGTGAGCCACTGTGCCTTGCCCCAAGTTTCTTCTATTTACCTTGTGAACTCTTGAAGGGTGAAAATCTACATTTAATGATTTCTGTCCTCCAAACAGGTAGGAACATAAAAGGAATTAGTTAAATTTAAATGGAAAGAAGCCTAACTGATCATATTACATTTCACTTTATTATTATTGACATTTATTATACATTGTTGTTATTCCAATCTTTCACGCAGACAAAAACAAATGATATAAAATACATAATGCACTTTGATAATTTTAACCATACACAAAATACAGAGTAATTGAAACTATGTTACATGGATATTTTACAAAGGAAAAAAATAACTACTATTATAACACATTCAGATAAGATTTAATAGTAAATTTTGGCTGTTACATGATGTTAAATACAGATATATTCAAAATGATTACTATTTATAGAGCCAATATGATATTTTACTATTTAAAATGATCAATACTATGGAAATGAGTACTTATAAAAATATTTTTAAGCAAAAAGCTATCTTCTACTCATTTACTTGGCAGTTACAAAAATATATATTCATCTGAAACTCTAATAAATTTGCTTTAGCCATTAGATTGTCAAATTTAAATGTCTGCTTTCTAAAGCATTTTACCAACTTAGTATTCTTGGCTACCTACAGCATATATACATACATCGTACTAGGATGGGTTTGTGTTACAAATAATGTCATTTTAAGTAAAAGACATAGGTGATCAATAACACACAGAGACACTGTGAAGGTTTCTGAATCAAACATATCCATCACCAGATCCAATAGCTGTGCCTCATATGAAGTGAATTCTCAAAAATGTTTGTTGAATGAATACATGGGCAGATGGCATTTATTCTGTTATTTGCTCCTGAAACGAACTTTCCGATGCTTTCTATTTCTAGTAGGAATATAATTTTAAACTTCAACAATTTGTTCTTAATCAGCTACATCTCAATGACAAGGGCAGGTCAACAGATTTCAGATTGAATAGCAAACTAGTGTCAGTGATCAAAAGACATTCTGCCAGGTACACTGACTACAGTTAGATAGCTCTGATGTCTACAGAACAGACATTCGTTCAAGACATTGAACAACTCCATTTTCCATCTTCGTACAAAACAAGACATAAGAATCTAAATAATTTTTATAATGTATTATCACAAAAAACAAAAAGTAGTCAATAAAATAATATATATAGACATATACATACACAAATATATCTCATTTAGTAGACTTAGTAGATTGCCATCTCTCTTCCCAGTGAGAGAAGCAAGCTATCCTGAGTGAAGCAGGCCTTGTGTCTAGGTCACCACTGCTAGACGATGCACAGACCATACTTTCCCAGTCTTCCATGCACGTCCAGTGGATGCTTGGGGATATAAATGCTGAGACCATTGTTAATGGCAAAGCTTTGAGGCAGTGAAATTTTTCTGAAACCAAAGACTAACTATAATAACCATCATGGACTGCAGCACCTAGGAAGACAGTGGCCGATATTTGTGAAAGGTATAGCCTGGGACCATTCTCAGCATAGGCCCCTCTTGTAACTTTCCCCACCTGTTCTGCTTCATGCAGGGTGAAGCTTTGCTGAATCTCATCACAAAAACTTTGAACACTTGATAGAGGAAAGAATATTTTTCTTAATCAAAATTCAGATCATCTTAAATCATTTCCAAAGCTTTTGCCCTAGTACTTAAGTAGGACAACTGACAATTCATTCAGCAAATTGGTTCATACATACACATGTTAATGAAATTACTACTGGCTATGAGAGCATTACTAAACTATACTTTAGTAAGATAGTTCACATAACAATAAGTCTTTAAAAATTAAACACAGTTTCCAAAAATTAAGAAGCAATTTAGTCAAACACTAAAGGTTAATTTTAATACCACTGGTGCAGAAAGTCTAAAAATGACCTTTAAAGTAAAATGTAAAGTAAAATAAAAATTAAAGTAAGGCTATCCTTTTTAAAATTTCAATATTATGGCTTTTCAAAAATATAGGTGAATAAAAATATACCCACTACTTTGCATTAAATCATTTTACATAGGAAAAGATCTACTTGAACTAATAAAAGAATATTTTAGCATTTTACATACAAATGTATTAGTTTCAAATATCTAAGAGCAATTTACTTTCAACTGAATGCTTCTGAATCAATCAATAATAATTTTGTCTATAAAATGTATAGGCCTGAAGGATTGAAAACTATTTTCTTAAATTAATTAATATGTCCTTTAGGATTTTTGTTTACCCTTTCATTTTCCCGGCTTTCACAGTTAGTGTCAAGGCCAACTTCATTTCATTCTGAATTTAGTGATCTCAAAATTTAAATTAATAGAGTCAGAACCAATGTCATTTCATGTCATATATATTATAGTATCATAAGAAATTAACCTAATTTTAAGTTGAACATTGTTGCTGCAAGAAGAATGGCCAAGAAATGTACAGGCAATCTAAGCCACCCGAAGAATGTGCTTTGAAGAGACAGAAAATAGTACGAGATTGGGAAATTGGTTTATGAAATAAAGCTTGCACTACAAATTCAACACTACATATCCAATATAAGTAAAACTAGTACAGAAATTCTTCTACTTCTTCTTCTTCTTCTTCTTTTTTTGAGATAGAGTCTTGCTCTGTTGCTCAGGCTAGAGTGCAGTGGTGTCATCACAGTTCACTGCAACCTCAAACTCCTGGGCTGAGGCGATCCTCCTGCCTCAGCCTCCCAGGTGGCTGAGACTACAGGCACACGCCACCACGCTCATCTAATTCTTTTATTTTTAGTAGAGACAGGGTCTTGCTCTTGCTCAGGCTGCTCTCGAACCCCTGAGCTCAAGCAATCCACCCGCCTCGGCCTCCCAAAGTGCTGGGATTACAGGCGTGAGCCACCGCGCCCAGCCCAGAAATGCTCTCTCTCTCTTTTCACTTCTCTTTCTTTAAATAGTAATGAAAATAGATGTAAAATCCCAGTCTTTTCTCAAATTCCTCATACTTTTCATATTATTTTAAATTTTGTAATATTAGAAATATTAGAAATATTTATAAGGCTAGATGGAATGCTTAAGATGTATTGACTATGAATTTCTAGTCAAAAGTTATTTTTGAGTCAAGTCCCACGTTAAGATCCAAAATGTCATGCAAGACCTTCCCTTTTAGGTGAAGAGGGCCAGTTGTCCAAAGTCAGAACTTGGAAGAACAGGTAGGAGGCTTTAGCGACATTTGAAGGTGCACTGGTTATAGGGAAGCATGGACCATTTAGGTAAACAGATTCTAAAAACTCAAGGCCAATTGAATGTCCAATGTCACAAGGAGGTACATTATGGTATTGAAAAAATCATTGTTATTCATCCATACATTAGGTATTTTTTTACTGTTACTACTGTTTTGGAATTATAATCAAGTTTTATATAATGTATTATCTAAAACTGTTACCTTCAATTACGAGCATTGCAACAGTGTTGGGTTACCTCAAAATGTGCATCCAGAATGGTAAAATGTCTAGGAAATCATATGATTTTCATATACTAAAAGCATTTTACATATTTCCGTTCACTTTTGTTTTCAGCATAAGATGTATAATTTAATGGCACCACGTGCCACAGAACTCCAACTTAGAGCTAATTGGTAATATTACAACAGTTCTATGTTAATAAAGGAAAGCAGCATAATATATTAAGAAGGCAGACTTCCTGGCTTCAAATTTTGGTTCTTGTCAATCATGTGACTTTGTGCAAATCACTGGGCCATTCTTTGCTTTGGTTCCTCAACTTTAAAATGGGGGTGATAAAAAGAGTTCCAGGTCACATCACTGTTACGAGGATTAAGTGAAACAATAACAACAAAATCCAGACAAAGCAACTGGAGGTATTACTGGGCACATAGCAGTCACTAAGTGTTAGCTGCAATTTTTACTACAATCAGAAATTACATTGACTGATGTTAATATAAAGCGTTACTAACTTTTGAGCATTTAGTAAGCACCAAGCACTCTGACAGATGATATACTTATGTTTAACCCTAAAAACAGTATTAAGCACATTCTGTTATATGGAGAGTACATCCTTAAGAATATGTTAATTTATAAATACCACCAATAGCTGACAGTTTGCCCTGTGAAATATGGCAAAGTACAACTGAATTGTTTCAGCGAACCCTTCATGCCTCTAATGAGGATTCCTGCTCCCAGGATGGTGGTTAGAAAATAGTAATGACGATAGGAAAAGTACTAGTTAATCAGTGGCGTTCACTCATCAGCCCTACATTGAAAGTGATCAAATTTTCCGCACAGGAAAATCACAAATCACACAGTCTGTCAGTATCACTTGCTGAGACCCTGCAAGTTAAGGATATACTTAATACAGATATTTACGTAAAGGTCGTATCTTCATTAAATTTGGATGCCCAACTTTTTCTTTGAAAGCTCTAATGTTGGTTTCCTTATTTTTCATTATGCATATGGACTTATTACAAAAGCCTCAAGTGCTTCTGTGCCAAATAGCAATTATCATTACCTTAACTGGTAGTATACAAACGTCACATACCTATGTGACAAAGTATTTTTGTTATTCAATACACAACTGCTAATGATGGAGGTTCTTAATGATAGTTTGAAAGCTATTATCAAATTTCATAAATTAAGATTTAATAATGGTTTACATATACTTTAGTTATGAAAAGCATTTTACATACTAGTCTAAATCCATATAATTATCACAATCATAATAAGAGTGTTTGTTTTGAAAATCATGGATTTAACATCAATATTACTGTACTCGCTATACTAAAAACAATATTATTGTATCAATGTAGAAATGATAAACATCACGTATACTTTAGAATGAGGACAGACTACACCTGTGCTTCCATAAAATTATTAAGGTCCCTAGTAGTCCTTTTAAAGTACAAATAAAGCTTTACTTTCATATGTTATACATATACCTTGATAGAAAATTCTCATGCTAACATATTCTTTTAAGAATCTGACATCTCAAATCACAGCCTTCATAAAATTAAGAGTTTTAGTTATCTAAGTTAAAAGTTGAGTTTTTAAATAGGTTTATTTTTCTCCTCTTTACCCTGGTTCCCCTCTCTGCTTCTCCTTGGTCCCTAGGGCCACCAATGGCACAGCACCCAGCAGGCATGGCCCAAGGGAGCCACACTCATCGCAGAGACCACGGACAGCATCGGCTGGCTGGCACTGTTCACGAGCATAAAGGACACCCAAAAGCAGCTGGAAGGAAATTTTGTAGAGACCTCAGTCAGCTCTCTTCTCTACTGAGGGAGGAAATAAGCCCTTAAGAGAAAGAGTAAAGCACACTTTTCCACCTGTCACACATAAATGACTTTCTCGGATGCAAGTGGGGGGTTGAAAACCTACGCCCCCCAGACACCATTGTCCTGAACATCTTTTCAGGATGCTTTGCAAAGTGTGGCCACTTCTTCGAGTGGAACTCTCTATCATTACGTGTGTCCATTTGGGGAAGATGAAAATAAACACAATGAAATAATTTTCATGAATGAGAGAGGAGGCACAATGGTTAATTTTTTAATCTTTGATTTTTTTCTGTAAGTTCCAGGGATGGATTTTGCCCTAAAGATGAATATTTACTACAGATACATAGAGAGATCAGTTTGTGAAGCTGAATTGTCTGAATGAACTCCTATCCATTTCCAGCATAAATATCCAAGTACAAGCTGAACACTAGCTATTTACACCAGGTGAAAGATTTACAGAAAAAAGTAAATTTCTTAATCTTCTGGGGGGAATGTTTAACCGGCATGTAGTTTGTCTCGTCCAGCACCGAGAAGCTTCTGCCTGCCTGGTCCTTGGGAATTCTTTTCATTCTTCTCCGGCCGGGGGAGGCGGCTCACACAGCTTGTACAGCCTAGAAAAGGATGGGAAAGTCTGACAGTGGCCCGGTGTGTCACCGTTACTTGAGATGTCTTTATTGGTAGAACAAATATATTGACAATAATCTCTTGGTCCGTGAGTCATGATCACGTTGTCTATTTCACTAAAAATAGCATAGGAATTAGCAAACTCCAAAATTTCCATTCTGTGATCTAGAAAACCACCAATGCCTCTTTGCACATCTCTCAATGGCTACTGATTAAGCAACACTGCGCTTTTTAAACCTGCTGCCTCTGCTCCAGCGCAGCCAGCACAGGCCGTTCACTGAGCTGACAGTAAAAGCTGTTCCCCAAATTCCAAAAAGTGATATTACCATCATATCTATCGTGATGACCTTGTAGCAAGATAGCACCTATCTCATAGAGGTCTACTGCTTTTCCGACTAGTTGTAGAAATGTACTTCACTTTGTACTGTCAGCGTGGTGCAGGCAGTTGGCTGTGACTAGACAGGTTGATGTGGCAGATTCCTGAGGCCTGAATCTCAGGCAAAATTAACTGGTGTTTCCTAAGGACTAACTGCTCAGCCCCATTCACCTGTCCGTGGATCTCCAAGTGGGTCAAGGAGTCCACATGAACCATGGAGATGCTTGGGCACGCGCCCCCTTTGCAGCTTAGGGCAAAGAGATCATACGGCATTAATGCAAAGCTCAAGGGACTTAACTAGGGTTATACAGTTTCTAGTGTTTCACATTCTCCTGAGTGGTTAAATGCTAACTCCAGAATGGAAGTAAAAGAGAATACAACAGCAGCCAGACAGACAGAACTAGTGACCTCAAGGCCATGTGCTTCACTTACAGAGGATCCTGAAAGGAGAATGATCAGCTGACCTAAAGGGGCTGGATTGGACTGAGCCTGTTCTCAACAGTGTCCATGGCCATGTTGGTCCCATTGCAGAGCTCAGATTAATGGCCTCAGAATATAAGGAGCAGATGTCAACTCTGCACCTTTTTAAATGCACTACAAACCCAGGGCTAGCTGCAGTGATTCAGTCCCTGCTGCAGATTAAACTGAATTCAGCTTAAATGAATTGTTGACCAATTTAGCCAATAAGAAATTTCCTCTCCCTTTGACATTTAATCCCATGCTAATTCTGAAACAAAAGAGAAGAATGAGCAAGATGTAATATTGAGTTATAAATTCCAGTTAACAAAATGAGCTTTCCTAGTATGGAAACCCATAGAAGTTATTGCCGTTGGAAGTTTGCAAGATGCATTTCAAGTCTGGAATGTGGTTTATGCTTTGTGTTATCTCCATGGAAGAGGCGAATACTGAAATAGAGACATCTCACTCAGAAAAGCCTATTTCATCCTTCCTGGAGAAAAGAATACATTAAATTGACCCGATGTACTTCAAAGGTTCTTTTGCAGCTGAAAAATGTGGTGTTGCTTCAAATTGCATTCCCAGGGCTGGGATAATAAAATGATCAGAAGTTTCTTTTTCTCCTTAATTTCTTTCCTCTTATTTTTCTGCCTAATGAGTGAAAAGGCACAGTGGCCTTACATAGAACAGAAATAGGAAGATGGTGGAAGAAATAGGAAGAAATAGGAAGATAGTCCTGCTTGCCCTGTGAGATCTGGGCTGAACCATTGCATTCTATTACCTTGCTGTGCACATTTCCACGTAATGTAACTATAATAATAGCACTGGGTAGATGAGTCTTTGAAATGTCTGCCTTGCAAATTGGAGACGAGGCTACGCCCTGTGACCACCTAATGAAATAATAGCTCTGGGTACTGTGGAGCTGGGCAGATGCAGCTTCTGTGAGGCTTCTTGGAAGTGACTCAGGGTTATTTGAGTTCAGACACATTTGTAATGGAAATTACAGAGCTTTGGGAATTTAGAAGAGGCAGATGAAGTTTGGAAGTGAAATGTAATAGGTAAGAGTTGGACTCATTCTGCACTGAGGCATTTGGTTTTTGGCAGCTAAGTTGCTGGGAAGTGTGAGGCCTTGGTCTGCCTGACTTCTGGGGCGCTGCTGTATTCTCAGTCCACTCCTGCACACCCGCGGCCCTGCACAAGAAAGGCTTGTACTTGGCTTCACTTTCTCCTATTCCTGTCTGGGCTCAGGTAGTCATCTTGGAGCTGGTATTTCCAGCCCATATCCAAATCTGCCAAGAGCAGAACTTTCAAACTTCGTTCCACAGATCATGCCCTTCATCTCTCTATATAGCAAAAATAAAAGCTGTGTTAAAGACAACCACAAAGCAAATGCCCCTTTCAAGGTTCAAGTATCAATAATGCTCTGTCCCAAGGCAATTCTTCTCATCTCACAAATAAGAAAACTGAGTCTCAGAGAGGAAATATAACCTAAGTAAGGTCCCATAGAAGCAGGAGCTGGGCCTCAAAACCACTTTTTTTTTTTCACTTTTAACCACTATGGTATGCTACCTTCCAATTAAACAAATAAAGAAAATAAAGCTTTCACAGCACAATAGTTCCAAATTTTGTGACATAATAGAAAATAAGGCCAGTGTGCCACAACTGGTCATCCGACATTTGGAATGTAATATTTGACCCTTTTTTTTTTTTGTTTGAGATAGAGTCTTGCTCTGTTGCCCAGGCTAGAGTGCCGTGGCGTCAGCCTAGCTCACAGCAACCTCAAACTCCTAGGCTCAAGCGATCCTCCTGCCTCAGCCTCCTGAATAGCTGGGACTACAGGCACGCGCCAGCCACCATGCCTGGCTAATTTTTATATATATATATTTTTAGTTGTCCAGACCATTTCTTTCTATTTTTTAGTAGAGACAGGGGTCTCGCTCTTGCTCAGGCTGGTCTCGAACTCCTGACCTTGAGCGATCCACTCACCTCGGCCTCCCAGAGTGCTAGGTTGACTCTTGAAGAAGACAGGCTTACTGCTCTGCAGAGCCAATGTGCGGAAGTTAGAGGGGGAAAGAACGTCCTTTGCACGCCGACCTCACAAGTGTTTTATCACAATACACATTCACTTCTCCAAATTAATTTTGTCTTTCTACTCTATTGGGCTGCAAGCTCCTTGGGTGCATGAAGTGTTTCTCATCCATCTTGAGATCCCAATGCCAAAAGCAGTTCCTGACACATCTTTCAGACACAAATTGCTGAATGGGAGTGTGCAAAATGCGCTGGAGCCAAGGATGTCAGGGAACATCCTTCCCAAAAGCAGGCTTGACCCTGTCACTACCCAGAACTGATCTAGCTCAGAATTACTAAACTCCAATACCCTGCTCCCCAGCCTTCTGATCCCATTACGTTATTGTATTTACTCTTTCTGTAGGGTGATGATGGCCAAGTCCTCTTTCTGAAACTCCAGAACAGCCATCTTCTGCCGGCTTGTCTTAGACGGTGCAGCCCTGTTCCTTTGCTTTCCCTTCAGGGTGACCTTCCCCTGGGGTGAGCCTGGCCTCCTCTCATCTCTCTGACCCACTCACCTTAGTAAGAAAATTCTAGGTCTTCCCTTGCCTCTTAAATATGGACACCTCCTAGGACTGTAGCTCCACCAGTCCTTCTTGGCTCAGCTTCAGACCAGTACCTTCACCTACCCACGGAGGCATCTCCATGCACATGTCCCACGGGTCCTCAGTCACAATATTGCCAAGTCGGGCTCTCCAACTTTCCCCTCTGCATGCACTTGCCTCTCTGCGTCCTCTGTCTCAGTGGCAAGAACCATTAGCCCCTTGTCATCCAAGCCAAAGATCTGGTGGTCACCCTAGAATCTCCCTTTCCCTAACCTCCTTCAACCAATTAGTGTCCAAAGACTTAATTCTGTCTTCTAAACAGCTGTCCAATCCATCGTCTCATCTTGGTCCTCAGCACTACCACAGTCTCCTTGCAAGCTCCTGTTTCTGGTCTTGGCTGGCCTCAAATGGACCCTCCTCATGTTGCTAGAGAAAAATTCTAAGTTTTTTCTGATCTGGCCCTCGCCTGCATCTCCAGCTTCCCTTTGTATCATTGTTAAGTCACATTCAGCCATCAGTCATGGAGCTCTAGGGATGGTTCCCAGAATGTCCTGTGTTCTCTGGGCCTTGGTGCTATTGCATCTGCGTGTGGGACATCCATTACCACGCAGATGAGTCAGGAGTGTGCTGTAGCCTCCTCTGCCCATCCTTGGGCTGTACACGCTCCTTCTCTGTGTTCTCCTGACTGTCTATGCCTATTTCTATCACGGTTCTTATCACACACCGTATACTATCTGCATTTGATTCAATTGTTGCTCTACTACACCTCAGTGACTGCTGCAGGGACTATGTCTTTGCCCTCAGCTTTTAACAAGGGGCCTGCCATCTACAGACACATAGCAGAAATTCAATCTATGTTTGCCGAGTGAATTTTGAAAAACAAAGAAAGTGGAGGGTGAAAGGAAAACTACAGTAGAGATGGGTTGGGGATTTGAACCAAATATTATCTCAAGCAGAGACAGCAAACTTTACCTCCATGAAGATGTTTCCAGAAACATCACCCCCAACTTTGCCCAGCAATGGTCTAGCCTTCAGAGCCAAATGTGTTCTTCAACTCACTGCCTTTGGGACAGGAGTTGGGTTCCCAGTGGGAAGGATCTCAGCCCCTCTGTGCTCCTCAGCGTGCTCTCTGCACCTCCCAGAGTGCTTCTCACATTCCACCTTTTCTTGCAATTATGCTTTCCTCACCTTCATCTCTTTAACTGGAAGCTCCTTGAGGGCCAGAGCTATTTCTATCTCAGGTTTATATTCTCCACGGGGCATAGCGGTGTGCTTTGCATTTCTCCGGTCCTCAGTGAATACGTGTAGAATGAATTAAGGAATAAATAAAATAAACCTAAAAAAATTACTCTTGATTTTTCTCTCAGGGCTATTACACCCTTGTAAAATATGTCAACTTTATAGCTGGCTCATTTTATTGTGTTTCATTTCAAGTGTTTTCAACATAACCCAATAAAGAAAAAAAAAGCGAGTTCATCAGTTTCTCTTCCTGTGTTCAGCCTGCATATCAGTTTATCGATCGGGGTGCTCAAGTCTTCTCCCAACCCCACTGTTTATTAGTGTTCATAAGCTCTAGCCAAGAACACCTTGCTGGGCCATTATCTTGTTTTCTTATTGGGATTTTAACACTTTGGTAGGTCTGTTATCCAAATATACCAGGTCTCTCAAGGTACTGGAGAGAGAATACTTACGTAAAAGGATTCTTTAGCAATAGAAAGTCTTAGATTCTAATCTAATCAACTATGAAAGATAACGTTAGCAAAACTTGAGGATTAAATAGAGTCAGGAGTCAGCACTAAAAATAAATGCAACTAGAACATGAGTGCTCCATCCATTTTCAGGGGGAAAATATGTTTTCCCTTTTGAAAGCACTTTCACTGCCCACATAATTTTTCAGAATGAAATATAACTTCATAAATACCACAGCCATCATTCTCACTCTGGTAACTGCTATGTAAATAGAAACATATAGTGTTTGTCTGTTACAGTGTTTCTGGAGGCACCTACTTTTTGTTAAAATGCAAATGTACAAAAGCAATCAAATGTAAAAGAAATTATTTAGCTTTGCCCCACTTCAAGATACATGGTTGCCTCCCCTAATTACCAGAAAAATCAAACTGAAAACATTTCTCTGATGGTTGTTAACTATGTTCATTTATTTTAAAGGTAGACTGGAGCCCTTCCTATAATAGTTGAACTGTGAATATTTCGCATAACAAACACAGATCTCATTCATTTATTTACTCATTCACACATTCTTGAAATTAGTTCAAATATTTGATGTTTACTATGTAGGCACTATGAGGAGCAATGAATAAAATTTAAAAAAAAATATTTTCTGGCTCCAGAGGACTCATATTCAGGTTGGGCAATGAAACGTGTAACAATATACTGCAACACAATATGATAAAAGCTACATATCAAAATACAAGCTGGTAAGGAAGTACAAAGAGGAAGAAACTCAAGCAAGATTCCAAGGAGAAAATGGCATCTGCACTGGGTTTTGCAGTTAAGTAGGAATTTTCCACACAGACACAGACGGGAAAGGCAACCATGCCAGAGGGAACAACATGTGCAATCGCAGAAGTATAAATGGAAATGGCATTTGGGTAGTTTGGCACAGCTGGATTACACATTTCGGTTACACCTGTGTGGACTTTTGTTTTTGAATTCATGATGGAACTCGTGAAATGGTATAGTATCCACCTATTTCTGAGAGCATTTATGACTAATCACATTTAGCCATTGAGTGTTTCAAGGGCAATCTCCACCCTAACAATCAGGAGGACACTTGGCATCTCCCAGAGCAGCTGCATTAGCTGTGAGGGACACTGCCTGGGAAACGCCGGCAAGTCCTCTGGGGAAGGGCAGAGCAGGGGATGCGCTTACCTTGGGGCAGACTGTGGGGTCCGGTCTCTGACTCCCAAGTTCTTTGCTGTGTTCTGAACTCTCGCTCCCTGAAAGTCAGGAAAATCACTCTTACCTCTACATTGTATTAGTAATAATTTAGCATATAATTAACATCTGAATGTGGCACAGTTGTGCCAGCAATGTTATTTATTTATTTTTATTTTTTTGAGACAGAGTCTGGCTCTGTTGCCCTGCTAGAGTAAGTGCCATGGCGTCAGCCTAGCTCACAGCAATCTCAAACTCCTGGGCTCAAGGGATCCTACTGCCTCAGCCTCCAGAGTAGCTGGGACTACAGGCATGCGCCACCATGCCCGGCTAATTTTTTCTATATATTTTTAGTTATCCAGCTAATTTCTTTCTATTTTTTTTAGTAGAGATGGGGTTTTGCTCTTGCTCAGGATGGTCTCGAACTCCTGAGCTCAAACAATCCGCCCGCCTCGGCCTCCCAGAGAGCTAGGATTACAGGCGTGAGCCACCGCACCCCGCCCCAGCAATGTTATTTAACATCAAAAGAGACTGGATGCAGAAGATGGAAATTACCATCTGAGCATTTTCAAAATTAACATTTTTAAGAATCAAAATGAGCTGTTATGCTGTTTCAAAAGATTAATATTTATTTCTGTAGCCATCTAAATCATTCAACAGAAGTTTAAACAACAGCTTCCTGTTCACCATCTCATCTATGTCTTTATTCCTAGAAGCAATCAATACCTGAGATGTTGAAAATAGAAAACAAGCAGGCTAAAAATACCTCCCCTGTGTTGCCACTTTCCTGGAACGGAAATCACAGCCCTGTCAGACTCATGCACCTGTTTGTTCCTTATCCGAATAGCTAGCTATTAGTAGTAGCAAGAAAATATTTTCATAAATAGTTCTAAAGCAGTTTCTGGGCAAGGCATGTCCGTGTGAGTCACTGAAATCTCAGAGTTTATAATACAGATGATCTACTTTAGCAAGGAAAGTAGTCTTTTTGCATTCTGTCAAGTTCATGAATGAAGCTGTTCAGTTCCTCGTGGAAAAAAATTACTTACTACACAGAACCGAAAACCAGGGGTTTGGCTGGCAATAGGTTAAGGCAGAGCTGTTAAAAAAAAACTCTCATACTTTCTCTCCAGCTACTAAATTCTGAACTAAGGAAAAGGAAGAGTCTTTTAGAGTGGAGGAGGGAAAAAAATAAATAAATAAATAAATAAATAAATAAAAAAGGAAAAAGGAAGAGAGAAAAGGAGAAAAGAAGGAAAAAACAACATAAAATATATTCTCTCAAAATGTTAAGGAGTTAAAAAGGCGTTTTATTTGGGCTGGTCTGAAGGTAGTGAGTCCTCTCAGTTGTTTGCCCACGGTCAGTTACAGATCCAACTCCTTGTCCCACTTCTCCTCCCTTCTCACTACCGCACTTGACCAGTCCTTAAAAAATAACTCTATTTTGAAGTGATTTTAGACATAGGGAAAAGTTGTAAAAACAGAACAGACACTTCACATTCCCCACCTGGCTTCCCCTAATGTTAACCCTTCACTAAACCACGGTATGATTATCAACACCAGGAATTCACATCAGTGCAACACTATTAACTAAACTGCATATCTTATTCAAAGGTCACCCCTAGCTTTTAACAAGGGGCCTGCCATCTACAGACACACAATCCCTAAGGACTAATGCCCCTTTCCTGTTCCGAGATCCACTCCAGGGTCCCATCTTGCATTTTTTTGTCATGTCTCCTTAGTCTCCTCCCATCTGCAACAGTTCCTTAGCCCCTCCGTGCCTTCTATGACCTTGGCACTTTCGATAAGTACTGGCCATTATTCTGCAGAATGTCTCAATTTGGGTTGGTCTGATGTTTCCTCATGATTAGATAGAGGAAGTGCATTTTTGGCAAGAAAATCAGAGAAGGGATGTTCTTCCCTTCTCAGGGCATCATTATCAGGGATACATGATGTCAATATGTCTTATCACTGGTGACATTAGCTTTGATCACTTGGTTAAAGTGATGTCTACCAGATTTTTTCCACTGTAAATTTATCACCTTCTTTTTCTTTTTGTAGTATATAAATATGCTTGGGAATATACTGTGAGACTATACAAATATCCTGTTTCTCTTCAAACTTTTGCTTACCGATGTTAGCCTCCATTGGTTTATGTTGTCTGCAAAAATAATACTGTAGTGTCTATGAACTGGATTTCTTTTATAAAGAAGAATTATCCCTTCTCCCCAAATTATTATTTATTCAATTATATATTTAAATCAACATAGGCTCATAGATATTTATTTTAGTCTATCAGATATAATCCATTATGATTATTATTATTTTGCTCAATTTATTCCAGTTTTGGCCACTGGGAGCTCTTTCTTGTTGCTTTTTGTGCCTTTTTAACATGCCCCCATCATTTTTTAGTACTTCTTTACTTTCTGGCACTTCAAGATGTTCCGGGCTCATCTTCTCTGTCTCGGCTGTTAATTCACCACTTCTCCAAGGGGCCCTGGGTCTTTTCAGTGGAGAATGGTGTTTAGAAGCCAAGATTCGGACACTGGGTGTGCTCATTACTGGTGGGGAATAAACTCTTCTAGGCCTTTCCAGTAGATGGGGCTAGTTTACTAATATGAACACAGTCACGTGTCTATATTCATTTGTGCATCCATCCATCTCTGTATATATGTGCCTGCATTCATCAGTTCACACTGACACCTCTGATTCCAATCCAGTAGAACAGGGTTTATTCCAGATTTTAGCTTTCTCCCTTTCCTTATTTATAACTTTTTCCTCAGACAGTGAGGAATCTGCTTCTCATTGTTTACAATATCTTTACTTATTTGCTCAATTCTGGTATGCACATAAATTAGTTTAGGATTTCTAAATCATATCTTTGTGAAAAATAGATTTACTAACTGGAGTGCAGTATTTGTGTACAATTCTTTTTGTCTATAGTTTCATAATATTCCATTAAGTAAGTCTATTAAGAAAGAGTTTTGCTTTCTTAAAGGGTTTCAAATAAAACTGATGCTTGCTATGTTGAACACATCAATTGGCATATTCCACTTTGAAGTCAACTATATAATCCTTCCTCTAGGCAATATGCCAGCTACTTGCATTTTTACACTCTTGCACATGTGGCTCCCTCTACCTAAACACCCTCTTCCCCCTGTGTGCATCATATTTATCCTCCAAGGCCCAAATCAAATATTATCTTAGGAAGCTAATAACTGATTGGTCATTCACTATACCAGGTACTGCTTTAAGTGCACTAAGTATATTGATTTATTTAATTCTCATAACAACTCTATGAGGCAAGTACTATTATTATCCCTGTTTTAATAATGAGGAAACTAAGTAACAGAGAGGCCAAGAATCTTGCCCCTGATCGCTCAGCTGGCAAACACTGGAGCTGGGATTCACACTGAGGCAGTTTGGCTCAAGAGTCTGTATCTCAGCCACTTTCATACGTTCACCTGCCACATGAAGCCTTTTCCCAGTTATCCTAGTTAGAATGAATTTACTGAGAAAGCATCACTGAGCGTTTATGTTGTACTAGGTTCTAGTCTGGCAAACCGTGATACCAAAATGAATAAGACTCAGTGTCCCAGCCATGGAGGGGCTCAGTCTACTCATTTGTACCCTGACCTGAGTCTTGACATACCCAGGTTGCACACCCCTTAGAGTACTGCCCATATCATGGTGATTTGCCTACACATGTCCACCATGAGACTAGACAAGGACCACATCACCCCCATGTCTTTATTCTTAGTACCCTGAATGATGTTTTGGTACTGTAGGTAAAGAGCCACATACTTTGGAATCCCAGTCTTTAATAAAAAGGTCAAGAAGAAATTTTTGTATAGACTTCCTCCAAAGAACACATGGAATATATAACTTATAGCACAGAAAACTTTAAGTTTATAATGTAAATGACAGTTTCTACTTCCAGCTTTTTATGAATTAGAGCAGGTGTTATGTGAAGTGTTGCCTACGGTTATTGTAATCATTACCAAATAACTACAAATGATATAGTATCCTTCTCTTCTATCCTTTTCCTACAAACTCAAGCAGTGAGTTAAAACAACAACTCTAGGAGTACATACACAAAATCTGTTATGTGAAAACAATACTGCAGTTATAAATGAGAACAATAAATCAGGCCAAAAAGCTTCTTGTTCCTAAAAAGAAACTAAAAATCTTGGTTTCTTCATTATATTATTCATTATATATTGCTAAACTTCAATATATAGTATTAATAAATA
Organism: Propithecus coquereli; assembly: GCF_000956105.1. NCBI lineage: Eukaryota > Metazoa > Chordata > Mammalia > Primates > Indriidae > Propithecus > Propithecus coquereli. Next base: position 14,465,580 of record NW_012154173.1, read on the forward strand.
TATTAACACACTTCAATATATAATTCAAATTCAATAATGTAATAATTCAAATACTTCAACATAGACTAATGATGACAAATATCTACCCATTCAGTCTCTGAAAAGCTAAGTTTAAATGGGTAATTTTCCCTGAGATTGAAAGGCAAAAGGGACAGGAAATCCAAGTGAGGTCTTTGATTCGGACTTGCATTGCAACTGATCACAAGCGGGGCAGAGTGGGCGTGGGGATTGGATCCCAGCCACTAACCCCACGGCTGCTACTGCTGAACACTGGAAGGAGGATCTGTAACAGAAAAAATGTCCCAGAAGTCTCTGCCATGCACCAGTCAGCCCAGTGTCTCTGAAAGAGGGCCCCAGGCTCTATGACCTTTCACAGAGAAATTACGAATCACTTCTTTACCTCTCACAGCCATTTGGGACATCACAACTTGGGGCAGAGGAACAAGCAACAAAGGAAAAAAGCCACCTATTCTAAATGTATTTATTTTTAAAGAATAGGAGGAAGA
>NW_012154173.1:14466135-14505884 GCF_000956105.1 Propithecus coquereli
GTATTTGTGTACAATTCTTTTTGTCTATAGTTTCATAATATTCCATTAAGTAAGTCTATTAAGAAAGAGTTTTGCTTTCTTAAAGGGTTTCAAATAAAACTGATGCTTGCTATGTTGAACACATCAATTGGCATATTCCACTTTGAAGTCAACTATATAATCCTTCCTCTAGGCAATATGCCAGCTACTTGCATTTTTACACTCTTGCACATGTGGCTCCCTCTACCTAAACACCCTCTTCCCCCTGTCTGCATCATATTTATCCTCCAAGGCCCAAATCAAATATTATCTTAGGAAGCTAATAACTGATTGGTCATTCACTATACCAGGTACTGCTTTAAGTGCACTAAGTATATTGATTTATTTAATTCTCATAACAACTCTATGAGGCAAGTACTATTATTATCCCTGTTTTAATAATGAGGAAACTAAGTAACAGAGAGGCCAAGAATCTTGCCCCTGATCGCTCAGCTGGCAAACACTGGAGCTGGGATTCACACTGAGGCAGTTTGGCTCAAGAGTCTGTATCTCAGCCACTTTCATACGTTCACCTGCCACATGAAGCCTTTTCCCAGTTATCCTAGTTAGAATGAATTTACTGAGAAAGCATCACTGAGCGTTTATGTTGTACTAGGTTCTAGTCTGGCAAACCGTGATACCAAAATGAATAAGACTCAGTGTCCCAGCCATGGAGGGGCTCAGTCTACTCATTTGTACCCTGACCTGAGTCTTGACATACCCAGGTTGCACACCCCTTAGAGTACTGCCCATATCATGGTGATTTGCCTACACATGTCCACCATGAGACTAGACAAGGACCACATCACCCCCATGTCTTTATTCTTAGTACCCTGAATGATGTTTTGGTACTGTAGGTAAAGAGCCACATACTTTGGAATCCCAGTCTTTAATAAAAAGGTCAAGAAGAAATTTTTGTATAGACTTCCTCCAAAGAACACATGGAATATATAACTTATAGCACAGAAAACTTTAAGTTTATAATGTAAATGACAGTTTCTACTTCCAGCTTTTTATGAATTAGAGCAGGTGTTATGTGAAGTGTTGCCTACGGTTATTATAATCATTACCAAATAACTACAAATGATATAGTATCCTTCTCTTCTATCCTTTTCCTACAAACTCAAGCAGTGAGTTAAAACAACAACTCTAGGAGTACATACACAAAATCTGTTATGTGAAAACAATACTGCAGTTATAAATGAGAACAATAAATCAGGCCAAAAAGCTTCTTGTTCCTAAAAAGAAACTAAAAATCTTGGTTTCTTCATTATATTATTCATTACATATTGCTAAACTTCAATATATAGTATTAATAAATATATTAACACACTTCAATATATAATTCAAATTCAATAATGTAATAATTCAAATACTTCAACATAGACTAATGATGACAAATATCTACCCATTCAGTCTCTGAAAAGCTAAGTTTAAATGGGTAATTTTCCCTGAGATTGAAAGGCAAAAGGGACAGGAAATCCAAGTGAGGTCTTTGATTCGGACTTGCATTGCAACTGATCACAAGCGGGGCAGAGTGGGCGTGGGGATTGGATCCCAGCCACTAACCCCACGGCTGCTACTGCTGAACACTGGAAGGAGGATCTGTAACAGAAAAAATGTCCCAGAAGTCTCTGCCATGCACCAGTCAGCCCAGTGTCTCTGAAAGAGGGCCCCAGGCTCTATGACCTTTCACAGAGAAATTACGAATCACTTCTTTACCTCTCACAGCCATTTGGGACATCACAACTTGGGGCAGAGGAACAAGCAACAAAGGAAAAAAGCCACCTATTCTAAATGTATTTATTTTTAAAGAATAGGAGGAAGAGGAGTGATAAATACTGAAAAAAGTGCAGTTTAGAAATCAATAAGAACTTCATAAGAAACTGCATGACTTTTAAGTCTTTTTTATTACATTACATTTTACATAATATATAGCATATATTAATACTACATAAATATGTGATATTTTAAAGAATTTTACACCAGTCAAATGAGTCATTAGGGCCTATGTAATATCAATTTTACTTTTTTAATCTCTATTTTCTCTATCTCTATTTTCAGTTTTAAGAAGTTTAAAGGTGTTAGATATGATTATGATTATTCAAGTCCACACCGTAGGAATGAATATGTAGCCAACTCATAATTACCCCTTTGGTGGAATATTGTAAAAAAAAAAAAAAAAGGTTAATTCCAGTCTCTTCTTCTTTCCATAAGTTGTAAGTTAGAAATGGCTCTTCCAAGTCTTCCTGCAAACTTACTCTAACAGCAACATGGTAAAAAGGAAAGGCAGTTAATCTCTTTCTGTGTGTTTTAGCAATTCAAATGCCAGCTCTGATACGGATAATCATAAGTTTACTTTGATCTACTTTGTAAAGCAGAATTTATATATCTACCCAAAAATATCCCTCCTAAACCTGCTAGAAATTCACATCTGTGTTTGTCCTTCTCCAGCTGGACCAGAGTATGTCACATGCTTCTGGTAGATCTAACCTTTATTTAGCAAATCCCTCTTGGACCTTCTGTGATCTTGGTTTTCAATCTTTAGCTCCTGGGTCCTAACCAGAAGCACCAATGCATATGCACTTGCTGTGCCTGATCTTTGAGTTGCAGATGCCAACTTGGTGTTGGCCTCTTCAGTTGATCTTTTCATTGGCTTCATTGACATTCTGTAGTATAATCTTGGGAGCAAGCCCAGAGGGATTTATATGTTTGCCTGAGACTTAGGCATTAAGTCTTTAATAAACAAAACAATCATAATTACAAAACCACATATTAAAAATTAAATCACTCACTATCACTGGGCAACTCAAACCAAGTCAGCAAGTAGAGAGATTTATGAAATCAATTTTTTGTGGTATCCCAAAGAAAAGATGGTAAAATAACATAGAATTGAGGTCTTTCTATTTCTTTTGTCTTTCTACAGTAAATATCTTTTCTATTATAGTAAGCACATTTTCCTAATCAGTAAATTAGAGGTTAGTGCATTTTCGTTGTTGTTTTTAAATAGAATTTTAAGGATTGAAAACTAAACTACCACATTTAAAATACTACTGGGTTACTACACAGAAAGTTCATTCTATTTATAAAAGAGTATATTCTCACCTATGAGTACTCCAGTGGCCTAAAGACAGTCCAAAGACTGCTGTTCATCCTCTAAAGGAAAACTTAAGTGTTTTGTCCTTGGAATAATGCACACACTTAGCATAGCATGAAAGTCCCTTGGAGAATACCAGAAGCAAGCACGGCAACCAATTCTTTCCTCTTCTTCCTTGCCCCTGTGTGTCCCCCAACCTACTCTCCCAGCCTTACTAAATCACCTATAATTTCCAAAAATACCATATGCCCTCTTACCTTGTTCTTTACATAAGAGCCAAGTCTACTTTTATCCCATTGTGCTCAGCCAATTTTTCCTCCTTTAAGTTACTGCTTAGATATCCCTTTTCCCAGGGTTGTCTAAGATTCGTGGAGAACCCCTACACAGGTTCCTGCATTGTTTTCTCCCTGGGAGTGTTTCTCATTCATGACCTACCCTCTGAGCCTGGTAAAATGCCTGTCACATCCAGGCACCTCTCAGATACCTGGTACATAAATAAAGGCACCTTCAAATCCAAGTCCTACAAAACATCTCCCCTAAAATATGGGTGACACTTACCTGCTTGCGCATCACATCTGTAGCCTGCATAATGTAGCGGGGAGGCAGTCCATGGCTTCTGGCCAGAATGATGGCTTGCTCTAGCGTCACACTCAGGGTGCACCTGTGGGCCAAGGCAGGGGCAGGTCAGACCCCACTCGTTCCCGATACACTCTTTGAGACAGTTTGGGTTACAAATTTCAAAATTAGAAAGTATTAGCCAAAATCGAAGTGAATGGATAATGAACCACTGATTTTTCTACATAGAACACCTGTTTATGTAGATCATACAGGTACATTATTGGGGTCATGGATTAAGTATTTAAATGTAAAATAAACCCATAATGAAATATGTTTATGAGAGCACTTATCCACAGAAGATTAAATAAAAATTTTAATCAATTTTATTATTAAACATTATTCTTTATTGATATTTCATGGAATTTAGAAGAAATGACTTTGTAATATTTATCATTCATTTCTACATATTGAGAGTTAATAGGTTTATACTAATTGATGCACAGATATCTTAGAAAAATACTGAAATTACTATTCACTGTGGTCAAAATTGATTTTAAAAAATGTGTTTCTTAGTTGGGCACAGTTCCTGTAATCCCAGCCTGTAATCCTAGCACTTTGGGAGGCTGAGGTGGGAGGATGGCTTGAGGCCAGGAGTTCAAGCCTGCAGCGAGCTATGATCTCTTTACTGTACTCTAGACTGGGCAACAGAGTGAGACCCTCTCTCTTAAAAAAAAAAAAAAATGTTTCTGGGACCCAGTCTAAGAGACTGTTTGTAAAAGTTCCAAAAGGAATTTGTAACTAGTTATACAGGAATGTGGTGCGCAGGGTATCCCTGAGAAGTGTTCTAACAGAATTTAGTGATTGGTGAACCTTGATGATTGTTCCTTTCCTTCTTTTTAAGGTATTTCTTCTATGTTTTTCCACATTTATCTCTATAACAGCCCTTAAAGCCTATGTTTATTTGTTAATTTTTAAGGTGCTGGTCTCTAAATTATTTTCTTAGGGATAACTTTTGCATATATTTCATAAACATGCTCACTAATTTCAGATGTTTTTCCTAAAATTTATATTAGTGGATTTTGTCCTGTTTTTTTTTTTTAACTTACTTATATTTTGATTAATCTTTTCTCCATATTTGCATTTATCTCGCTGTGGTTTGGTGTTTTACCCATGTATTTTTCTAGATCTATCTAGTCTTTTTCCCTGCAGATGACAGTAAGTTCTACAATGCAGTTGCTTCTCTGTGAGGAACATCTAGCTCATTATTCTTGGTTATGAGGCTGCAACACAGAAGTCTAATACATTTGCTAGGTTTTGATACTGGTGAATTAAGAAAAAGAGGAGAAAGGGCTTCAAACATTACTGTTGTAATATTAGAAAAAACCTGGCAAAGTGCAACTGTATCATTATACGTAATTGTATTCTGAAGAGAAACATGCCAAATTCCATTGGCTGTTAAATGACTTGAAAAGCAGCTTCCTCATTACTATTACAGAGAATTCTTTTATTAATAAAAGCATTAACACATGTTTAGATGGGCTAAAGTTTTATAATTAGCTTCTAGTTGTATGTACCTGATGTTCACAAATATTGAGTGCGTGAGTCTGATAACAATGTGTACTGTTTTACGCAGACTGCAAAACAGTCTATGCCAATGAAGGCCAAGCAGTATAACTGACAGTTCATGTTTAAAAAAAAAAATCAATTTTCTATAAAGCATTTAATTGCCAGCTTATTCAACAGACCACAACCTATTTCTCCTCCTTAAGGTCTCCTCTACTCCAGTTTTAAATATTTATTGATCCTAACATTTTAATCAATAATACTCATTACACCAGCCAAATGAAGTTAAGGAAAAAAAAATCTTTATCTTCCTCTAATCATGCTGAAATATGTCTGTGCGTTCCTGATAAACCATGTCTTGCCTTGAATCTTGCTTACTCTACTTATAACAAACACTTACACACTGTGAAGGGTTTTTGAACAGGCAGCCTATAATTTTTATTCATTTTCTTAATCATTTTAAACTGATTTCTTTTTCCCTACCTCAAGTTGTAGTAAACAGTAGTACAACAAATTATCTGCCAGAGATTTTACTGTGATCAGGAAATTAGTGTGCCCAGTAACATGCTATCTTTATAGGGTACCTAAAATGTCACTTTTTGGAACCATTCATGCATCAACTAACAGAAAAATCTACCTTCAAATGCATATGCATATATTCTTTCCCCTGCATACTAGGGGCAGGGAAAAAAAAAAGATGGCTGCACCTGTATTTGTCTTTTCATATTAACCACTGTGTATGTTCCAACTAGGTCCCAAGGTTACTTTGAATTTTTGAAAAGTGAAAAATTTAAAAAGAGACAACCATGCAAATGTGGGAAATATTGCCTGTGTTTTGATTCATGGTTGATAAATCCAACTGAGGCCTTATATTTCCACTCACAGCATCACAGAATTCCATTATCCTGAATTAAGCATGGGAAAGAAAGCCTGGCAGTACGGCCACAGTTTTTCTGTCAATATACCATTATTTGCTTCATGGCTTTTCATCTTCTCTCAACTCTCTCAATCTGGATGTCAAGTGGAAAAATCCAGCATTTGTGAGAAGTGTTTTGATGCTGGCATGCTCTGAAAGACTCCAGGTCTAGAAAGTGGCACACGGATTTTCAATGGTGCATAAATGTATACTCGGAGTCAGGTTTTACAACAGTTCATTTGATTTTATAGGTACTTTCTCATTTCCAGAGAGACTGATATGCCAACCCGGGGCAACAGAATAAAAGGAATCTATTATAGGCCAGGAACCCTCATTCAATATGAGAGTTCTGGCCTGACATCCCAATCTCCTTTCTAGCATGATCTCTGCTTTCACATTAGATGGTTAAATTAAAATCTAAATAAATCTATATTTTTACCCTATCTGGAAAATACAAGTCTTCAAATTTTCAGCTCCTTCTAGCTGCACCATCATTAAAAAAAATCCACACAACTCTCTACCTCAGAGCCACAAAAATAATAAAATAAATGCCACTGAGTAGTCTTTGTCTTTCAGGAAAAAGCAAAAAAAAAAAAAAAAAAAAAAAAAAAAAAAAAAAAAAAAAAAATCCAATGAAGAAAGTGTTTCCATAACTTTAGTAGAAAGACATTCCAAGTAATGGCTCTGTGCAGGGTATACTTTTGAGAAAGCACACTTGATGGGGTGGCAAAATTATACAGAAAATGTTAATTTCCCCAAAGAAAGTAAAAGGAAAATGTCACTAAATCTGTGCTTATAGTTCTTGACATATTTCACGCTGAGAATAGATCCCCAAATGACTCAGATATTTAGCATGATTTTAAAATGATAAATGTAGCCTATCATTAATGGGTCTAATTTAATTTGAAAGACACTTTGATTTAGCAATGCTATGGAAGAAACACAAAAAAGTCTTCTCCATTCATTCATTCATTCACTTGCCAAATGTTTTTCGAGTGTCTACTTGTACAAGTACCATAACATGCTGCCAGGAGTGGATTTACCCTGAAACTAAAAAAAGCCTGGTTTTCGGGGACCCCTTACTTATATGGATCCCTTTCAAAGTTCTGGGAGTGGCCCTATCAGTGTGTTCTCACAGTCACATGCTTTTACAAATTTGCAAAAGCAAAACCTCTGAACTGCAAATGGTTATGGCTGCTGTCTTCTTTACATCCAAGCTTCCTTCTGTCATGTTGGGTAGTGTTCAAATGGCTGTGGCTATTTCTGAAACTGAGCTAAAGAAAGTTGAATTAGGGATGCATCCAGGCTGGGTTTCCTGGGACCTATTTATAGGGTTCACTGTTACTTCCACAGTTCCACAGTTAGGTTACTGTAATGTCCTCCTCTAGATGGCTTCCAGAGTATTCCTACTGCCCAAGGTTGAAAAGGAGGTGCAGGGCCAGGCATCAGGGTATAATATGCCCATATCCTGAGAACCCAGGACTGAAAGTGCATGTGTGGTGGAGGAGAAACAAGGTTGGACATGCATAGATCCAGAAGCTACTCTGTGGAATATTCTTCCAAACATTATGGGTCATATGCTAAAGAAACATATAAAGGTTTTTTGGTATTTGACAACAATTTAAAAATTTACAAGACATTAGCAATAATACATTTTGATGTTAAAATGCTTTTCTAAGCTCTCAATAACTTAAATTTGATCAACCATGCGAAAGACAATACTTTTTCTATACTCTCTATAGAAAATATTATTACAAAGTTGTTATAATTTGAAAAGGCAATCAAAGAGTATTACCAAAACTTGTGGGAGAAAAAAGTATAGAAGTGGGTCAGACAATAAATTAATATTATTTTTCTAGATTTTCTGATGTATGTGGTACTTATAAGCATTTTAAATTTTGCAATTTGTTTTTTCTTACATTCTGAATAAATATTAACTTTCATTCCTATTTTGTTTTGTAATTTTCTATTCTTTTTCTCAAAGATGGCACTTAACTCCAAAATCTCCTTCACTCCAGTATGTTGGGGAGGCGACAGTGAACAAAGCCAAGTCCCAACTCCTTTGATGACCAAATTTTAGTGAGAGGAAAGAGAAAATAAAGCAGCAAATACATAATAGCAGATGGGAATAAGTGATCTAGAAAAATAAATTTTACAGCAGAATACAAAGTGGAATGGTACTAATAGAGGGTGGAATGGCAGAGGGAAATGCTGTTTCGTGGAAGACCATTTCGGGAAGAGTAAGTGCAAAGGCCCTGAGGTTGATGCTTGTTTATTCTGCTCACAAACAAGTGTGGAGCCCAATATGCTGGTGCACACAGAGGAGACAAAGATGAGGTTGTGAAAATAGCCTGGCCTCAAACATGCAGAGCCTTGGCGGTAAAGTCCAGAAGTAAGTGGGTTTCATAGTTTTTTTTGGTCGACATGACAAAATTTCAATATTTACATTACATGATACCAAAGAACAATTTATTAAGCAAATTATCAAAGTATTTTACTAACAGCTTATCATTACTGTATTCAAAGCATCTTTAGTTGCTTTCCAATGGCAACATTTGCAAAAGCAAACTATCCTGATGCTTCAGGTTTTCAGCCAACTACTCTCCCATTTCTGACCTTATCTCCCAGTGCCTTCCTTACTCTACCTGCCCAAGCCAGAACTTTCTGCTTTAGACAGCATCTTGGTACCATTGCACAAACCTCTCCCCAAATCTGGAACATGAGTCCATTTCTTCTCTTTCACTACTTTCAAAATATCTTGAAACCTCATTCTGAATGTAGAATGGCAGCTAAGGTGCTAAGGTTGGTTTGAGGACAGTCTCATGGGGCTCTGGTCAAGCTACTTCCACTCTCTCAGCCTTTATCTCCTCCTCTGTAAAATGAAAAAAGCAGCCGTACTGACCTCATAAAGTGCTCTAAGAATTACCTGAAGCCATGTGTGTGATTGCTCAGCCACGCCCATGGTAATGCCATTTCCATCTCTCTTTGTTACTGAGTTCACACCATAAGTCTGTTTAGAGGAGGCTCCTCGTTATGGGCAACACGTTATTTGGAAAAATCTGAGGAACATGAGCTTTTGTAGATCCCCAGTTTCTCAAATCTCAGCATATTGTTTATACTTTATACTCGTTTTTATTTTAAAGAGGTGCTCATTAAAGTAACCTTGGGGGAAATTATAATATTACCATAATTTCATGAAGCTAGTGACAAATTTCCACCAACATCTCTTTTATAAATTGGGATTCAATTAAAGTAGAGTCCATTTGACTACAATTTGGCCCTTGTTGAAAAAGTTCTTTGTGATTTTTATTTCTAGTGTTTGTCCCAACTGATCTCAGACATTAGGTCTTGACTTAATATTATAGGTCAAATTGCCAAGCTTAGGGTCAGAAAAAGCATGTGACATGGTCTTCTTTTTGTCAATCCTATTTCTAGACGCCAGGGGTACTAAAGAATCAAGATCCAAATTTCCTGTTCCCTCCTCAACTAAGTCTCATTGGAGAGACAAAGCTTAGTTTCCTAAATTGGCTTACATGCACAATATTGTATTTTAGCCATTTTTAATGCATATCCATGACACTGTTTTTAGTTCACTTTTAAAGACTTCAATTCTTACCTAAAGTGGGTTTTTTTACATGTTAATCCTCTCCTTTTAGATGATTCATAACATTTCTATAATAAATTAGATAAAGGAATCTCAACACCTAAGGAACTACTATATATTTGATCATTTACCATGATCACAGACAAAAACATTAGTTTTATTTTAAAATCAGTTTTACATTTTAAAACTTACAGAGGTCTATTGCTTCATTTAATGTTGATTCAAATTGTACTGAACAAGGAAGCCAATCTCCCATGGCTTGAAATGCATTAAATTGAACATGTGGGGAGATGCAACATCCCTTTTGGGCCACAAGGGTGATGTAGTAACTGACAAGGAAACTGACATGGGAAACCATCACAATGGGAGGATTATGATTCTGAGCTCTGTTTTCTTTTTCTTTTTTCTTTTTTTTTTTTTAGAGATAGAGTCTCACTTTGTTGCCCGGGCTAGAGTCAGTGCCCTGGCGTCAGCCTAGCTCACAACAACCTCAAACTCCTGGGCTCAAGCGATCCTACTGCCTCAGCCTCCTGAGTAGCTGGGACTACAGATGTGCACCACCGCACCCCTATAATTTTTCTATTTTTAGTAGAGACAGGATCTCGCTCTTGCTCAAGCTGGTCTCAAACTCCTGACCTCAAGTGATCCTCCCGCCTCGGTCTCCCAGAGTGCTAGGATTGCAGATGTGAGCCGCCGCGCCCAGCCTTTGAACTCTGTTTTCCTACCATGGATTTATTTGATAACTCTCAGCATGCTCACTGTCAGGAGCTCTGATGTTTTGCTTGGTAGCTAATCACCATATTGCTACCTCTTGGGATCAATCCCAAATATTTTTATTGCTAGCGGGGGAGTGTTACTCAGAATCTAGTTATAATCTGACACATACAAAATACATAAGAGAAGAGTAATGAAGATCTCTGAATTTGTAGCCACAACAATCTGTCATAAATTGACATTATGTAGATGTTGATGTGAAAAAAAATGAAAAAGAAATTAAGAATAGAAAATGCAAACTTTAATACGGAATACTTTTCATTTCCCCACATTTTAAGTTTTATTTATTTATGTTTTGAGACAGGGTCTCACTCTGTCACCCAGGCTGAAGTTCAGTGGCATAATCATAGCTCACTGCAGCCTTGAACTCCTGGGTTCAAGCTATCCTCCTGCCTCAGCCTCCATAATAGCTAGGAATATATATGTGCACCTCCACACCCCGCTAACTTTTAAAAAATTTTTTTGTAAATAATGTTACATAGTTACAACTAAAAACCATCCCCCCAAAATCCACTGCAATCACTTAATTTCGGGATACATGTTTAGACTTTGAAAGTTACTGGAGCATTGATTTTTAACTATTTTGTACATTAATAATATAATTAAATCATTGGGATAAATAGGATCTTTTTTTTTGTGCTAGTGCAGGTTTATAGTAAGAAGAATAATTTCCTGTTAGAAAATTATGATATTTGATCAACACTGAAGGCATGTGTAGGATTTTCTGAGTTGAAGAAACCAACAGCCAAGCAACGCTATGACCAACTGTGCAGATGGTAACACTAGACACAAACAACCCCTTAACAACCTATATAAACTGGCTAATCACTGAAATTCATTTTGATTCACTTGCATTAATATGGAGGTTAATTTGATTCTGTACTAGATAAATATAAAGGGAAATAAATATTTGTCAACAATTTTGAAATTAGGGAGTTTTGCCCCGATGTGGAAATCTAACCAACGATCACAGCCTGATTTTGTTTTTTAGTTCTGTGCTTCCATGTGCATTGCCTCATTTTCACCATCCTTTATCACTGTGATGCTGCCTTCAGTCATGAAAACAAGAAAGGAAAAATTCCCTTAGGGAAAGGCATCCCTCAGAGTCTGTGTGTAAGGGCAGCCTGAGAAACCTGTTATTTTGATAATATTCTTCACATGAATGTGTCTTTATAGAGCCATAGATTTATATTTAGAATCTTACAGATTTAAAGCTTAGAACATGAAATAATTTCCCCCATCCTATGAGAGTCTTTTTTTTTCTCTCCTTTAATTAAAAGCCAGGTCATTGTCCTTTGTTCAAGTGACTATTGCAAACAAGTTATTAGGAATCTAATCAGCTGTGGTTCTCTGTGATACTTTACTAAGCTGAAGTTACCTGGGCAGCATTCAGGTGTTGGAGAGGAATAATGACTATTTCAACCCCAAGAGAAGGAAGTGGGTGCAATAATCTGGAACTTGATTCCACTCTGTATTTCACCTCCAGAGTGAAGATATTTTGTAAACCTGCAAGTTATCAAATTAAACTCATCCATTACAAGAGATTAATGTATGTGTGCAGTTCAGTGTGTAAATGTAGCTATTGACATACATTTCATGCTTATTAATTTCATATTTCATACTATCTCTCAAATCTCTCCTCTTTAGCTGCACTGCTAATATCATCTCTTGCTTAGATTGGTGCAACCTCACTCTGACCTTTCCTGTTGGCCTCTTCCCATTGGTCTTCCTCCATAGTGAAGGTGATCTTCAATGAAGATGAAAATGCAAACATTTGAATGGCTTCCCATTTCTTAACAGGAAATACAAGGTCTTCACAATATGGAGCCTGGTTTTCCTCACTTGAACTCCATGATTCAGTAGAAGTTCACAGTTTTCTGCAATCACCAACTGTCATAGTTCTCATGCGCTGCTCCCGCTTATATGATCTCATACACCCTGGTTTATGTCACACACCGTACCTCCTGTCCTACCATACTATACTTACCTGGAAGGATTAAGTACATGGGCACTGGAGGTAACTTCCTGAATTGGAACCTGGCTTTTCTAATAACTATGTGACATTGGGCAAGTTACTTAAGCTTCTTAAACTGTTTTCTCCTCTGTAAATGGAGTTTAATAACAGTGTACAACCCAGATTGTTTTCAGGATTACATGAAATAATTCATGTCTAGTACTTAGAATCGCTTATAGCATGTAGTATATTCTCAACATATGTTAGCGATTTTTATTAATATTACTAGCACCACCATCACCAATAGGCTGGACTGGTGTCTCTATCAATTATAGCATTTCTAGACCCAGAAATACTTCCCAGGACTCAATAAGCATTCAATACATACTTATTGAAAAAATTACATAAATTCCTCATGTCTGCCAATGGTAATATATGTATACTCCTAAAAGACAAGATTTATTTCTTTATATCCTGCACTTTCCACCTATTTGCTCAAGAAGTGTTCACTCATTAAATATATTTAGTGAAGTGATAAATGCATCGTGAGGACAATAAATATTAGCAAAAGGCAATCACAGGTTCCCTTATGGCTTATAAACAGGACATGACTCTTCTTTCCTAATCAATGCCTTGTATTTCCCTTTCTCTGGATTTAACCATTGCTCCTAGCATGTCTGCTGGTTAACAACTTTGTACAAATCCTGGTAATACTTATAAAATATATATTACAATATATTGACTAATTAGTCTTATATTAATTATTCATTATTGTACCATCAAAACTGTCTACTTATTATTTACTAATATTTTCCAGAATATTAGTATTCTTCCAGTCAGAAGAATAATTTTGAAACCCTAATAGAATTGTCAAAATGACAAGCAATTTATTCTTCCTCTCTATCATACATAGTTTGAAAAATATGCATCTGCTTCCTTGAGTCGCTTCACTTAAAAACCCAATCCTTTGACTATCTTTCTCCTATTTTCATTATTAAAGAGAACTAGTGCTACGTATCATGGCTGTCTGGCTTCCCAAGGGGGCTCCCTTATCAAAACAACAGACTCCAAGTGCAATAAGAGCAGGGACCCTCGTATCTCCTGAGCTGGGGTAGCACAGTGCTTGGCACAGAGCAGTGCTTCATAGTTTGTTTTTTTTTTTCCCCTTCAACGAATGAATAAACGAACGCTAGCACCTGATTCATTTTAAGTCCTAAATACTTGTCCTTATTCTAACACACACTATTGGTTTTTGACACTAGGAAGAAAACTAACTTCCTATCCTTGAATGCAAGCATAGCTGTTCCGCTCCTGAATGACTTTCTACAAGTTATCAAAGGAGGATTCTAAAAATAAGCTCTAATAGGGCCCGACGTTTTGTGTACTGTATTTCTTGCAGATCAGAAGGGTTAACTCCTGTATTTGTCATACTCCTCCCTTTCATTCTATGAAAGTGACTCATCACTGTGATTTTTAATAGTAGCTTACAAAGTTTCCCCTATTTTAGTAGGTACGATCCAGTCATTTTAAACAGATGTTTGTTTCATATTTCTAAGTGCAATGAGAAGACGGATCCACCGTCAGAAACACAGATATAGACCAAACAATCTGGGCGTTCAATAATGCTAGGTCCTGTCCTGGACGCTTTCACATACAGTGCTCATTTAATTCTTTCACCATCTTCATGAGAAAGAAATTATTATTCCCATTTCACCGATAAGTCTAAGAGATCAGAGACCAGGTGATCTAATCACTTGTTCCATTGCACAACATGTAAGTAACAGAATTCAAAATCTATTTTCTGATTCAAAATCTAGGGCTCTTTCCATGATACCAAATTCGAATCACACAGGTTAATACGTTTAGAGAATTCTAGCTCCCTGTATCCATAATTCAACAATCACAATCTTGGTCCCAGCATTTATATTTTGAATGCATTTTTTTTGGTAGAGAACAATTCAGGCGGCCCAAATTCCTTCACTGTGAATATAGACTCCACCATACTAAAATAAGTTCCCGATTAAAAAGAAACTGGATTTCAAGCATGCTAAGGAAGTATATTGATTGTAAAGCGATCAAGTAGTAAAAATAAACTGAAGGGAGAATGTGTTCCTTCTTGACTACAGATTTGCATTTTTCTACATAAAATGCACTGTTCTGTGTTAAGTGTGTTCATTCCTGTAATGATCACATTTATTCTGCCTTCTAATTACTTTTAACTACTAAGCACAGAGCACCACTGTGAAAAGTCTATTGACACCTAGGACGAAGCACCTGATTGAAGAAACTAATTAATGTTGCACAGTTATATTTTCCCTGCTCCCTTTCATTACCTTACAGGGAGGAAGAATTGCACACCTGAGGGCTAATGCAGTATGTTAAATACTGATCAATCCCCACACGGCTGCTATGGTTCTACACAGGCAGAGTCTGCACAAAATTAACACGGAAAGGTCACTGCTGACCTATTGATCTTTCTCACTTTATTCACCCTTGGCAATGCTTTGGTGACAAGTGAAAAGCTTGAGAAAACTGCCACAGGTCAGCAGGGATTTGAAAAACCCAACATTTATGTTCTTGTTCCCCTGTGACAGAGAAGCGCTTCTTTTTAACAAAACACATAAATACTTCTATGTGAAAAAAAGGGCAAACAGACTAGTTGTTTCAACAATGAATTCTCTTATCCTACACACACACTCTTTCTCTCTCACACACATATATATAAAATAAATTATTAAATATCGACGCTTTCCCTTTAGGAAAATTTGAATGACAGTATAACAATAGCTGCAGCCCCAAAAGCCAGTAATCACGCAGGCAAGTTCTCAGCATAATTTATAGAAATAACCTCTGGATATCTATTGATGCTTTCAACATTAATTATTTGGTTATTGTTAGAGAGTCTTGATGAACTCTTCCCGCGACCGCGCTGGGTTCTTGTTTCACAGTGTGAGAGCTGAAAGCCTAGGGGTTGTCAGTATGTGAAAAACGGGAAAGGGAAGGCAGGCAGAGAGGAGCCCTGCGGAAAACCACGGAACAGACTGCACAAGAGACGGGCAACAGCTGGGGCGAGATCCGATCCTGGCGGCGGCAGCAGAGCTAAACTGAACATTCCCCTCACTCCATCTATCTTAAGGCAAAAAAGCAATCGAGTTGAAGGGGCACATTTTCAGCACTGCACAGGGAATTAGCCATGAAATTCTCATTAAAGATAATGGGACTTTCTATTACCACTCTCAATACATTCCCTGAAAACTCCCAGCATTTATCTTTAAACCTAGTCTTAAAAATCAACCGCCAGGCAACAACATTCCACATCCCTCGTTACTTTCTATTCAGGCACACTGAGGTGCGTTTGTCTTTGACACAGCTTCGTTGTGGAGGTTAGCACAGAGGCGATCGCGGACCTTTTGGGGCTGTGTCACTGAGCACGTAGGTACTCAAGGGGGTATTTGCGATGTGGAGAATGTGTATGAATATGAAACAGCCGTGTGTAAGTCAGGACCTTAAATACCACAGCCGCCAGGTTTGAATCTGCTTCTCCACATTTTACATTCTTCAGCCTGGAGTCTCTCACCAATTAATTTCATTTCTATTTTGCTTTTTGGGATTTCACTGAATAGGTTGGGTACCTCTCCCAGCTACCTGGGAAGTGCCTCAACATTGAAGTTCCTTAACGCTACCTCGCTATGGTTTTTCTCATTTGCCATCTGACTTCTGTCGTTGCTCCTCATGGCTTCTCCGATGACATAAATCTTAAGGAGGTGTCTATTAAGTGGCTTTCCCCTGTCACCCCCGATCCCAGTTCTTTGACATCGTACAGTAATTGTTTCTTCTTTGACCTGTTTATCCAACACGCGGAACAGAACTTTGTGCGTTTTTAGACTTTTCAAGTTGATCCTTCTGTGTTTTATACTGAGCCTCCTCCTTACTAGGGTGCAGAGGATGAGGATGTAGAGCGCCAGGGGACATTAACACTCTCTATGTGCTTCCTGGGGATCTTCCTTCTTTTCTCAGCTCCTACAGTTGGCAGCTGATTATTCTTTTCCCACCTTTCCGTGCCATCTCCTGGAATACCTCCTTCCTGCTCCTGACACCCAAAGGCTATTCCCTGAAAATTCTTAGTCACGTTTTAATCCGAGCTCTAACATCTCTCCGTAACGCCTTCTCTGACGTGCTCGCCTTTCTTTTTTATCACCCCCACATCTGTTTTTCCATAGCCCCCGATCTTGCATTCCTGCTGACTGAATCCATCAAAGGACATCTAAAATTCAACACGTGACAATGTAACAGGTTAATTCAATGCCCCTCCCCTCAAGCCTCTCAAAGAAAAATGCATATTTTCTTCCTGCAGCAGCCCCTACCCTGGCATCTTGCTATGCCTGGTCAGTCAGAATCATCAATTCCCCACTGTGATCGTTGATTGGGGGTATCACCTTGACTGGATTAAGAGATACCCACATAGCTGGTTAAGCGTTAATTATTCTCAATACTTCAGTAAGCACTGAGCCTGTCCTTCTGCTGAAAGGGAGACCCAGGCGGTCTGGCGTCTGATTAGGATGACTGGGCTGCCCTGGGTGTGTCTGTGAGGGTGTTTCCGAAGAGATCTGCGTTGGTGAACTGAGTGGGGAAGATCTGTCTTCAATGTGGGTGGGCACCATCCAGTTGGCTGGGGGCCTGGGTGGAACAAAAAGTTGGAGGAAGGACAAATTTCATGCTCTTTCTTCCCAAGCCAGGACACCCTTCCTCCCCTGCCCTTGGACGTCAGAACTCTGGGTTCTCTGGCCTTTGGACTCCAAGACTCATACCAGTGACCCTCCAGGTTTTTAGGCCTTTGGCCTTGAAGGAGTGCAGGAAATTCTACCTCAAAATATGACTTCTTGGTATAAAGAATATTTTGAATTAAAGGCCCTAAGAGTCAACAGGCATTGGAAAGGGTTTTCCCTCTATCTCCATAAAGACCAGAGGCACTTATTGAGAAGAACAATCGTCTTTCCTGCCCCTCCCTGTTATCTTATTATCTATTGCAGGAAAGAACAAGAATGCAACCAGAACAGGCCCAACTCATTTTCAAAATAATGCCTTCTTTCAGGTTACTTTAATTTCCAAAGACAATTTATAAGTCAATCTGTTTTTTCCCATCCGTTCATTTTCTCAAGTATCTGGTCAATCTCCCTAGTACTCTTTTATTGCCCCACAACAGAATTAGCCATATTCCCCATCTCCCCTCCTGAAATGAAGATATGTAAGTATTTCAGTCTCACTGGGATATTGGGCAATCACCCTGTGATTCTCCCTGGGTGCATGGAAACAAAAAATTTGCACGGCTTTTCTCTTATTAATCTACTTTATTGTGAGTTGATTTTCCAGTGAACCTTCCGAGGGCAGAGGGAGGGGAAGTTTTCCCTTTCCCCTCTTCCTGGGAGTTTCATACCATTGGCTTCCTTGGTTCTCGGGCCTTCTGACTTGTGCTGAGGCAAGCTACCTGCTTACCCAGTTCTCCAGCTGGTCTCCTGTGGACTTTCTCAGCCTCCACAATCGAGTGAGGCAATTCCCCTAATAAATCCCTTCTTATCTCTCTTTCTCTCTCTCTCTATGTATATGTGTGTGTGTATCTCCAACAGTTCTCTCTGGAGAACTTTGACTAAAACACCCTCCCTCTCCCTGCTATTTCTCACCGACCACCTAGTCCTGTTGACCACTGGTTAATACCTTTCACGTCTCTCCTTTCCCTTCTCTCCTTGGTGCCAGCGCCTTACTTTGAGGACTCATCATCTCTTGTACTGTTGTAAAATCCTGCTGTTTCCCTGCCTCCATCCTCACCCCATTATAGATCATGATAGTGATCTTTATTTTTAAAATATTTTTAAAAAATCTAATGTTATTCTTTTACTGAAAACCCTTCATTGGCTTCCTATGGCCTCCAGAAGAGACTCCCGAATCCTTCACTCAGTGGGCAGGGTCTTCTATTCTCCAACCCCTGTTGATTGTCGCTAGGCTCAGATCACTAGCCTCATCTCTTGGTGATGCTTCACTCACACAGCACGCCATTTCCTGTGACCTCCAGCTGCGCGGCTACTTCACCCCTTCCTTCTGTCTTTTCATGCTATTCCTTTGCACTGAACCATCCTTCCCCATTGGTGAATGCTATTCATGCATTAAAACCTATATCGAGTGTTACCTTGCTCCCTTCCTGGGAGTTTAAATCTCACTCCTCTGTATTCCTTCCTTCTGAGTATGTCCGATGACTTGTTGCCAATTCGAGATTAACATCACAAAGGCAGAAATTGCTGCCTCCTTCCTTCAACTTCCTACATACTAGCTGCTCTCCAGCTTCAGGTTCACATATAAACACTGGCAATTCTTAACGTGCAGGAAAAGAGAAACATTTATATTGGTGAGATACCCATATTTTTTCCCTTCATTTGGTTTACATCAATTATTAGAGTAGTGAAAAAAATCCCTAAACTTGAAGCCCTCAGGAATATATCACAGGTTGACTGGAATTTTCTTTTCTTTTCAATAGAACTTTGAAGATTTAGGAAAGACAATATAATTTCAGTTTATTTAAAATAAACATCGAAGAACCATTCCCTGTTTAACGGTTCTTAAAGTAGGTTCTATATTTATCACTGTTAAATAGCTAAACACAAGTAAAATTTAGGAACATAAATTCTTAAATTTTACTAATATATTTAAATAGGACAACTGGTTTTGGAAAATAAAGAGGAACTATAACTAATAATTATATAGTCATATGTTTAACATATCGTATTACCTACTTTTCCTATTTTTTAATGAGGAAGATAATGGAGAAAGGTAAAAGAATGAAACTTCTATCATATTTGAAATATCTGATTTCTTCCTATAATTTTAATATAATAATATATTTATATTATCTTTCTGGTTGTCTAAATTAGAATAAATTTTAATGTCTATTTGCCTTTTTTACAATTTAGTAAAATACAAAATTCTGAATTTACTTCTAATGAAGGGGAATATATGAAAGTACTTCAGATTTACACTTATGAAAAGGCAGTGTTAGCAATCCATCATGGGTAGGATATATTTAGTCTTTCTCTCAGAGCCCCATTATTGCTGTATGTTATTTTTTCCCTTCCAAAGATTAAAGCATAATTTTAGAACTTCTCCTTATTGGGAATGTACAATCTGCTTGGATCATGAGCTAGCGGAAATCTTTCTTTTGTTTTATTTAGCCATTTTCCTGGTGATTAAAAAATCAAATATTTCCTCTAATCTTATCAGGTCTCTCAAAACTCTTTTGCCCAAAAAAATAAATGGATACATTTGAAACCCTGGATTGCTTATTGAGGTATTTTATTTTTTTCTGTCCCATACATAGAATCTAACCTATATATAGAAATCCCCAGAGCAAACCTATTCCTTTTACTTAATATGTCTCCATCGCACAGTAGAGAAAAGATGCAGCCTCATCGTCTGCCCCATGGGGACTCTTTGATTACCTAAGTCAGGTTACCTTGAGTGTTCTACTTTATGAGATCCTGCATTACCTAATCTGGGCCTATTTGTCAATTTGTCCTTTGATGTCATGGTAATGACAGAATAAAATATCTCCTAAGAAGGAGTCCTGTAAAAGTTCAAACAAAAGTGGTTTTTAAAATTATTAACTGATAGTTACCTGAATAAGATTTTTTAATTGCTTGTATGAACTGAAAGTCATCACAATCTTTATTTGAAAGAAGAATGTTCCATTAATCATATTGGTAATACAAATTTCTTTTTAGTTGTTTTTGTATATTTAACTCATAAATTTCACTTCTTTAGCAATTGCTTATTATCATACTTTGGGTCCTACACTATGGTTATATGATGGGTTACAGCAGCTTCTGTTAGTCAGGGCAAGGGGAGGCAAGATGACCCTGGAAATTCAACCACCTTTGCAATACTGTTAAATATAACTCAATTTAACTCAAATATAACTGTGAAAATATAACTCAATTTCCAAATAACCAATGAATAACTGCATTTTGGAAATAAACCCCTTTTAATTTAGTAACTATATATATATATGTGTGTATGAATAGTTTATATATAATATATAGAACCTTCGAGGGCAGAGGGAGGGGAAGTTTTCCCTTTCCCCTCTTCCTGGGAGTTTCATACCATTGGCTTCCTTGGTTCTCGGGCCTTCTGACTTGTGCTGAGGCAAGCTACCTGCTTACCCAGTTCTCCAGCTGGTCTCCTGTGGACTTTCTCAGCCTCCACAATCGAGTGAGGCAATTCCCCTAATAAATCCCTTCTTATCTCTCTTTCTCTCTCTCTCTATGTATATGTGTGTGTGTATCTCCAACAGTTCTCTCTGGAGAACTTTGACTAAAACACCCTCCCTCTCCCTGCTATTTCTCACCGACCACCTAGTCCTGTTGACCACTGGTTAATACCTTTCACGTCTCTCCTTTCCCTTCTCTCCTTGGTGCCAGCGCCTTACTTTGAGGACTCATCATCTCTTGTACTGTTGTAAAATCCTGCTGTTTCCCTGCCTCCATCCTCACCCCATTATAGATCATGATAGTGATCTTTATTTTTAAAATATTTTTAAAAAATCTAATGTTATTCTTTTACTGAAAACCCTTCATTGGCTTCCTATGGCCTCCAGAAGAGACTCCCGAATCCTTCACTCAGTGGGCAGGGTCTTCTATTCTCCAACCCCTGTTGATTGTCGCTAGGCTCAGATCACTAGCCTCATCTCTTGGTGATGCTTCACTCACACAGCACGCCATTTCCTGTGACCTCCAGCTGCGCGGCTACTTCACCCCTTCCTTCTGTCTTTTCATGCTATTCCTTTGCACTGAACCATCCTTCCCCATTGGTGAATGCTATTCATGCATTAAAACCTATATCGAGTGTTACCTTGCTCCCTTCCTGGGGGTTTAAATCTCACTCCTCTGTATTCCTTCCTTCTGAGTATGTCGGATGACTTGTTGCCAATTCGAGATTAACATCACAAAGGCAGAAATTGCTGCCTCCTTCCTTCAACTTCCTACATACTAGCTGCTCTCCAGCTTCAGGTTCACATATAAACACTGGCAATTCTTAACGTGCAGGAAAAGAGAAACATTTATATTGGTGAGATACCCATATTTTTTCCCTTCATTTGGTTTACATCAATTATTAGAGTAGTGAAAAAAATCCCTAAACTTGAAGCCCTCAGGAATATATCACAGGTTGACTGGAATTTTCTTTTCTTTTCAATAGAACTTTGAAGATTTAGGAAAGACAATATAATTTCAGTTTATTTAAAATAAACATCGAAGAACCATTCCCTGTTTAACGGTTCTTAAAGTAGGTTCTATATTTATCACTGTTAAATAGCTAAACACAAGTAAAATTTAGGAACATAAATTCTTAAATTTTACTAATATATTTAAATAGGACAACTGGTTTTGGAAAATAAAGAGGAACTATAACTAATAATTATATAGTCATATGTTTAACATATCGTATTACCTACTTTTCCTATTTTTTAATGAGGAAGATAATGGAGAAAGGTAAAAGAATGAAACTTCTATCATATTTGAAATATCTGATTTCTTCCTATAATTTTAATATAATAATATATTTATATTATCTTTCTGGTTGTCTAAATTAGAATAAATTTTAATGTCTATTTGCCTTTTTTACAATTTAGTAAAATACAAAATTCTGAATTTACTTCTAATGAAGGGGAATATATGAAAGTACTTCAGATTTACACTTATGAAAAGGCAGTGTTAGCAATCCATCATGGGTAGGATATATTTAGTCTTTCTCTCAGAGCCCCATTATTGCTGTATGTTATTTTTTCCCTTCCAAAGATTAAAGCATAATTTTAGAACTTCTCCTTATTGGGAATGTACAATCTGCTTGGATCATGAGCTAGCGGAAATCTTTCTTTTGTTTTATTTAGCCATTTTCCTGGTGATTAAAAAATCAAATATTTCCTCTAATCTTATCAGGTCTCTCAAAACTCTTTTGCCCAAAAAAATAAATGGATACATTTGAAACCCTGGATTGCTTATTGAGGTATTTTATTTTTTTCTGTCCCATACATAGAATCTAACCTATATATAGAAATCCCCAGAGCAAACCTATTCCTTTTACTTAATATGTCTCCATCGCACAGTAGAGAAAAGATGCAGCCTCATCGTCTGCCCCATGGGGACTCTTTGATTACCTAAGTCAGGTTACCTTGAGTGTTCTACTTTATGAGATCCTGCATTACCTAATCTGGGCCTATTTGTCAATTTGTCCTTTGATGTCATGGTAATGACAGAATAAAATATCTCCTAAGAAGGAGTCCTGTAAAAGTTCAAACAAAAGTGGTTTTTAAAATTATTAACTGATAGTTACCTGAATAAGATTTTTTAATTGCTTGTATGAACTGAAAGTCATCACAATCTTTATTTGAAAGAAGAATGTTCCATTAATCATATTGGTAATACAAATTTCTTTTTAGTTGTTTTTGTATATTTAACTCATAAATTTCACTTCTTTAGCAATTGCTTATTATCATACTTTGGGTCCTACACTATGGTTATATGATGGGTTACAGCAGCTTCTGTTAGTCAGGGCAAGGGGAGGCAAGATGACCCTGGAAATTCAACCACCTTTGCAATACTGTTAAATATAACTCAATTTAACTCAAATATAACTGTGAAAATATAACTCAATTTCCAAATAACCAATGAATAACTGCATTTTGGAAATAAACCCCTTTTAATTTAGTAACTATATATATATATGTGTGTATGAATAGTTTATATATAATATATATAAAGTTTTAGGATCTAAAAGGCTACATATATGAAAAAGTTTTAGAAACTAAAAAGCTACATATATATATATTTCATATATATATATATAAAACTTAATATATGTTAAAGCTAATTTCTACAATGTATTAAAATGGCTTAACACTGGATTACACAGTGGCTAGCTTGATGTCCACCATTATCATGTGTTTTAATGATGGTGACAGGCCTGGACACAGACTATTTCCCTCTCACATGTAAGTGGGGGCCAACAAACAGAATAGATATGATGCCAGCTGGAACTGGGTGCTGGTGACCCCCTGATGCACTGAGGTCCTCCTGATTGGTGCCATTAACAAATCTCAATGGCTGATGAAACACGAGGTATTTAGTTAAAAAATCCAGGACCTTGTTTCCCAGAAAAGATTCACTCGCACAGCAAAGCATGAAGATAAAAGGTAATTCACACGGACGGATATCCAGTGTTTTGGTTCAAAGACATCACATGCCAGTCAGAGCCTGGGGCCTGCACTCAAACCACCCACCTTCCCACACAACTATACTAGGATTCTGACACCACCAACAACCCATTACTAAAAAATACAGAGTGAAGATGCAATAGAGGTAAAGGCCTGAAAAAGAGCAAAATGATTTACGAGCTGTCTCTTTAAAATCCGCCCCCCCCCACTCTTTTGGGAATTAAAACCTGCATCCCTGCCTGAGGCCGGTATTCAGAGGGCAGAGGAATGTCCTTTGTTTCTAGGAGATGGCTCTACAGAACAGAGGTCAGGAGATGCCACAGTTGAACAGCAGTAGCCAGAAGCTGAAAACTCCCTTTTAAAAGCTCTGTATTTCTGCTAACAGGGGAGGACGATGGTCCTTTAAGATGAGAGTCTGTCATCCTCCTCATTTGCCAGTAAATTAATAAACTTCTCTTTCCTTTTCCTCAAATCGTGTGTCCTCATTCTTTATTAGGCCATGGGGACAAGTACCAAACTTTCTGGTAACAAAGAGAATAGGAAGACAAAAACTCTCTAGAATAAGTTCTTAGATTCCTGTGTTATTCCAGATTTCTTGCCCTCACTAGAAATTTCTTTGACAAATCGTTTATCCTTTCAAGTACCTTCTAAAAATTTCTACCCACTTGTTCCCACTAAGGAGGCACAAATTAATGTGATGGGAAGGAAATGTCATCTTTGTTTTGGGACTCAGTAATATTCATGCTTTGGGCTGGGTGTGGTGGCTCACACCTATAATCCTAGCACTCTGGGAGGCTGAGGTGGGAGGATCGAGTTGGAGACCAGCCTGAGCAAGAGCAAGACCCCGTCTCTACTAAAAATAGAAAAATTAGCCAGGTGTCGTGGCGTGGTGCCTATAGTCCCAGCTATTCGAGAGGCTGTGGCAGGAGGATTGCTTAAGCTCAGCAGTTTGAGGTTTCAGTGAGCTACCATGATGCCACTGCACTCTACCTGGGGTGACAGAGTGAGACTCTGTTTCAAAAGAAGAAAAAAAGATTCATGCTTTTTGTTTTATAACATTTGCAGTATACTGATTTATACTGGTTAAAGAAAAACAGTTGGCTATTAAGCAGGGTAGGAATAAAGAACCAAAACAAATTAAAACACGGCATTGAATGGATGGATGCTGCAGTGAGAAATAAAAGGGAAATTTAGAAATCCCTGTAGCAAGCTTTTTGATTGCCTGCAACAAATAACTGCCATGGGTACAAAAGAGAACTTGAAAAGCCACAGTGCTGATTCAATACCTTAAAAAGGTTCAATTTGGCAAAAAATAACTTTGCCTATAAAGCAGGTATATGTACAATATAAATAGCATGACTCTTTATAGGAAAGGAAATTCAAAAGATATCAAATACTTTTATTTTTTTCATCAAAGAAGTATATAAATTGATGTACGACTGAAATATAACTGTACATCTAGTAAAGATGCCCAATATATAAATGGACTCAAATATGCTCTGCAGACAAGGCAAAGGTGGAAGTGGCCCACAACTCTCCACCCTACTGGTTGTACTGTACATGAGGACAATCCTTATGGGAACCTAAACAACAATATATTGAAGGTTTAAACTCTTTGACACAGTAATTCAACCTGAATCGCATTTTTGTTTGTGTTTTTTTTCTTTTAGGCTAATGGAAAAAAAGACTGAAATTTCAACAGCAATATATAGAAAGATGCTTCTGCAGGTATTATGTGCAATGGAGAAAAAAGAGAAATCACTAAGAGAATAGTTTAGTAAATTATGGCCTGCCAAGTGGATGAAATATCATGTAGCAAAATAATAATAAGAAGAAGAAAGTCTATGTGCACATTTTGAAAAAATTTGCCATGAGCATAAGGCAGATTATTAAACTATGTGCTACTGTCTGAATGTATCCTTCAAAATTCATATGTTGAAATTAATTGCCAATGTGATAGTATTAAGAGGTGGGGCCTTTAGGAGGTGATAAAGTCGTGAGAGTGGAGCCCTCATGAATGGATTATCGCCTGTATAAAAGAGATTCCAGGGAGCTGCCTCTCTCCCTTTTGATCTTTTGCCATGTGAGGACACAGCATTCAAGGCGCCACCTTGGAAGTAGAGACCAGGACCCTCACCAGACACCAAATCTGCTGGCACCATGAGTTTGAACTTTCAGCCTCCAGGACCGTGAGGAAATAAATTTCTGTTCTTTATAAATTATCTAGTCTCAGGTATTTTCTTGCAATAGCACAAATGAATTAAGATGCTATATATGCTAATAAAGGTATGTTCAATTGTGTGTTGTTTGATGGAAGTTATAAGAGATGATATAAAATGAAAATGAAAAAAGGTACGTCGGGATAGAAAATTTTTCCATTTATTAAACTACCTTTGAATCATGGTTATATTAATTAAAAGGCAAAATCCTGATCTTAAAAAGAGACCATTATATTCCTCTTCCACTATTCAACAGCAAGGAAGACATTAAACATAAGTGAATGGTTTAAGAGAGTACGGACAGAAAGTTTATCAGTACACTTATAATTCACACAGAAGATTACCCTGGGGAAGAGAATAAAAACAAAACCAGGCTAAACGCTATGAGAAGATTTTAATAATTCATCCTGAATTCTATTCCTACTAATCTCATATTCACTGTTGTATATAGCTCTGCCATCTGATCCAGGTTGGCATTAAAACACCTAGACATGAATGTTAATTAAATCTGTTTTCATTCCAAAAAACCCACATTCTTCCCTTTAATATCAAATATATGCAATATAATTCAATAGTTTTAAAAAATATCTTGGATGCTCTTCTTGCTCATCAACATCAGAAAAGGCAGAAAATTGACTATGTAATGTGGATATCTTACTGTTGACTATTTTTCATCTTGATTTTAAAAGTAAATGATAAAAATAGCTTGTATAATATTTATTCTCATTCACACTGTGAATTTCTTCCCTCTGTCAGAACCTGAGGGTAAACCCCTGTGTTTAATGTTTCATGCAGGTGTGGATCTGCTTGGGTTCCTCTCAAGCTGTCTGAATTAGAATTACTAAAGGATTATTTTAGGAACAGCCTTCTGTGGGATTTTGGATTCCAATACAAATTAGCACACATTTTATCATCATGAAAAATCTGAGCATTAGTCCTCACTGAAAAATTAAGGATCATGTTAAATTCCCCGTTATATTCTACATAATAGAAAAATAGAACTGTAAAATTTTAAATAGTTCTAACCTTAAATTCAGCCCCTGTCATGGGACATTGGTAAATGCCTACACCTTGGTAAATGTCTCCTGAAGTGAATCAGCTAAAGCTATATTTATTTTGAATTATAGACATGGAAAAAGCCAATGTATTTTGAAATTTCTATGGTCCTTGTGATTCTAACACACCAATCAATGAATATAGCAATTATAAAATAGTTGCAGGACATCCATCTGTTTCTCTTATACAACTCTAGTGAAATTCTAAAATTGCTCACGGAACATCTGAGAAAATAATTTGGACAACTTAGTCATGGTCTCTAGGACTAAACGGTAGATTTAACTGCATTAACTTTCAGCAGATTAATGTGGACTTGAGTATAAGCTTATAGTTTCAAAGTCTGAAGTGTCCCCTTCGTTGATCTAATGTATCCAGTCCTCTGATAACTATTTTGTCCCAGGGTAAGATAAAAGCACAAATTATCAAGGCAATGACACCATGTTGAGGCCACAAGTGACTCCCTGCTGTTCCCTGAACACATTTGGCATGCTCCCACCTGAGGACATTGCGCTGCTGGCCCCAAGGTCTGAATGCTCTTGCTCTGAGATATCTGCGTGACACACTCCTTCATTTCCTACAGGTCTCTAATGAAATCCCCCTATCGGAAAGTGGAACACTTTCTCCTATCCTGTCACCTCTTACTGCTCTGACTTCTGTTCTTTTTTGTACTTATTCTACCTGCCACATTGCATATTTGTTCACTTTATCATCCAATTCCCCCAATGCAATGCACACTGTAAGACAGTAGGTACTTTATATTTTTAATGTTGCGCCCCCAGCAACTAGAATGCTGCTAGCACATAATTGGTGCTGAAATGCATACTTATTGAATGAATGAATAATCAATGAATAGATGAATGAGAATGGGCTGAATGAAGTTGAGTTTATCAGAAGGGAGACCTCACTTCTCTGAAAGCAAACAGAAAAATATTTAAATATTTGATTCATTCAGTTGCCGATGATATTTTCAATTAAGCTCTTAATAAGCTTACAATAGAGTACAAAGTATACAGCAACGAAAGGGGGAAATTCTGCAGATTTTATCAACTACAAAAATTTAATCATCCTTTCAGAGAAACAGTCTTGCCATGTTTCATAAATAAGATCATGCTGTGTAGGGCTTGAAAACTAGAACTTGGCCACATCACGCTGAAATGGAATTTCACAGAGCAGAGAGGCTGCTGCCTTGAATGGCCTTTCTTCCCTTTCTACTTCCATCACCTGATCCATCAAAACCCAAAACAAACATCACCTTCCCCATGGAAAGCTTCCAGATCTAACCATCTCAAAGATCTATTTGGCCCTCTGAATCTTGTTCAGTAGCTGTAACTTTCCTGGGTCATTTACATTTTCTTGTACTTTAGGTTTCTTGTGAGTATTAATTTTTATCATTATGTTATCTTATTGTTATTATTTTTATTAATTTTTTTTGTTGTTTTCTCTTTATGCTCTACATCTCCAACACAAACATTTTATGATATTACACAGCCAGCAGCACCAACTGCCTGCAATTCTTCGCATGGATTAAGCACCGAGTAAATCTGAATAAAGTAAACACCATCCTCAAAATCGAACTCGGCTAGTACCAAGAAAAGACTATGTCTGGTAACAGAGACAGATTAAAATGAGCACTAAAATCCTGCCCTGTTATTTCCATCCACATGGTTTCACTTCCTCGTGACAACGGGGAGGTGACAGAAGAGGAGCTTGTGATTATGAAGAGGGACTGGACGTGAGGATTCCCACTCACATTTGGAGTCTGATGAGACTGATGTAGCTGCATGAATTCCTGCTCCTAACGTGGCTGCCCCAGACGGCGTGCACTTGCCAACACAAGCCACCTGAATGGGATCCATCGAAGATTTCTCCTTACATTTTCAGGGAGGGCACACGGAATCATAATTTTGCTAGGAGTTGGAAAGCAGTTGCAGCTCTACAGCAGCATCAATCTAGCCCACATTTGGGTTATAGGGACCTGAACTACTGAATAGTGGAATGTTTATCAAGTGCAGTGTTGTGTTGGGCTAGTTAGTAGTTGATTCAGCTCCTACTAAGCAAACTCCTACAGTGAATAAAATGGATGCACATTTTTGTACCTGAAATGCAAATATGTTAATATAAATGCAAGGGTGCCGAGATTCTGGGCCACAATGATATAAACGTAGGATTGCAAGCATTTGTATGACTACATAGTCACTGAAATACGAGAACTACACCCAGAATCTTATTCCAAATACGTATGAGTCCTTCAAGTGTTTGCAGTTTTAATTTTGTGCGGCCAAAATGCAAACAAGAATCACCAAATAAAATGCGGTATAACAAAGACGCGAGCGAGGTGGGAAGTGCACGTACCGGTGGACGCCGCTGCTGCACATGATGATGTGACAGGCGCCCAGCCGGCTGCACAGCTCCGAGGAGACTGACAGCAGCCCCACTCCAGAGGCGCTGCAGGCTGTGTTCGCACACGCGGCCGTGCGTTTGGATCTGATAAACGAGGCTACCAGCCGGTAAAGTTCATCCAAGGCATTGAGAGGCCTCATGAGCTGCAGAAAAAAGTGATGAACATATAAAGTTCAACATGTTTAGTAAAATATTTTTGGATAGATTACAATGCACAGTTGTTGTACCTTTTAATTAAGGGTCTAAATTGTTATTTTGTTACGGAAGTAACAGAATTGGAGACTGCAAATATTTATAATTACTCATTGCTCAAGAATAACAGCAGAAAAATCAAATAAGGGAGGTAAGTAAATAATAAAGCATCAATAAACATAATCATCTGTTTTACCTTATCTACATAGGCAGCTTTGGATGTGGAGTCTGGTGGTGAATTGGACTTGTCCAAGTAGAATGCCCTGTAAGAATCCAGAGGACATTATCATTTGTTGTCAGAAAAAAACATAAAATACACAAAGACATTCAAGTTTCACTGACTTTCTTTTAAAAACAAGTGAATAAACAAAAGCACTGAACACTAGAAGACTGGAGTTGCACAAAAGTCAACAGTCTTCCATTAGAAAAATGATTCAAGATACCACCAGCTCCATTACACATTATGTGGCCTTAGAGAGATCACGTACCCCACCCATGTTCGATTCTCTCATTTGTATTAATAATTTGAGGATAGCATTAGCTTTTACTTCCTGAGGCTGCCGAGATGATTAAATGAGTTAATCCAGATGTCTAGAACAGTACATAATACATAGTAAGTGCTTATCAATATTTGCAATAATTAATATTATTATTAAAAAGTTGAAGAAATACATTTTCTTGTGACTTGGAGAACATTATCCAGTTTTCATTTATTGTAAAGATTTAATATGATGAAACTAATACTCAAAAAACCTAACATTAAACAGAATACTTAGCCCATTCTTTCCATCACTAAGCTATGCTCAGAAGTTAAACTCTCTTTTAGGGTGCAATGGCTCCTTTTTGTCACCAGGATGTAATATGGAAATGAGTATTTTAATACACAAGGTGGAATCCTAATGACCCTGCAATAAGTACATGCAATTCCAAAGAATTATTGCCGTGTGTGCTTCGCTTGTGGCTCAACACTAAACAGAAATGTTAGGGGAATGACATATGGATACAGGATACATTTAGGTTTTATTTGAACTAGTATCTATTTTTTTTAAATTATGGTAAAATATATGCAGTATAACACGAAACTTACCATTTTAACCATTCTTAAGCATACAGTTCAATGGCATAAAATATCTTCACATTAATCATCTAGTTTTTACTTTTGATGAGATGAAATTATTTCTAAGATGTGAAGTTTTAATATTGATGGAACAAAGTAAGTCCCATAATATTAGCGAGTTAGATAGTCAAGTAAAAGCCTATTATATTGGTGTTTCAGAGCACCTTTGAGGATTTCAAAGTATTGGCAGATTATTATCAAATTCACAGGTAGTATCGGGCAAAATAGTGTGGGAGAACTTTATGCCTCGTGTGCTGGTTTTGTGAGCCCTGCTAAGTGTGTGCCGGTGCACACACACAGAGTGCTATTCTCATGACTAGTAGTATTGCTGTTTTTTTGTCTTTTTAAGATAAAGTAATGTGGATTAGTCAAGTCTTACACTTTAAATTAAAAAAGCTTTAAGTCTAAAGAGTAATTTCCACACTGACAATTACGCTCATCCTTATTGAGAATTATATCTTCTTGCCTAAAATACAGATCAAATCGTCCCCCAAAAGAGATCGTAAACAACTCAGCATCCAAGGTTGGCTGTCACTTTCTGTACCTCACTTTGCACTCCTATGAGACTTCCAGGTACCACCTGCAGTTCCCTCGGCCACACACACTGCTCCTGAGCACGTAAGGCTGCTGGGGGGTGTGGGGGCTACAGCAGCGCCAGGCAGCGACCAGATCACAGTGACTGAGTTATGGTGACACAAGCCACAGCAAAGTGGATTACCCATCAAGTGCCATGAAAATACAGTTCCATTTTGCTGGGTGAATTAGTTTCTACCAAAAGCACTAGACCAAGAGCAAAAGCAGAGATTGAAAGATCATTTCTGTGTTTAAAATCAAAGGTATCTGAGGTCTTATTTAAAATTCTTCTATGTTTTCCCCAGTATCCAAAGGAGATAATGGCCCTGGGAAGGTTTTATTCTAAGGGAGTTGGGGGCCACAGAGGGGAAATGGCCACGTAGCTTGTCTCATTGCCAGAAAGCTGGTCGTTTCGTAAACATTGTTGCTGTATCCCAAAATTCCTGTTCTTCTGAAAGTTCTGTGTGACTTTTTGTTTCAATTGTATTCATTAGGATAGTACCATGAAAACCCATGTAGGCACCACAATGCTTTAACAAAGCTGAACGTTTTGCCCTTTTGCTTCACTTTTTAACAGAACAAAACTTTACAGCTTCAAGCCCCTAGTTGTTCACCCTTCTCCACTCCCATTCTTGTTCCAATCTCTACTTCTCAGAAGAAAGACCACCCTGAAGCTGACACTTACCACCTCTGTGCTACACAAGGTCACCCGC
This sequence comes from Propithecus coquereli, assembly GCF_000956105.1. Taxonomy (NCBI): domain Eukaryota; kingdom Metazoa; phylum Chordata; class Mammalia; order Primates; family Indriidae; genus Propithecus; species Propithecus coquereli. The sequence goes on from NW_012154173.1 coordinate 14,498,141, forward strand.
CGCAGGCCCAGGTGGAGGTACCGACATGTACGATCATCCTTTCACATCCTCCTTTACATTGGTGCTATTAGACTTTTACCCTTTGTAGTTTTTATTTTCAATTTGCATATATTTATTGGCCATTTGTGTTTCTTTTTCTTCTTTTATTTGCCTACTCACATTTCTGACTTTCATGTAGTTTTATTGTCTTTTTGCATAGAAATTTGTTGTTACTTTTCACAGCAAAAGTTAAATAGTTACATTTAATGACTTAAAAGTTTCTGCTCCTCTTTCCTTTTTTTTTTTTTTTTTAATCCCACACTTTTCTAGGTTTACTTCCTCAAGAATATTCAACTTTTAAAGTTGATTATTCAATTAATGGTTTTGGTCAGCATTTGACAATGGCATACAATTCTACAATCTAGATTGACAGTAAATTTTTCCCCTTGGCATCTGCTTTCAATCTAACGGTCATTGTTTTAGGTCTAGCCTATATTTTTTCATTGAAAGGTTAAGATTTCCTTTCTATCCTTGATGTTCTGAAGTTTTACCTCAAAGTGTTTAGGTGTAGATTTATTGTTATTTAGACAGCTGGTGAAATTTCCTGAGCTCCTTCACCAGATAGGTCCTCAGAGTGTACTTGCAACTTGAGGAGTCTTGTCTTCAATTCTAAAATAATCTTAGCGGCCCAGGTTGGTGGCTCATGCCTATAATCCTAGCACTTTGGGCGGCCGGGACTGGAGGATCACTTGAGGCCAGGAGTTCCAGACCAGCCTGAGCAACACAGCCAGACCCTGTCACTACAAAAAATATAAAAATTAGCTAGGCATGGAGGCGAGCGCCTGTAGTCCCAACTATTCAAGATGCTGAAGCAGGGAGATAGCTTGAGTCCAGGAGTTTGAGGTTGCAGTGAGCTATGATGACACTACTGCACTCCAGTCTGAGCAACACAGCAAGACCTTGTCTTAAAAAAAAAAAAAAAAAAAACTTAGCTATTATCTCTCCAACTATTGTCTTTCCACCATCATTTCTATTTTCTTTGTCTTCTGGAACTTCCATTAGACATATGTTCACACATTCTCATGTTTTCTCCCCCTCACACTTTCTTTTAACATCTTACTTCTCATCACTGCATTTTAGATGATTTCCTTAGTAGTATCTTCCAAATGAGCAACAATGTTTCTGTGTCAAGCCTAGAGTCTGTGCTTTCTATTGGAAATTTTATTCCAATGACTAGCTTTTTCATTTCTAAGATTTCTACCTCTTCTTATTTCATGTCTGCCACTAAAAGGCAAATGCTCTGCTAGAATGTAAATCCTCTCTGTATGGATTTTATTTATTTATTTACTTATTTTTTATGGATTTTTTTTTAAATCCCAGGATATTATGGGGGTACAAATATTTTGGTTACAAGTTTTGACTTTGCCTCACCCAAGCCAGGGCTAGAGGTGTGCCCTTCCCCCATACAGTGCTCACTGCATCCATTAGTTGTGAGTTTACCCCCCACACTCCCAATCCCCAATGAATATTACTACCACGTGAGCACCTTGGTGTTGATCAGTTAGTGCCAATTTGATGGCGAGTACATGTGGTACTTATTTTTCCATTCTTGTGATACCTCACATCGGAGGATGGGCTCAAGCTCTATCCAGGATAATACAGGAGTTGCTAGTTCACCACTGTTTTTTGTAATTGAGTAGTATTCCATTGTATACATATACCACATTTTATTATTTATTTTTGTTCATTCCTGCATCTTCAGCACCTGTAATAGTAGGTGGAACATAGTGTCATCTTAAAAAATATTTGTAAATAAATAATAATTAGGTAATTGATAATTCTTGTTTCAGGATTTTCCGCCTTTCTTTAGGGATGGTGTTGGGGCTCAGAAAACAGTACCCCATGATGAGGGCTTCAGGAATAGCCTCAGAAGCAAAAGTTTTTCTCTGACCTTCTCCTGTCTTCCTGCCTCTCAGTCCCAGTCTTCCCTGAGGCTAGCCATAGAAGCCAAATTTCTCTTCCCCAAAGCAGATCATAAAAGCCAGAATCCCCTCTCCACAAAGCCAGTCATAAAATCTAAAATTATCCTATGTAAAAACTGGCCACAAGGTAATTATCTGTCCTATCTTGTTTGACTGTAGGTCATTAGACCCCCATTCCAGAGAGGGCCGTGCCCCACACCCAGAAGGAAGGAATGCTGCTCAGAGAGGCCAGGAAGCATGTAGAGAGGCAGTGCTGGGTTTCCCCAGTCTATCATTATAGCATTAGATCATACCCTTCTTGTCCAATCACATTTCTATACAGCTGTCCATATTGTTGAATCTAAGCATAAAAATGGACAATTTTCCCTATAACTTTGGGTCAATATTCTGAAGGCTCCCATGTATACATGTTAAATAAGTTTGTATGTCTTTTTTCCTACTAATCAATCTGTCTCATCCCAGTGATTTTTCGGAAAACCTTTATGGGGTCAGGGGCCTTGCTCCCTACAATGGAATTCCTTTATTTATATTTTGAGCATCCCAAATATCCTTGGCCAGGCTCTTTCAATATATCAGACTCTTCTGGGACAAATTTATTTTTAATGGTCTGCTTTGTTGGCTGTCTTTCTTAGTGTTAGGTTTCTAGATGTGCTTGGAATTATATTTTGTAAGTTCATGTGAAGTGGAAGATTTTTAAATTATTTTTATTTAGTCTTTTGATACAGCTCTATCCTCTCTCTCTCTCTCTCTCTCTCTCTCTCATCATTCTTCTCTTAAAAACGGTTTGGTGCCCAGAATCACGCTTTTGCAAGCAGTTTCATATCAGTGATGTGAGTATTACACTGTGTTGACATCTGGATTATTACCAGTCACGTCACTGAACTAGAGACTAGTGAGTGGTTTGGTTCAGTTCCTAGCTTTGGGCCGTGCCAGCTTCCTCTTGCCACGTTAAGAGCCAAGCATCACAAAAGCTATAGTCTCAAGCATCAGTGGGCAGCAGATTTTTCATCCTTCACTCAGAGGTGGAGTCCTTCTCTATGGCCTGGCTCTGGAATTCCACCTAGCGTAGAATTACATTTATGTCCCATTCCCCTGCAGAAGTGGTCCCGGCCCCCTCTGTCCACCTCCACGGACCAGCAGACTAGAGACCCCAGTACAGCCTACAACTTGTCACTTCCATTTCATTTCCATTCTTGGGCCACAGAGACGATAAAGTGTTTTTGAGCTCAGCTGTGACTTACACATTTTCTGTCTTCATATTTTACGAAGTATTGCTATATGCAGAACAGAGGTGGCGCCTCAAAGCCACAACCCACAAAGGCGCCCTAATCATACGTCCTCATGTCTTTCCATGAGTGTTCTTGGTAGAAAGAGAAACACGGTGAAAGGGTACAAGGTCCTCAGGCAAATTACTTAGCCTCTCAGGGTCTCAGTTTCCTCATTTCCAAAATGGATATTAGAATTGTTGAATATACAGATAGCATAATGTTGAAATTAGATTAATGTATATGAAGTGCTCAGTACTGTGATAAGCAAATAGGACTCATTCAACAAATAAAAATAACCATTACCCAGGGGCACACAGTGAGAAGCAACTCTTGGAGAACTTTTACCCCTCGTAAGGAATAAAATTAAGGCCAAAGACCTTCTGCTCTCCCTAGAGGTAATATAAAATATGCACGACACATGCTAAGCAATGAAAATCAAGTTAAGTATTTGGAATCTATGTAACTCCATGATCAGTGTACAAATAGAGGTTTAGGATTAAAAAGAAAAGGACCTTCTTTAGGTTAAAGAAAAGAAGACTGTTATTTAAATGCTTAACCAGGTGCAGCCCTTCTAAACCTCAAATGATCTGGGAAGAAAATATTCTGTAAAAGCAGCCCATACATCATTAGTACCGCCACAGAAAGCATCGCTACAGAAACAGCTGGCCGCACTGAGGACTCTTGCTTCTTTCTGAAAGAGATGTTCCCTAAAATAATGAAAATTGTCACTGACCCAGCAGCCAGTTAAAACAGTTTAGATCATGTTGATCTGATTCTGCTATAATCACTTAAATCGACTTGACACAAATCTTCGACTATCCAATGGGGCAAAATCTTTAAAGAAAAAAATATACATTTGAGGAAGATAAAATAAATTAGAAAAATAACTTTCATGGGTTTAAAATGTAGCCAACACCAAGTGAAACTTTATTTAGCAACAATCTATCTTTTCCTGACTGCTACATAACAGAAATAAATTAGAAAAACATCTAATGATATAACTGCAACAGTCAAAATATTCTTAGAAAATAAGGGTTTACTAAAAATTCAGAGTTATATTATTGACTCATCCAGATGTGTGCCAGTAGTTAATATTTGTTAATCCATGATTATGAAAAGCAACAAAATATTATAAAATATAACTATGCACTGATAAAGTCCATAGAAAATAACCAGGAAATAATGCCAATTCAATACTCCTGTGTAATACACACAGTCACCAAATTTTTTAATGCAATTATTTGTTAAAATAAGAATTTGGACTAGAGGCTGCAACTAATTTCAAGTATTCCTATCAGGGAAAAATAGTTGTTCAGCCAGATATTTTACAAGCCATAAGGTTTACGGGTATTCATAGAACTTTAGTATCTTTCAGAATTTGACAAACTATGGACAGGAAATAAATTTCTAATGCACTTTCCCTAATTAAAAAAGTCTTACCCCTTAATCAAATTTTATGGGAAAAGTTAACAGCAAAATTGGATTAATGCCAAAACTAACCATAGTTTATTATGCTGCTGAGGTTAGTAAGAATGAAGTCACGGTCCTTTGTCTGAATACAGAAAATCTTATTAAGACCATTTTGCAAGTGTGGCTGCTGTTTTATATGGACTGCACAGTAAGTTTCCTTTCATGCTGGCCTACAGCAAGCTTCACCGTGACAGTGTTGTCAAACAACTCTGCCATGTAAAATGAATATATTATGATCCTTTTAAAATTTAGTTCCTACAAAACAAAATATCACTGAAAGAGGTGGTAACATCACAGGTTACAATAAGTGTGATATACATATATCCAAGCCAAATAACTACAGTGAAACTAATCTTGGCATTCATAGCATACCGTCTAATCAAGAAGACATGTACATAGGTATTTATAATGCAAGGCACAAAATGATAGGTAAATTCAATGGTGCAAAGAGTCACTAGGTCTATGGAAGGAAGGCCACAGAAGAATACGGCAGAAGAGTTGGACTTTGACAGATGGGTAGGATTCTGACAAGTCAAAGTGGGAAAGCAGCATTTGAAGTGGAAGTTATGCCAGGAACAACAGAGCAGGTATAGAATGAACAGAGCCAACTGGGCTGAAGAGCAGGTTCATGTAAGGTAGAGAGAGAGAACATCGGCTACTGCCTGTGAAGGAGCTCAGGAGATTTCACCCCAAAATATGACTCCTTGGTATAAAGAATATTTTGAATTAAAGGCAGTTCACGATCAAAAAGCATTGGAGGGGGGCTTAGCCTCTATCTGCATAAACTGGACTGACCTATCAAAAGATCAAAAGCGGCAACTGACTTCCCTTTCTCTCCTTGTTATCTCAATATATTGCAGGAAGGAGGATTAAGCATGCAACCAGACCTGCCCCAAATCATTTAAATGGAATACCTGTCTCTCAGGTTAGTTTAATTTGCTCAGGTTAATTTAATTTCCAAAGAGAATCATTTACAAGTCAAACTGTTTCCCCATCCATTCATCCTCCCTAGCACCATCTGTCACCCCTGAACAGAATTACCTGTATTCAACTCCCTCCCCTCCAAAAGGACAGGTATAAACATATCTGAATTTCACTGGGATATTGAGTAATCATTCTGTATTTCTCTCCATGTACATGGTAAATAAACCTTTCCCTTATTAATCTGCCTTAATTGTGAGTTGATCTTTCAGTGAACTTTTAGGGAAAAAGGCAAATTTCCCCTCACCTCTTCACCTGGATCCACATTATAAGGAAATTAAATATCAAACCAAAGAATTATAATTAACTTGTTAAGCAGTAAAGAAGTGCTATAAAATAAACATTTAGCTACCATTTTTAAAAAAAAGAAGAAGAATGAATGGGAAGAAACACATGACTCATAAAATACAGAAATTTAGGGAATTTAGAGCTGCAAGAGAACCTAGAAATGCAAAGAATCATTCAACATTCCTAATGAGACCATAGTAATATAAAGAGGGAAGTGATGTTTGCTGTAAGAGTAAGAAAACAAGTTTGGGGAACAGTGAGATTGGTTTACACAGAGTTATGCAAGTTAATGTGCTAATTTAAGAATTAGGAAAACGTTGTATCAAATGGGTAAATAATGAGCATCCTAGCTCCACAGGGTCAGGCTGGTGCTCCAGGGATGATCAGTTTTCACAGAAAGAGAGACAATGCAATGGCCTTATTTAAATATTTAAACCAATTTATTCTGTCGTAGAAGATGCACAGAGGTTCAATCAAGGACAAAAGTGACATTCTTCTCATTTGGCAAACTTTTCCTTTTTCTGGGCATGTTGGAGGATATTCCATTTCTAAGAGAGATGATTAAAGCATAAGAGCAGCTAATGTTTTATAAATAAGGAGGAACTACAGTGTTCAGCCAAGATCACTGCTATATTCTTGCCTCTTCTCCAGACCATTGCTTATGAGACCATCTCTACATTTATAATCATTTACAGAGAGTTCTCAGTTGATTAGACACATACACACTTCTCCCAATATTGCTTTCTATCCCAAATATTCTAAACTGTTATCAGGTTGCTTTTTGCATTTTACAAGTAATTTATATTTTAGCAGTTCATCTGCATTTTTAAAAAGCTGTAAAAGTATTTGGTTAATTATGGACATCATTCATAAACATGATTAGATATGTCATTATACAAGAGTACAGCAGTTGACTACAAGTGTGACTGCTGTCTCATGAGTAGTATTGTTAATGTGCATTTGATGACTACAGCACTTAAATTAAGAAAACAACAATTCTACGGAAAATCTTATTAAAAGACACTGATCTCTTATATAAAGGAAAATCACCAGACAGGTTCAACCTGTGGCCACATGTGGTTAAAGAATACATGATGAGTGGGAAGGTGGGAGAATATTAATTTGCACCTCCATCCCACACACCTTTCATGCCCGTAAACATCGGCCTTGACTTCTCTGGAATACAATATATTTGAAGTTACATGAAGAGAAATTCTGGATAATGAGATAATCTTGGATTTGTCTGGATGTCTTCTGGCCTGTCAAAAATGGAGCAAGCACCTAAGGTTACAATTGTGATAGAACTGCCTGAACAGCTTCATTTCTACTTGACTTTTGAAAAAAAAAAACCTGCTAGAAGGTTAATAAGACAATATGCATGACCACAAAAAGCAAGACTTTCCCACATTTTTTAAAAAGGCATTTCTCTGACTTCTTTTATGCTCTGAAAACGTAATTATGGTGTTAGAGGTAGCAGAGACAGACCTCACTACTCCCTACTGCTGTCGATAATCTCGTTTCACTCCTTCTTTTTGAGAACCTTCCATCAGTAACCTGACTGGATTAAAATCCTATTCTCTGCTTTCCAAATGTTCCTTTACATCACTTTGACTATTGCTCTCCTTTTCGTGAGTCTGCTAGGGTGATAGTTCTTTTCCTGCACCGACAATATGTACATATTACCACGGATGCCATCTACTGTTAAAATACTGCATATACACATATTTTCCAGTGGCAATACCATGTCCCGCCATTGTGGAACGCAATCTCTGGAAA
>NW_012154173.1:14506374-14545924 GCF_000956105.1 Propithecus coquereli
AAAAAAAAAATCATAGAAGTCTTAGAATGACACTATTACTAGTAAGTTGATGGGTCAGCTCTTTTTCCACCATGTCTTCTTTGTACACCTTATTTAACTCCAGCCTGCCTTTTCAAATTACCTTTGTAAAGCATACATATGATCACTTCATTACCTTGTTTTAAAATAATTTAAATTTCTCCAGGGCCCAAAGTCTGAAATTTAGCCTAGCATTTGAGAACATTTCTAATTATTTACCAACAGACTTCCCATCCCATCTCTCCGCACTGCACCCTGCCATGTTCAGGCTCGGTTCCCCCAGCACACTCTCCATGTATAAGCTTCCCCACCTTCTTGCATATTGTCCTTCCAGCCTGGAATTCCCTCTCACGTTCTTCTGCTTGGCAGAACTCTACTGATCCTTCAAAACCCAGTACAAACATGCCTTGAGAACTCCATGGAAACAAGTTGAACTCTATTATATTGAGTCACACTCATCCTGATGCTTGTGCTAAATTGTGCACTCTTGGTGGGCAGAGACCCACTTTTAAAGTGTATAATCCCATAATCTAAGGCAGTCCCTGACAGACAGCATGTATCTAATACTTAATGTGGTATTAAACTGAATTGCACTTTACTTTATGGGAGCTAGAAAGAAAGCATCGCAGTTACCATCCCACGAAGCAACTAAATATATATGTGACCTAATAGAGGAAAAAAATGTATTAAAGATTTTAATTTAAACGATAGATAAAATAATCATGCACATTTAAAAAAGGACTCTTTGTATGTAAGAACAATTATCCTAAAGCTTTAAATATCAGCTAAAACTCCACTAACATTGAAACACAGAACTTCAAAGTATTTAACAATCATGAGAACTTAAAATTAGAGAGTAAAAATGTTTAACAATCCCCCCTTCAGTGAGCAACAAGTATAACCAAGGGATCTCTCAGGGTCCCTTGAAAGTCTCATAGTAGCATTGTTTTACCTACAAATTACTCTAGCAAGAAATGATACAGTAAAATGCTGGTTCGGTTCTAAAAAGGAAAAGTTAAACATGGTTACATACTATTATACTGAGATTTTAAGTGTCTAACTCTTGGCTTGTTTGTTTTTCCACTAGAATCTATAAAACGATGAGCTTTCCTTCATCTGGAAAAACTCAAGGTCCTTAAGCACAGTACCTGACACATAGTATATTAGCTATTATTATCATTTATTCTTCAAGACTCATCTTCGACATCGCCTCCCTTCTCTTTCTTCGTATTTTTAAGGTCAGCAGCCCTTCCTTATACCCAGGACCATACATCCCTTAAAGTCAGTATCTATTGTTTTGTATCTTAAGGATTTTTTTCATATGTTTCTTTCCCCACAAAACTACAAGTACCCTCAAGACAGAGAAAACGTACAGTTTATCTCTGTTACCCCTTCACCCTATACAGCTCCAGGCACACAGTGAGTGTTCAACATATTTTGTTTGAATAAATAAATGCATAATCATTAATAATTTCCAAAACTTATTGAAGAATGACAGCTCTAAACCATTCCCAAGGAGAATATGTCTCCTTTCCAGTAAGATTTCTGTATCAAAAAGTATTGAAAATCATCCATCACAAATGGTAGCTGTTTGTCAAGAAAAAATCGCCAAGCATTGTAAATTTTCTCCATCACAAAACATACATATACTTTCACTATTTCTCTTATGAACCATACTAATAATAGAAAAAAAGATAACTGAGTGAGAAAGATAAACCAGGTCTCTGCCCTATTGTAAACTTTCAGAGTGCCTAATGAAAATCAGCTAAAGCAGTGTGGAACTGTCACCATATTCTAAGATATTAAGGCAGACAATAATTCAGGAATGAGTCTCATATTATAAATAGCTGTAGATATCTGCTTCAGGGGGAAGGCCAGGGAAAATGTAACAGGCCTAGAAATACAGATTTACAGACATTAGAAAGATGTCATTAGCAGAATTTAGAGACATAGTGAATATGGGAAGAGAAATATATTAAGTAAATGGAGCTTCCTCAAAAGTCCTTTTCACTCTTCAGATGAGCAAAAAGATCAAAGGTAAGTTTTAAAGAAATATTTAGAATTGAACATAATTGGTATGAAGGCAGGGTCTATAGCATGTTTACCACCATATGCTCAACACCTAGGAAACTGCCCAACACAGAGTAGTTGCTCAGTAAATATTTGTTAAATGAATCAGAAGTAAATAATTGAAAGACAAAATAAAAATCAATAATGATTAACAATGGACAACCTCATGCAATACTGTCTTTCCTGCAAAGGAATGTAAGTTTGACCAAGTTCATTCTAATTGAAAAATAAATAAATCTTCAGTGGCTCCATGTTCCTTCTGACTACAGTCCAATAACTCACTTCCTCTTCTAATCAAAATTTCTCCCAAAGAAGTCCAATTTGCTAATCCTTCTTCCAAACCTTCAACCCACTCTGCTCAGCTGACTGCCACACTACTAGAGCTATTCCCTCTACTGATGCCTATGACTCTGCATTGGCCAAATCCAGGGGACACTTTCCAAACATCATTACCTGACTCTCTTCTTATATAGCACCCACTCCTTCTTCAAATTCTCTATTCCTTTAGACTTTTGACCTTGACCTGTTGTCTTGTTGGTGTTCACACACTTTCCTTGATTCAACCTATCTGTTTCTTTCATGGGCTCCTCTTCACTGCCTACCCCTTAGCATCTGTTTTCTTAGGTTCTGCTTTGCCTGACTATTCTCAATCTGAAACTTTTCCTAGGTCATCTTTCTTCTTCTCAGGAAGCCAAATCAGTATATTTCTAAACTCCAGATTTGTTTATTCATTTCTTTGTTCATCAACAAAGAATTCATAAGCCAGGCACAGTGCCAGGTGCTAGGAATAAAAAGGTGAGAATCAGATAATTTTCACCTGCAAAAAGCCCCGTGGCATAGTTTGGGAAAGAGGAAAATAAATAGGCAATTATAATCCAGTGTGGTGAGTGATCTACAGAGGTTTAGCAGAGAGCTGGGACAGCACCCTAGCGAGCACATTAGGACGAGGAGATATTAGACAGGCAAAGGGAAAGCAGGGTCTTTAAGGCATAAGGAGAGTCTCAAGGCTGACAAAAGGAATATCCCATTTAGATCATGGGATTCAAGTTTGTCCAAAGCTAACTGAATTTCCTGGAGAGAGGAGGAGAGAAAAAGAAACAGACAAGAGGAGTGGGGAAAGAGAGAGGGGAGGAGAGAGAGAGAACTGTCTTGATCATGGATTCTGCCATGTTGTATAAGGTAGAAATGAAGAGGTAAATGATGTGAGACTTAGAAGATTTCTTCCCTTGTCCTTACTGTTGATCAAGTACTGTAAGATCTGTCTAAGCTTCCTGAAATCCTTGTGGCATTCAACAACAGGAACTTGAGAGTCATAAAAAAAATACTAATCTCATACTACGATTTCTGGACCTAAGGACCTATTCTTAATACTTTCATTCCATTATTTCAACAAATATTGTTTGAGCATCTGTTTAGGTACAAAGCAATGTTCTATATATTAGGAATAGAGCAATGAACCAGAGATAAAGCTCCTTCCCTCAGGGAACTTGCATTCTGGCTCAGGGGCTGGGGCATGTTCTCCCTTCCCTGGGAAGTGTCAGAAAAACCCACGCCAGCAGCCTTTCCTTAATGGGAAACAGAAACTCCTAACACTGGCTCTTCTCATACTTGCTTTTCTGCCACAGTGTGTTGTTTTCAATGACATTTCTTCACTTGGACACAAGACAAGCTTATTCTCCCTCCTTCAGAAACTGGTCTCAGCTCACTTTCCAATTTCTTTCCCTGTTTAGGCAACACACACAAATTATAACAGGCCAAAGCTACATCTCTCAGCAGTACTTTTTTTTTTTAATTCTAGCCTTTGTCCTCTAGCTCAGTGTAACTCAAAATGTGGCTTGCAGGCTTAAGTAAAGAAATTGTGAGCAAGAATTTAGAAATTGAATTTCTAAAAAAATCTAAAATTGAATTTAAAAATTGGATTTGTGGGCACAGTGGCTCACGCCTGTAATCCTAACACTGTGGGAGGCTGAGGCAGGATGATTGCTTGAGCCCGGAAGTTTAAGACCAGCCTGGGCACTAGCGAGACCCTCTATAAAAAATAGAAAACTTACCTGGGTGTGGTGGCATGCACCTGTAGTCCCAGCTACTTGGGAGGCAGAGGCAGAATGATTGCGTGAGCCCAGGAGTTTGAGGCTGCAGTGAGCTATGATGAAGCAAACTGTGTAACAATTTACATGGCCCTGACGTGCCAACATTCAAAAGCACTTGTCTTATTTAACAGAGTACAGACTAGTGCAGCAAGTCCCATGTGGTTGCATAATTAGCACACACAGTGGGGCCATATAATAATACGTGATATTTTAAGGTTAGCTTGTTCACTATAAACCAAAAGTGTATAAGAATTGAAAACAAACACAAGCAGCCATTTTTATTTAAAACTTGTCATCTCTACAATTCATTTAAATTTTTAGTCAGAATTTGAAAAATTGGTTGTTTCATATCATTAACTAAATAAGAGAAATAAAATTGGTATTGTTTTTATCTGTAATTTACAGATGGCAATACAACTTTGCTGGATTTTTGTTAAGAAACTGCATTTCAATCTTTTCTTCCCTTCCTGTCAACATATAAATATCTCTATGAGATTTGTCTTCTTCTACCATGAGAGTTATTAAAACAAACATAAAAAGAGTTTAGATGTATATTTTCCCTGCAAAGTAGGCTGTCATTCCAACCTAAATTAGATATAACACCAAGCAAAAAACTAGACTACATTGCACATTAAGAACTTTAAATATTGGTAAATGCAGTATTTGTTCAAAGTACATGTAAAGACGCTGAGTCTGGGGAAATTGCTGTTTCATTCATAACTTTTATTTTTGATTGCAGGATGACAAAAATTACTTTAATAGCAATTCTTTATTAATTGCCTACAAAATCCGGTAGCATTCAAGGTGCAGTAGTACAGCCCTGAATGTGATACTTTTCACCTAGCTTTCAATACACATGGCATAAAAGGCTTCCACTTCCAATACTCCGGTGGGATGTCCTTGCGGGGCTTCCGCAACATTGTTCACAGCAAATCTGGGCACCCCTCCTTTCTGTCTTTGGGCTAAATCCAGGACCGGAAGCACAGCTGAAGCTGTCCATCCTTCTGGATACTTTTTTACAATTGCCTCTATCCTCGTAATGTTTTCTGGTGTGAAATCAAAGGCAGGATCTGCAATATTCTCCGGAGGATCTCTGTGTACGAATGAGGCTATCCCAGCTCCATTTTGCACAGCTTGTTTTATGGAAGTTCTCTGTCTTTTCCACTCAGTGGGGCCAGCTGCCCCAAACAACAAGCACCTTGGAGAAACTTTTGATATTAATTTTGTTCTCCAAGTAAATTGCTCTACAGCAAACCCATGAAACCCATTTTCAGATGCAAACCTCTGTGGTCAGGTACTCTGTATGTTAGACAAATGTTGAGAACTGTACATAGCTCCTCAGCTAATATTTATGACAGTCTATGCAGCATCACTAGCCCTGATGAACAGATAAAGAAACAGGCTTGAAAATATTAAGAACCTGCCCCAAATCAAACAGCTAGTCAATGAAGAGTGGGGCCTGGAATCCAAGTTTGGCCGATTCTCCATCCTCCAGTGTATTAATGCAGCGATTCCATATCATTAACTTTTTGTTTCTTCTCATTCATATCACTGCGGAAATTCCCTATTTACCCTAAACCAACTGAAAACTCTGCCCTTCCCCTGTAACCCAAATGTCATTTGGTCTATTAAGCATATTTCTATTTTTTCGCACCTGGGCTCATAACAAATGCAATGAACGCCATATCAGAGCTACTGAAAATGCTTCTCCTTAAAAATACTAAGAAATTTGTTCATCTGTCATCTTCCATTGTTTTCTGAGTGTATCTATTTTTCCATCTGAGTTCACTGATCTCTCAAGTAGATGAAGTTCAACATTATACAAACCAAAGCACATCCAAGAAGCTTTTAAATTATTATAATAATACGTACACAATCATAAGAAATAGTCTATGAATGGAACAGAACTACAGGCTTTCAATTCTGCATGATTGAAATGTCTTAATATTTGAATAGACTTAAATGAAAATATCCCATTTAGTTTATTTTATTAGAATATTTTTAGTTAATAATAACATATAATTATTATCATTATACAATTATAATTATATATTATTATACATAATATTATATAGTATGTATTTTAATACTTAATTTTGGAATTTGATGCAAAGAATATGGCTGATAATGCATTTTGATGGCATTTAAAATTGAGGCAGATGAATCCTGCTTCCATGACAGTGTGTAAGATTTCATGAAGAACGAGAGCATGTTAGTGAGTTTGTTGCAGAGTCAGACGCCAGAGACACTTTCTTTTGTTTTCAAGTAACAATGAACGTTAGCTATTTCAGACCCTTTTGCCTTTTTCTTCCATTCTGTCTCCATTTCTATCTGCTTGGCATTCTTACTATCACTTGCCTGAACTATTTTAAGCTTCCTAGCCAGTCTCTCTAATTTTAATCTTGTCCTCACCCCTAATGTGTCCCCAGTGGTACCACTCTGATGCACAGTTTAAAATGCATCCCCCCACCCTGCCCCAGCCCACTTAGGACTCTCAAGCCAATCGCTTCTCAGGCTTGAGCTTATGTTCCTTGTTCCTCGGCTGGCATCTGAGGTCCTGGTGACCTGCTCCTACCCAACCCCTGCTTCATTTCCTTCCCCCCTCGCCCCATCACAGCCCGGCAATGCCTTTGCTCATATTGTTCCCTCCCACTGGAACAGCTTCTCCTGCCTCCTTCACCTGGCCTGCCAGCAGTCATAGGACTCCTCTGTATTTCCTAAATGCTATTCCTTTGTGCTCCCTGTGCATCCTGCAACCTCAGCCACCGTGCTTAGTAGAGTATTTCAAAATAACCTGTTTACTGCATTTATTCTTCCTCTCCTTTAAGATTTTCAAAGGCATAATGTCTGAGTCATCTCTGTATCCCCAATGCTGTGCAGATTCCTGTATTTGCACATAAGTGCACAATAAATAGTTAAACCATAAGGAAAAGCTTCTAAGACAGAATGGGAGTGGCCAGCAAGACCCATTCAACAGTGATGCTAGAATCCGTACCATTCTCCAGGTAGTCTGTTAAGTCATCGTGTTAGTCAGGAATCTGACATTGTTTATACCTTGCGCCCTGGCTTGCTTGCCCGAACTTTTGGGCATTTATATACATACAAACATTTATTATCTATAGTAGATACTCGTCAGCAATGGATATAACAACAAGAAAAAGAAAAGGTGAAAAGGAGAAACAGTCACACATGGAAAGCATATAAAAGTCAATGGAATAAATGCTATAACAGAGCATGTAAGGGAATATTAAGAAAAAGACTAATTTAGGGGAGGTAGGAAAACCTCATGGGTAGGGGCAAATTTTGAGGTGTGTCAGGAAAGATGGGTAGGAACTGGCCAAGGCAATTGAAATTGAAGTCATTCTGGCTGAAATTACCAAAAGCCAAACAAAAATGTGTTTGATTTTTTTCCTAAATGACCGACAGAATTTCACAAACTCTAATCTACATAAGACAGAACTTTGCCCTCAGTAGAAGCTGGGTGGTCCATCTAACCATGCAGCTAAGTTTGCAAACCTAATTCTCTATACTTCATACAAATAATGTTTCAGTAGATCCACATTAATTTCTTCTAAGTTAAAAATCATGTATTTTCTATCAAAAGCTCTGGGCCCAAGCTAAATTTCCTATATAGCAGTAAAACTTTGAAAGGATAATTTATAATCATTCATTCACCTTCCATGGTACATCAATAAAACAAAAGAAGTATGAAATGTCAGCAAAAAGGAACTGAACAAAAGCAATAGGAAAAAAAATTCACTTTGAATATATTTTTAAGAGTGATTGTCCTTGTGATCAGATAGTAAAGTCAGCAGAGTTAAAAATAAAAATCAATCTTGCTTCCATAAGCACTGACAATTTTTCCTCACAGAGTATATTTCCCCCACTGATTCTTGGCGTATGCTTATTTTCTCTTTGACACTTTCCAGCTTTCATTTATTCCAAAAGAAATTCTGAGCACAAAGTACTTTGATCTCTCCTGTGCTTTGGTGAAAACAATAGCTTTCTTTAGCTTTGAGACAGACGTGATTCTCCTCCAAGAATTCTTTTTGAAGATGATTTTATCTGCTTCTACTTGTCAGCCAGAATATCTATTCATCTTTATAAACATTATCACAATGAAAGACATCATAAAAACGTGAAAACTCATAGTTAAGTAACTCTAATCTCATTTGTTGCCCTTATCTAAAAATTGCATTAAAAATTCCTGTAAGGTGCAAGTAAAATAAATATTAGTTATAATTACAACTTCTCAAGGCAAATGAATTCAAATAAGAATAAATATAATCCAGGTAAATTAAATAAGACTGCATGCATAAATGTATATGCAGCTATATCACATTCTCAATAAAACAATGGTGGCAAAGTTATACTGTTTTTCAAACAAAGAAGAGATACACCGCTCTCCAAGTGTCACTACAATTTCAACTTTATCTGATCTTGTTTCACATGAAATTTATGAACCTTGGCTACGCTGATGAATTTTCTTGAGAAGTCTCCAACAGAGTCAGCACCTGTACCCTTCAAAGGGCCTGGAATTTTTCGGATATAAAACAAAGTAGACTGGGTACTGGAATAAATTCAATAAAATGATAATACTACAAAAAGATGGCCAATGTAATTATGATTCATTTGATTTCAAATTCAATTCAACTATTTTTATGGCATGTACTCCGTACCAAGCACGGTGCGGAACTAGGACCTGGTTTGCCCTCGATATGTATTGAGGAAGGCAGGCAAATAACCCACAAGTTAGACAAAAACAAATGCAGTCAAAGAGGTTGCTAGGTTTTAAAGAAGAAGGTGGTTAATTCTAGGGGAGGGTATAACTAAAGCCATCCTGTAGGAAGATAAATTTGAGAGATGTCCTAAACAATTGTACTATTTTGGCAAAGAAATTGAGCTAATGTGTGTCCAGGGTGAAGGCTGGATTAAAGGGGTTGAGGAAGAGCTGGATGCTAAAGGAGAGGAAGGGAACGGGGTGATTCTGTTGACAGATCTGTTTCGGGTCTCTTTTCCTCTTGGATGGAGCCTCCATAGCCTTAGGACTTCTCATTCCCCTTCAGGATGCTCATGCATGCCTTTCCCTCTGCTAGAAAATAATTCCCTTTCCCCGCATCATTATCTCTCAACCCCTCTCCCCTAAACAACTCTTCTTTCAGATCTCAGCTGAAAGGTCACTTCCTCAAATAATTCATTTCTGAAACCTTCAACTGTCACCCCACCCCCAATTACAACTGACTCTCATCTTGCACACACGCACAGCACCTGACATGTTCCCTCCATAATTTGGCTCACTTATTGCTAGAAATCATTAGTGAAAATTTTGTTTAATATTTAGCGGAACCCACAGACAAGATGTTCTTGGCAGGCAGCAACCTTACCTCTTGTGATGCCTCCAATGTGAAGAACTGTCCTTGGTACTTGGTAATAATGCAGTATTTGCTGAATGAATGTAAGTGTCCAGCAGTTCCTGTAGTTTTACTTTGTGCAAAAATTTGGCACTTAAGTATAACCTCTATTTTGTAAAGAGGGGATCCTTCCTATTAATATATTCCATGTATAGAGAAGAAATCTACAAAACTTTTAAGCATTAGAAACTAATTCAAATTCTTTGTAGACTTAGTTGTTTTCTCCTGCTAAGGAAAAATTACTTCTCAAATAAAACAAAATTTACAACTCTGACAACTTTGCATTCTCAGTCTGCAAATAGAAAGGAACTGAATATACACTTTTGGTTTACAGTTTAGTCTTAGGGAAACCAAAATATGGATGCGTCTTAAGATATTTTTTTAAAAATGGAATTCTGCTGAAAGATAGAGTGGAAAACAAACATAAAACTGCTACAGAAGAGATAAATATGTATCTGGAATATTTCTGGTTAATTGAAAAAGAAACCAGACTACTTAATATCTCTAAAAGCTACAGCTCTCAATAGGAAAACAATTTAAGGACAAAGACAGTAATGTATGCTAATAAATATTGTCTCCCTCTCTCTCCCTCCCTTCCCTTCCTCTCTCTCCCTCTCTCTCTCAGACTTTCAATTAAACCCATACTCTTGTTGATTTAAGGTAATTTCCACAGATCCTCAGCAATAGAACATAACATTTTCTATTTCAAACTTGGATATACTGTTTGCTACCCAAACAAGGAATGAGAAACAGTGTTTTATGAATTGAGGAATCTGTGAGAAGAAAGAGAAGGGGATGGGGACATGTGTCTGCACCCAGAGGTGGGAGTACAAGCTGTCCCTTCACTTTCTCATGCCATCCCATAGCTGTGCCTAAAGACGTGAAATGGCAATAAGGCCATGCCGTCCTTCACATCCACCCATGTCAGGAGAGCATATTCACTGACATATTATTTTTTTCTGCAAAGGCAGTGAGAAGTAACACATTTCATAGAGGTGCCATCATGAGAATAGGGAACGCATAATCCTGGCGAGGCATTTCTCAGTTGAAAAAGCTGTCCAAAATACATGGCTCTGAGACTGGTATTTGTGCAGTATTTCTTGTTAGCATAAATAAAATCTCTACCTTCCTTGTACTTATTACATAAATATGTATTTGGCTTTTTAAACTTTCTTTAAAGAAAATGTGTCATTCTTTATCCACAAAGGTGTGCCATAATAGAACATTTGCTTTGAAAAGTTCTCTTGTTTCCTTCCTATAAAGACCAATGAATTTGCATTTAGATACCCAAAATCATAAGCACTAAAAAATTCAATATGAAACTGTCACTTCACACACACACACACAAAATCTCAGTAACTAATATACAACTTGTTTCTTTTTGATTTTTCTGTTTTACTACTTACTTCCTACTAAAAATGACATTTAAAAAATAATAATAATCTAGAGCCCTCAGACTTGAAAGTGGTACTTTGATGCAAGGAGCACTGTTCCCACTTACATTTTTTCTCATCAGTCACCAGGGCACGGTGCTTTCTGCCAATAAACAGGATGCACGAAATGGAAAAGTCTGTAATGATAAGTTACCTTTAAGTAAGGCCGGGAAAAATGAGGCTGCTGGGGATGATGGCGCATGGCCAGATGCACTAAAGAGGAAAAGTGTTACGAAGAAAAGAGAATAAAACAGGGTGAGGATGGTGGAGGGAGGGGATAAAAATGCCCTTCCTCCTGAATTCCTTGCACAGAATTCCAGAGTTAAACACTTTATGCTGTTACTTTTTAGCAAGTAGAAGGAAATCACTCAAGAAATTTACCTGACTTGGCACAGGAGGGAGGTTATATTTTAGAAACAGCTGTTAAACAGTTCTCCTAGCTCAACCTGGTTCACTGGGGGCAACAAGTAAACCAGGTCATCTCCAGGCAGCTGGTGTCAGGGATACAATGCACATGGCAAACCTCTGCAGGTGACCTTCTCTGTCCCTGTGTCTACAGGGGACTGGAGGAGGAGGGGTCACGCCAGTCAGCTGGACTCGCCTTGCTTCACTACTACCTTGTGAAAACTTTAACCATCTTTATTATTATCGACAATAGATGAATGAAATACAAACGGACAGCAGTAATTCAGTAAAACCTTGCCAGTGGCTTCTCCACTGTTCTTATGATAAAATCCCAGCCTCTTAGGATGGGCTGCAGCCAACGCGATCAGGCGTCTGCCCATCTCCCTCAACGTGCATCATTATTCTCAAAGTGCTGGCATTCTACTGGTCTGCTCCATCGTCCTCAAATATGACAAGCTTGTCCCCATGGCTTGTATGCATAGCTCTCCTGTTTTTGGAACGATCTTCCTCCAGATTTTGGAAAAGCTGTTTCCTTGTGATTCAGGCTAATGTTCAAATAACCCCTGATGTTTAAGTCATCCTTAACTACTCCCTCTAAATGGCCAACCTCCTAGTACATCGACTTGTTTTATATTTTGTTCACTGCACTTTTCACTATCTGGGATACTTTGTTTATGGATTTGTTTCCTTGTTCATTTTCTGCCTTTCCCGTTCTCACGAGGATGGAAACCTCACGAACGCTGGGTGAATGAACGACTGATGGTTCACAGTCAGAGCAACTGGAGCAGCTGAAAATATCTGACGCCAAAACTTAGCAACAGAGAATTTGCTTTCAGTGTTTAATGTTCACTCCATTCACTGACACAGCCTAATATACTACAAAAAATACAGACATTAAAAAGAAAACAGTCTTTGATTTAAATCCTGGTTTTACCACGTATTATCCAGGTGAACTTAAGTTCTCCTTAAAATGAAATGATAATATGGAACTCACTGAGCTTCTAAATAATCCACATAACTCACCTGGCATTGTGATTGACTCTTGATAAGTTTTTAAAATTTGGTAGGTATGACGGCTATCATTCTACTTTCTTTTAAGGAGGAAATTACTTCTGCCTATCCTTTGCTGTTCTGGAGTAATCTCTGTCACTGGAGTGGAACCCGCTGCTTCTGCCTGCCCAGCATCCTCGCCTTGGCTCACTGGGACAATGCACTGGTCGTGAGGTGCTGAGCCCACCCGGGAGGGAGCTGGTGAGTGCCTCCCCAGGTCCTCTGCTGGGCTGTGCGGGCTGGGGGTTGGTACCTTCTCTTCTTCTGAGAATGTAATAGTGGTCTGTAGGAGCCATCTTTACCCAAAATGTGAAATGACCCTGCCTGACAGCGCAGCCCACACAGAGCAAAGAAGTGCCAACAGGCGAGAGAGAGAAACAGTATCTTGAGGACCTATTACCCCATGATCGAGCTGTGCCTGAAGCAGTTCTAGCCCCTGCATAGCTCTCTTACATAACATCAGCCAACACATTATTTTGCTTATGCCAGTTTCAGTTTGGTTTCTGACACTTGTAATCTAAAGAATGCTTTCTAATAAAACAATAAAGAGTTTGTCTGTTTGTTTGTTGTAAGGATAAGAAGAAAAAGGCTTTTTCTGAGGTCCAATTAGTAAATAAACAAACGAATGTCCAAAATGAAATGGTTACAGTTAAAGTGTGAAAAAAGCACTAGGGTTATGAGGAAAGACTGTCGCCTTAGGGATAAGGCAGGCAGTAACAGCCCCTTTGAAGAAATGGTCAGGGTTGCCTTGTAGCGCTGAAAACCAAGAGCAGACCGCCCCAGAGCCACTTAGAAGTACTTGTGGTTACAGAGTAACAGGAAAAATTAAAGAAGAAATTAACACCTTATCCAAGAAACAAGCAGGAAGAGAAGGCCTTATTGGAAGTCAAGAGGAAGGTAACTGTCTTTCTGTGCAAAGGAAATCTAATTCACAGCAAAAAGGACATGTAGCAGGTAATCACTGACAAGGGCACCTAGTTTGTACTTAGGAGTTCGTACTTTAAAAAATGCTTTCTCCAAGAAAGACACATTAAGATGTTTTCTTATGAGGACAGGATATCATGTAATTAATAATGTGCTATTTTCTTAATAAAGTACCATTGTTAAATATCCTGCCAGACATGTTTCATATGTATATATATTTCTGTTTTTTTAAAAGAGACTCACAGTGGTGTGAATGATATGCCACATCCCCACTTCTCTCTGCTAGTTATACCTAAATACTTTGGTGCAACTAAACATCCATTTGTGGAGAGCTTCTTAGGTAAAACACTTTGATAAACACAACAGGAAACATGAAGAAACCTGTTTTACCCTTACTCCACTGAAACCTCTAGGAGATACCACTATATCATACGCCAGTGATTTTTCTTCCCCTGGAAATGGTCTACCAAGTATTTAACAACCTCTTTATCTTCTTCAGAAATTACAACACTAGCAAAAAATTTTTAAAATACTTTTCCCTAATGATTTTTATTTGAAAAAAATGTAGGAATTAGAATATTTAAATATTGAACACTCGATAAGAAGACTTTATATATGTGATCTGAGAGACCAAAATAGATGCCCTTTTATCAACGAAGTTGGAATCTAAGGTTAAAGAAACAAAGTTACCTACGGGTCAAGGGTTCAGGGCCCAGCTGTCACGGCAAATTTCTAAATTCCTGTGGCTACAAGAAAAACCACACTCTTGCTAGACTCTCTAACAACAGGAGCTATCAGGCAAATGATCAGAACTGTGATTTACAATCCAGACCACCATAGCCCTAACTGGATAGAGGACCAGCCTTACAAACATTCTTTTCCCATAAACTACTTCTAGAGGCTGCACACAAAGTATCTTTGTGTCCTATAGTTCACCTTTTGACATAAAGAGCCAAATTCCACCTCATTTTAACGCTAAAACCCTGTCCCAAAGGAAACATGGGAGATATGCTACATATGTTTAACCATTGCACACGCACCTGACTCCCCTTATAAATATGCATAGCTGTCCCCTCAAATCTGCTGAATATGTATGACTCTGTTGTGTAATAGGAACCCTGTGAGGCATTAAACAACCCAATCTGTCCTTCCCCTCCTAGAAGAGAGAGCACTTTCTCACAGACTGTCTCTTTCTGAGTTGTAAACTGATATACCCAATAAAGTTCTCCTTTCTACTATTTAGCCATCCTGGTGGTCTTTTAGATGACATATCAAAAGAAACACCACCATGAATAATCTAATATAATGGATAATGTCAAAAATCCTATTTATATGTTTCTGTCAAAATGTGAGAAACAGCCCTTTACACAAATCGATAACGGGGTGCAAGGCGAGAACTATGGTAAAGGCCTCGCTAAGAATAATGATAATAATTAGTTACTGTCCCCGTTTGCTTCTCTAGTTGCCACTCCGGAGCCACCTACCTGGCGTCCGTGAAGATTCTTAACTTTCCCCCTAGTTGGTGTACATAAAGATTCTTAACTTTCTCCATAGATCACATCACCTTTTCGAAACCTAAAGGTAGTCTTTAAGATATCTTCCGGGTCCTGCATTCCAGTGGATTGATTGGCCCACCCAGACCAGAGGCCCATACCAAGAAACCGACTCAACTGGAATTGTGACCCCAGGGACTGGAGCAACACAAGAAGATGACTTCCACACCCCTATAATTCTGCCCCAATTAATGAACCTAATTACCTAACTCCTTGTCTGCTAAACTAGCCTTAAAAACCCTGTCTCCCAAATTCTCCAGGAGGCAGATTTGAGAAATTTCTCCTGTCTCCCCACTTGGTGCTCTGCAGAATAAAACTCCTTCTCCACTGCAACCCCCGACTGTTTCAGTACATTGGCTCTTCTCTGTGCAGCAGGCAACAAATGGGGGCTTATTTAAAAAACAAAAACTTGGCCCATTACATACCTGAGCTTCTGGTTGTACTGTTTGACCTTTTCCAACGAGGCTGCATTTATCTGGGCTTGAAATTCTTCCACAGAAACATTGTCTCTATAATAATATCCTTCCATGCTCTCCAGTGCTGCATAAACAAGTAAATGTATTTTACAAGCAATCTGTAACTCAATTTCTCCATATTTAGTGTAATTTTATTGATTATTAGTAAATGTGCCCAACAGCACCAAGTATAAACATATATGCAAGAAACTATATTTAACTAGTCCAAAAATGAATGAAAATCGTTCTGCTCTCAAAATAAATATCAAACATTTGGTGATTTTTATGTTAAGTAGGCAAAGAAAATTTCTAGTTTAAACTGTCCTCTATTTTTAAAACATTTTGTATATGTTGTAAGAGACCAAAATATGCCACCCCAAAATATAACTGTAGGAGACCAGAATATAACACCCCAAAATATACCTCATTGGCATAAGGATTATTTTGATCTGGTTATTTTGAGAAACTGCAGACACGGGAGAAACTCTGAAATCAGAGTAGAAGTTACCGTTTTCTGTAAGGAAAATCTACATCTATAAAGGAAATCTCCATTTGTAAGAGTGTCTCCTCTCAGCACCAGGAAGAGAAGGAAGATTAAATCCCCAGAGATTCTTATCTGCACAACAAACCTTACCCCTGTTTTAAGGGGCTTTCCTGGTCACCTCCCCATAACTGAGCCTTCCCCACACCCTTCTTTCTTTGTTTCAGTGGACCTTGGTATGGAAGCCTAAATTCAAAGCCACCTTTAAGATTTACTCACTTCTCCCTGAGTATCTCCCATGTAGCCATGAGGTATACATGTTATTAAACTTCTGTTTGTTTTTCTCTTGTTAATCTGTCTTTTGTTATAGGAGTCCATCACAACTAAGCACTATGAAGGGTAGAGAGAAAATTATTTTTCCTCCCCTACAACATTCTTTGTGAAGCTAAATTCAAACTTCATATTATTTATATATACATACACATGTATTACATGTCACACATATGCATACATTCAGAACATGTGTACGAGAGGCAGAACTGTGCATTAACATATGTCAGAGTAAACAGATATCATCACTCTCCATGTCTGTTCACTTTCTCTTACAGTTTCAATCAAATTAAATTTAAGAAATAATAGCATAATAAGTAACAAGTATAGATAAAGTGAAATCTTAGAAAACCACCTCTACTCAAATGGTCAGATAATTTAGTTAAAAATAAATAAACATATACATAACATTCTACTAATTTTAAATGTCTTTTGATTAATATAGATTTCCTTTTTTACTAACATTTTTGATTATTTCTTTTTCTTTTAAACTTTACGAGGTGGTATTTAAAAAATTTTGGAGAGAAAGGGCTGAGAAATATAGATTTCCTATGGAAAGGCTGCCAGCAGAAGGATTGGCAATGGGTTCAATTTAGAAATGTAAATTATTTTCCCTTGAAATGCATTATCCCTTATGAGCCTTGATTTTTAACTATTTTGAAACTGACAAAAATTAATCTTCTTTCAAAACTGCTGAATGCAATAGTTTCTAAATAAAATAATGATGTTTCTTCAAACCGAGAGAAACCATTATCACCATTTTTGGGGGTAAAAATAGGAAGGTGACTGTTAATTTTAGCTGTGCTATATTTTGTAAACTGGTAAGAGTTCTACAGCACTGATGAAAATAAATTTGTGAAGAGTATTGCTAAATTTGAAATTTTTAAAAATGAAAATTTAAAAAATTGGTTCATAATTGAAAAAAGCAATTGTGGAATATTAAATAGGAAGTACTATTTACTTCAATACAAAAAATCAAATTTGTGGGCTTGTTTCAAAGTTTTTTTATTTGTTTATTCTGTGAACTAAAATAAAATCTTAAGCTCACCCAGCTGATTGAATGGACCCCCTCTTGGCCAAGGGGACCCCAACAATACCCTAAAACTGAGTTGCTGGCCATGAGAAGGGACATGTCCCCTCCCTGCTTGGAGATATCCTTTGTAACTCATTAACAAGTTCTAGGGCTATACAGGGCAGGGTTTGAACCACACCTGCAGGTCCTCAGATCACTTAAGTATGAGTATACGTCCAGTATACGTCCGGTGGCTTTTCTCTGATTAACAGATCTCCTTATCTTAACTTAAAACATCCCAAGCCTTTAGACAAAGTTCCATTTCTTTAACCAATTACAAATCAAAGAATCTTTAAACCCACCTATAACCTGCAATATCCTGCTTCAAGATATCCTGTCTTTTTGGGCCAAACCAATGTACAGCTTCCATGTATTGATTTATGTATGGCTTTATGTGTAATTCCTATTTCCCTGAAATGCATAAAACCAAACTGTAACCCATGGCTCTCTGGGCCATGATCGCACATAATCGGCTCAGAATAAATTTCTTTAAATTATTTTATGGAGTTTGGGTTCATTTCCATTGACAATTCGTTATGGCTTCTAGGAAGGAACTCTGGGAATTTCACCCTAAAATATGACACCTTGGCATGCTGATTATTTTTCCTAAAAGGCCCTGGCTGGTCAGCAGATTCTTCCAGAATCTGCTGAGCTCTGATATTCCTTTATGTACCTCAAGACAAGATCTGCCAAAGAGAACATGATTGCCTCCCTTCCCCTTCCCTCCCTTAAATCTAATTATCTTCTCTAAAGAAGAAGACACATAGACTTTTTCAAGAGAGGATCGTCTCTCCAACTCATACAAATTCCAAGAAAATCATTTACAAGTTAATTTCTGTCTCTTGGGTGCATTCACTCTCCCTAATAATCATTTACTATCCCCTACATTTCCCACTTCCCTTCCCTATGAAAGAGAGTACATGAGCTTCTGGACCTCATTGGGTTGTTGGGTAATCACTCTCCTATAGTTTTCCCCCCATGCACAGTAAATAAATTTTGTGTGCCTTTTTCTATTTTAAGTTCATTTTCAGCAAACCTTCAAAGGGCAAAGGGGAAGCCTTCTCTCCTAGACCCACATCTGCATTAATTAGAATAGTTACAACTGGCTCAGCAAACTTCTGGACCTGAATGCACGGAGGGAATAAAAGAAAATCTCCCTGATAAAACAATCCTCAAAAAAATGCCACATTTACCTCCATTAACAAGCTGTTATTTGTGAAAGGCAAATATCCCAGGAGGATTCAGTCTACCCATAGTCGTACTTCGATGTGAATTACTCTTACTAGTTGGAAAGCCGATGAAAGCCCTCGCACTAGAGTAAAACCCCAGTTTCTGCTCCTTAGTAGCTGTGTGACTTCAGGCAAGTTAATTAATATCTGAGATCCTCGGGCTCTGCATTTTAGACATGGAAAATAGGAATACCTACTAATTATGGTTGATGAGAAACAACTTAATTAAATAATAATATTAAGATAGCCTGTGACTGTTTGTATTTATTGAATGAGTTTTATGTACTAGGCAACATGCCAAATGCTCCAGGGGCAATATCTAGTTCTCAATTTCCATGAGATGTAGATTATGTATGAGTGTGTTTAGCCAAACAGAAAGTTTTGAGGACTAAGAGAAGAATCCATGTAAGGATGTTAGGTAGATAGTGAGGGATTCTGAGTCTCCTAGGGATGAAAGTGGGTGCTGCTGCAATCCACCACCCCCAAAATGGGCTTTCAGAGAGGCTCATGGGAGATCTGCATGTGCAGTAAGACTCAGGTCATGCAACTCCCAACTATCCAATCAAAGTGGTTCCACGGTGACCTCTGAACCACAAGGGAGGTCCCAATCTAGACACTATAAAACTAGACACAGATCATAACCAGGCCTTTTTGGCCCCTTCCTTTTGCTGCAACAATTGGTCAGCTGTCATCTGTGGAGTATGTATCGTGCTCTGTAAACCTGTATCTTGCTCTTGCCCTATAATCCTATCTTTCTCTCCTCAATAAACTCATTTTTGTGCTCGCCTTGCTTTGGTGTGTCTGGTCACTCTTCGGCCATGAGCACACTAAGAACCGACATTTGATCCCATTATGACCAACATGTAGGAATAACTATGTGATGTATAATAATGTTTCGTGATCCTAAATGTCTAAATGACTAAAACCTGACAAGGACACTTCAATTTGTGACTTGAGACCAGAAAGACTGGACGGAGAACACTGGGATGGAGCAACAGCGGGACTGTGGGAGAGGAGGCTTTGGGGAACCACCTGGGATCTAATATTCATAAAGGTCATCATTGTTCAACTTTGGCCAGAATGGCCTGTCCTGTGCTAAAAGCTTGTTACAATACAATAACAATTATATAAACACAACTTAATGTAATTTTAATGAATACTTCTACATTCCTGTTTTCACTACATTTTTGACAATTAATTTCCAAATTAACAAGGCAGTTAAAATTCACAATTACATAAACGTTTTAAAAAATAGGAAACATCTCTAACAATTTTGCCAAGAATCTTAGCAAGAATTTTGTGGCCCATATATTGGGTTGTGGGGAATGAACAAAAAAAGTGAGTTCTATATTTAAAAACTAAAATTTGTATGGTAAAGAAGAGGAAGGAGGACAACATTCCCTATTGAGCTAAATAGTTTACACATTTATTGTTATTAAAAGAGAAAACAGAACAATAGTCTAACACATTAAATTTCTATTCTCAGTAAAAGTAGGTTAAATATATAGTAATGCAGTAACTTCAAACCTTGGTCTCTCTTTAGCATTTTCTTGATTAGTTACTTCAGTTCTCTTCCATCAAATACTATATTTCTCAAAAGTAGTATTAACATATTTGGTTGAACAAATATTTAATTTATTTAATAACATTTAATTAGGGGCAGTATTTAAATTACAACTTGACTTTGCTTGTTTTACTTCTACCACTTTTGAATTAGAGGGAGAAAAACATCCCATTAAATTTAGGTAGTCAGCAAAAAAGGAAAACCTAATGAAGCTTAGGGAAAGTCAAAAATTAAATTATTCTCAGACTGAAAGTGAACTGCATTTCTATTTACTCAAAATATATTTCAAGGCTTTTCTAAGAAAGCGTTTAATCAGGAAAAACACAGGATTTCTGAAGAATAATTTTAAGAACAGTGTCAATCCACTAACACTCTTTTGATAGCATACTTTTGGTTAGATAATATACTGCACACCCACTGTTCCAATTCCTCAGAAACGGGCACAGTGGGCAGAATTCCTCAAAATCGGTTACACTTATTGTGAGGAAAGCAAGATTTGTCAATCCCATTATGACCAACGTGTAGGAATGGCTGTGTGACGTATGATAATGTTTTGTGATTCTAAATGTCTCAAAATGGAGTCAGTTACGACAAGTGACTCGGCTCACAATGAAACTGCTGACCCTTCAAAGTGATAAGCACAGGTGTGGTAGACTGAGGTGATACAGTAACACCTGCTGTGGCCAGCACCTCTGAGAACCCACCAGACAAGAAAGCAAAGCCAAAAGGTGGCTGAGATAATGACCACGGACCCTCCTGGGCAGGGCCATAAAAGCAGCCCAGAAACTGACCATGGCTTAGATGCCCGCAGAAGCTTTACCCATGAGAACTTAGAGGCCTCCTTTCTCTTGGCAGTGGCCCTGGAAGCTCTGCTGGGAGAAGGGCAACAACCTGCACCCCCATTGCCACCGCCACCACCCCTGGCATTTTGAGGGAAACTAGACCTGCCTGGTTCATCAGTCAGCACACTGGTATCCCCAGGTCTCGGTTGTGGTTCGTTTCCCCTCTCATCACTGCCTGTGTGTGCTGAGTACACTTGCATGACTGTTGGCATGCGAAAGCCTCGCAATAAATCACGAGTGTGAAAGCATTTAATTGGCCATTGGGTCATTGTGAAACCTCCTGGCCTCTGGGTGGAGTTAGTACAACTAGGCTGACTGGAACATGGCATGATACTGTGCTGTCTTTTCAAGAGAAGTGGGTTTACACGCTCGTATATAGACTCTTGACATTTGGGAATCCCAGTCTCGGAAATCTCAATCTTGGGCATTATTTCATCTTTTTTAAAAAGCTATTTATTGTTTCAATTATAAATACTGTATAAAACCCAAAGGGAAAACTAAAAGATACACCTTTTAAAGAACTTTAAGAAGAGTTCTGGAGGAAAAAATACTGAATGAAGGGCACTTAGAAAATGGCAATGTTTATAACAAAATGCTCCCCTTTGTTTAACAGAGAGGACATTCATGTTTCTAGGTGATTTTTATTATTCTCTGAGTAAGGAAAGATACCTTGCAAAGAGGAAAGAGTTAGCGGTAGCAGTTATTGGTGGCGGCTTTTTTTTTCCATAGGAGAAAAAAACCCCAAAATATTAAATACACAAGAGTGTGCTTGTGGGGAAAAGACCAGCACCACATGTCCCATTTGGTTTAATGCAAACCACCACAGAGAGACCCAGGGAACAGGTATTTAACAACACTTTACAAGGATGGGATACCATACGTTAGGACACTAAGTAACTTAAACCAAAGACCTTTATATAATGTGATGCCATGTCTCTAAGAGGTAAAACACATGGGTCCAGGAACCGAAGTTGGAAGAGGAAATGGTTGTGCTTAACATCTATTGAGGCTTGAATTGTGCCCACAAAAGATAGGACGAAGTCCTAACCCCTGGTGCCTGCAAATGTGATCTTATTTTGAAATACAGTCTTTGCAGATAAAATCAAGTTAAGATGAGGTCCTATTGAATTAGGATAGGCCCAAATCCAATGACTTGTGTCCCTATAAGAAGCTGGAAATTTGAATACAGAGACACAAAGGCAGACACACACACGGAGGGAAGAAGGTCATGTGAAGACGGAGGCAGAGATTGTAATCACACTGCTGCAAACCAAGGAATGCCAAGGACTGCTGGCAGCCACCGGAAGCCAGAAGAGGCAGGGAAGGATTCTTCCTTAGAGCCTTTGGCAGGAGAATGCCCTGACAACATCTTGATTTCAGATTCTAGCCTTCAGAACTGTGACAGAATAAATTTCTGTTGTTTTAAGCCACCCAGTTCGGGGCAATTTGTTACTGCAACCTTTGGAAACTAATGTATCAGTCCCAGTGACTCACTCACTCATCCCCAAACTCTGGTTCTGTGGATTTCCAAGGCACCAGCAGCCAGAAAGAGCAACCATCACTTTGGGAAGGCTGGTTGACCCCAATCATCAGAAGGACAGGGCTGTTGTTACACCGTGGGAGCAGGAAGGAATATGCTTGGCACGTGGGTATCTGCTGGGGTCCCTCTTAGTTTTTCCCTTGCCCAAATTTGATGGTAAATGAACAGCTGCAGCAATTCTGGTCCGAGAAGGGCCTAGTGACCAGGGGACCAAGTCTCTTAGGGATGGAGGCCTTGGTCATGCCACAGGTTAGCCACTTAGATCAGCAGAGGTTCAGGCTGCGAGTAAGGCCGACCCACAACGGATAGGAGGAGAAGGAAAATGAGAATCCGTCCCAGCCCCAAGACCAGCTGCAGCAGCAGGGGATACAACTTGTGTTTTTAATTTTCCTCTCCTAAATTATACCCTCTTCCAAGCCCTGGAAGTGAGGTCCACTGGAGTCCTGGTCCCTACAAAAAGACACAGGTCTGAAGGTGCGTGGCATGGACCACAGAGGATTTTCTAAGAGCTGCTGGCTGGATCCCCTTTCAGAAATGATGGGCTCGTTGCCCAGCTGCAAGGATCGCTGCAGAAGACATTCCTCCCCTGTTCACTCTCTAAGGCATGTTCAGCCTTTGCTGAAGAAAACTGTCCCACCCAAGGTCACATCTTCTAGGGGCCGTCTGTACGCTAACGACCTAACAATGCAGAAATATTTTACATTGCTCCCAGCCCCCTTCCCTCAGCTCCCCAGCATCTAGACACATTGAACATTTGTGAAATGAATTTGTCTAATTATGTAAAGATTAATTGGATAATTGCACAGTGTTTCATAATCCACACAGACTTGTAGTTTCTCCCTCCTGGTAGACTCCACAATCACCGGGAAAGCTTTTAAAATATCCTGGTATTTGGGGACCACCTCCCAGAGATTTTTGTCTTATTGATTTGGTGTGGGGCAGAGCACAGGTACTTTCTAAAACCTTTCCAGGACGGTTAGTGTGCAGTTAGTATTGAGAACCACTGACAGACGCAGGTCAGTGGGGAGTTAGGTGAAGAAAGGGACCCTGAATATTTATCTTCCTTGTATTTATGTTTTCGCCAATTTACAGTTATTTGTTTTATCTCACCAATGCCTCAGGGATTTCAACAGCATTAGTTCCCTGATCTGTAGGAAGCACTTATGAATATCAGCTAGAAGGTTTCTTTAGGGCGATCGTCACATTCTAGCATTTTGGTTATGCTCTGTACGGACTTTCCTGTCTGTCTGTTTCTGGTCCCCTACCTTGGAAATCTGTGTCACTTTGGTCTGCCTAGACAGCTGTTCTCCTTCAGCTCTGGCCTTCAGCAATATACATTGACCTCCATCCCTGCTCACTTCCGATCTCAAAATTCCTAATCTAATAGTTGGTCCCACCTCTGCAGGACACATCATCAACTACTGTGCCCTCCTTTTCCCACTGCTCCATGGAAGCAGGAAAAATGGGAAGAGGGTGATACATTTGCTTCCAGTTCTACTCTTACAGATGGTACCACAGAAAACTTTAGAAGGGGTGACTTTAAATCAATTTCCCAGGAAATTTTCAAATTCATCCAATTTTTAATTTTTTTATTTGCGAGCAAAGAACCATGTACACATGTATACACAACACTAAAACCCTTCAAATAAACTTTCATCCTAGGAATTGACTTCATTTGAAATCTCTTCTATTTACCACCACTTTCAATTACCAGATGGTAATCTCTACTCAAACTAGGTCTGAATTTCCTGTGCTCCTCTCAGTCGGATGAACACTAAGAGCTACTAATGATTCCTCATGGGAGTTTTATGAAGGTAGAGGAACTTCTGTACTTTCTTCAATAAACAACCTGATCCCTGAGATTTTTAATGAGACAAACTATTTCCCATCTTCTTTACCTATCTGTGACCTCGACTGCAGAAGTATTTCCACTGTTGCTTATTTAAATCATTTTTCATATTTTACTGCTGTGAGAATACTAGGACCTAATGTTTACTTTTCTTTAAATTACATTTTAAAAATGATACTGTATTCACTGAAATGATGCATATTTAGAGATTACTTTTAAATTGAATTTTACCAAAACTAAAATAGAGGTTGCTTGCAAAATAATCTTTTTCCTACTGAGTATGATTATTCAGCTATTTATGGCTGATGTGTCACCAATGCAATAATTTATTTTTTACAAAGATTCTTAGTGCCATCTGTTATCTCAGCAATGATTTCAAAGACAATTTTTTTTTTTTGAGACAGCCTCACTCTGGCACCCTGGCTGGAGTGCAGTGGCATCATCATAGCTCACTGAACCTCAAACTCCTGGGCTCAAGCGATCCTCCTGCCTCAGCCTCCCGAGTAGCTGGGACTAGAGGTGTGTGCCACCACACTCTGCTAATTTTTTATTTTTAGTAGAGATGGGGGTCTCCCTCTTTCTCAGGCTGGTCTCGAACTCCTGACCTCAAGCAATCCTCCTGCCTCCACCTTCCAGAGTGTTAGGATTACAGGTGTGAGCCACTATGTCCAGCCGCAAAGACAAAATTCTTAAAAAGAAATAAAAAAAACAAATGTACTCACCAGCAAACTGGTTTTAACTGATCAACACTTAAGTGCACATATAGGAATAACATTTATTGGGCGTTGGGCAGATGGGAGAGGGGAGGAGGGGATGGGTATATAATACATAATGAGTGCGATGTGCACCATCTGGGGGATGGACACGCTTGAATCTCTGACTGGGGGGGAGGGGATGCAAGGGCGATGTAACCTAAACATGTGTACCCCCATAATATGCAGAAATAAAAAAAACATAAAAAAAGAAAGAAATGAAGGCCATGCACAGTGGCTCACACCTGTAATCCTAGCACTCTAGGAGGCTGAGGTGGGAGGATTGCTTGAACTCAGGAGTTCGAGACCAGCCTGAATGAGAGGGAGACCCCATCTTTACAAAAAACAGAAAAAGTTAGCCAGGTGTGGAGGTATGTGCCTGTAGTCCCAGCTGCTCGGGAGGCTGAGGCAGGAGAATCGCTTGAATCCATGAGTTTGAGGTTGTAATAAGCTATGATAATGCCACTGCACTTTAGCCCAGAAGACAGAGTAAGACCTCTGTCTCCAAAAAAAAAAGAAAAAAGGAAAGAAAGAGAGAAAGAAAGAAAGAAAGAAAGAAGGAAAGGTAAGCCCGCATTAAATCCTGTAAGTTAACATTCCAGACCAGCACCAGACCAGCATCCTTCCCTATCTTATTAAATTATCTATCCCTGTGCTGGCTTTTAACCTGTTTTAAGTTAAACCATTCTCCTAACACATCTCCGAAGGTCTATTTTTGCTTATTGTTTCTTTCTGTTTTTCTTCCTTTTAATTACAGAATCTTGTATTACCTACATTGACCCTACCTATAAATCACAGTCCTCCAAAGAGAAATGAAGATACCTTCTAATAACTCTAAAATCGTTTCTTCACTGAAACTTTACTCTGTTTAAATGTATTCTTGCCAAGTATTTTGAGATTGACGAAAGGGTAATCTCTCTCTGAGAATTCAGGGTTTTAAAATAATATGCATGAGATACAAAGCAAAATTTTCAATTGGTAGCAAATTTAGATTTCATATGCCTGTCCATTCTGCAATTAGATAGATGGATTTCATTCCTCTACTCTTCTCATTTTTATTAGAACATTAAAATGCCACAGCCAAGCCAATGCAGTTCTTGAAAACTCAAAAAAAAAAAAAATCCCTATGGTATTATTCAGAGAAATTGGTATAATCTTGTGCCTACAGCTTGCATTTTTTTAGGAGCTGGAGGGGAATCCTAGACTAGAAGACACTACATAATAACTTGGACTTTAATCTTTTCTAGGTAGCATTTTATGATTTCAGAAATAAAAGATTGAGGACCTTCCCTTGGAAATTTAGTTCACTGCAAGAATTTTCTTGCTTATGCTAATCTTAATTTCTTCTATTGCAGTTGTTGATACTTGTTTATTTGAAAAAAAAAATTAGAAAGGAATACATATTTCCTGACCAAAAAAATTAACATAAAGAATTTTAAAAAGTATCAATTTAACCATCCAAGGATACTGAAAACAGTTAACACACATATATGTAAATATATACATACATACATACATACATGACACAATTGAGACTAAAATATAAATTCTTTTTTATATCTTGCATGCATGTACTGTCAAACTTTTTTATCTCATAAAACATTTCAATTGTGCAATTTTAATAGCTCTACAATATTTTAACTTATTTAAACTAGTTAAACCCAACTTATCTTTGTTTAAACCACTCATATCTTAATTCTCCATTATAAATAATGCTGCAATCCTATTTAATAAATATTTAAATCATACATGATTCTTTCCTTAAGAAACATTCCCAGAAGCAAACATATTACCTAAATACTATGAGTGAATTTTCAAATTAATTTAAAAAATCTTGGCAGTTAAAATTAAATTTATAAAAAAATAAATAAAGATAAAACAATTTAAGTGTACGAAGCATAAAAAGAGAAACTGTTTACCTTGTGCAAAAAGAACAGGATGAATTTTAAACCCTCCTCCATTTTTCAACCGTTGAGGCAGTTGTTCAAAATGGTAACTGTCAATGTAGAAGTAAACTTTCAGAGCTTGACGACTTCCTTCCGCTTGATATGTAAGAGGAACATCTAAAATGACATTTAATATTATATTACTGCCTAAAATAAAGACATGGTATATGATATACTTGTTAACTTTTAAAAATAAATCTGAAAATTACTAGAAACTAATATATTAAAAGTGCTTGTGTGTATCAAGTTCATGTTAAATACACAGTGCTGTTCAGTGGAAGGTATTAAATCAGATTCTCATTAGCTAAAGCAACAGATTTATTACTTACTGTACTGCATATAAAATTCTGTAATAAGAAACTTTGTTACTTTGACATACCAGGTGTCTCACTTAACTAAGTGAGGAGTTTAGCTACACATGGTTTGGATTCAAAATATCCCAGGGCAGTTGCCTCATTCATATTTTACTCAAAATGAGTCCTTGGGGTATACTTTTTAAGTACTGTGCAAGAAAATGAGTATGTAGCAACCATTATCAAAATTAGCACCATTTTGCAAGCTCCATTCCCTGTACACCAGAGCAAAAATGTATTATCCTCTGTTGATGCCCTACAGTCATTAAAAATTGTCCAAATTCTTGTAGCTATTTTCAAAGAACCTAGATTTAATTACTTTCATAAAAAAAATAAATGAAAGGCTAAAATGCTGTAGGATTATTTCACAATGTTATCATAAATCCTCTCCATTTTATGATATTTATGCATGATGAATATTTCTACCTCATTAAAAAAGAGTATAAAAATCTCCCTAAAAAGCAAGAATAGTCACATTAACCAGTTAAAAATTAAGGCCAAAACGTACTTGGTATGTAATACATGTTATCGAATCAATATTTATTACTTTTAACCTGCTTCTTTCAGTAAAACTGATACAAAATTAGAGTTCAAGGTTAAATGCCATTTATGATACCAGATTCCAGGCTCCTTATTAAATTTATCTACTCAATTCTGCATATGAATAGAGGACACATTTCATTAATACTTATGAGTCTTTTTTATGCCATATAAAATGCTTATTTAATTTTGTTATTATTCTTTTAAAGGAAGACACAAAGAATTAGGTTTAGGAAAGAGAATAAGTAAGTTTCTTAGCCTAAGAGTTGGAAGTTAATAGCATTTTAATAATGGGAAAATCTTTTACTTTCCTAGGTTTCTAAAATAAAGAAAAAAGATCCATGGATACTAAAGAAAATACAG
This sequence comes from Propithecus coquereli, assembly GCF_000956105.1. Classification (NCBI taxonomy): domain Eukaryota; kingdom Metazoa; phylum Chordata; class Mammalia; order Primates; family Indriidae; genus Propithecus; species Propithecus coquereli. The sequence goes on from NW_012154173.1 coordinate 14,534,645, forward strand.
ATTTATACCCACTAATTATTTGTACCTTCTAGTTCCTCTTTTCATATACTGTCTCTCACATATATTTTAATTTATGTTAAATTCCATACCCTTACTCTTTGGCATCAATGTAACCAATCTCTGTGTTAACAAATGGATAATGTTATTGAAAGGAAAATAATTACACAACAGGTAGAGTTTCATATTATAAGACTAGCATAGAACTAAACAAGATGCTATATTAGGAATTAGGAAACTGAGACTTACTGAAAATTATCAAGTATATTAGTATAAAGTGAAGTTAAAACTACAAGTACTATAAGAAAGAATGGAGACTGTTTCCCTGGAAGCATTTGTTGCAGTTGTAAAAGTACACAATAATTCTCATGAATATAGATAGGAAAATTCTCAACAAAATATTAGCAGATCAAGTCTAACAATGTATAAAATAAATTGTACACCACAACCAAGTAGGATTTATCGCAGGTATGCAAGGCTGGTTCAACATTCAAAAATCAATGAGGTAATTCATCATATCGACAGGCTAAAAAAGAAAAATCACAGGATCACATCAATAGACACAGAAAAAGCATTTGACAAAATCCAAAACTGATTTGTGATAAAAACTGTAAGTCAACTAGAAATACAAGGGAACTTCCTCAACTTGATGAAGAATCTACAGCTAGCATCCTATTTAATGGTGAGAAACCTGAAGTTTTCCTACTAAGATCAGGAACAAGGTAAGGATGTCCACTTTCACCATCCTTTTCAATATCATACTGGAAGTTTTGGATAACAAATAAGAAAAGAAAATAAAAAGTACAAAGATTGGCAAGGAAAAAATAAAACTTTGTTTGCAGATGACACGATCATCAATGTTAAAAATCTGAAAAAATCAGCAGTAACAACAAAAAACTGAAACTAATGAGTAATTATAGCAAGGTTGCAGTATACAGGTTAATATTCAAAAGTCAATTGCTTTCCTATATACTAGCAATGTATAAGGGGAATTTGAAATTAAAAACACTACACCACTTACATTAGCATCCCCCCCATGAAATACTTAGGTTTGCCTCTAATAAAATATGTACAAGATCTGTATGAGGAAAACTACAAAACTCTGATGAAAGAAACAAAAAAAAGAATAGAGAAATATTCCATGTTCATGGATAGGAAGAATCAATATTGTCAAGATGTCATTCTTCCCAACTTGATCTATAGTGTCAGTGTAATACTAAACAAAATCCCAACACGTTCTTTCATGAATATTTACAAACTCATTTTAAAGTTTATGTGGAGAGGCAGAGGACCCAAAATAGCCAACACAATATTGAAGAACAAAGTTGAAGGACTGACACTACCTGACTTCAAGACTTATTATAAAGCTACGGTAATCAAGATAATATGGTATTGGAAAAAGAATAGACAAATAGATCAATGGAACAGAATAGAGAGCTCAGAAATAGACCAAAACAAATATACCAAACTGATCTTTGATCAAGGAGCAAAGGCAACACAACGGAGCAAAGATAGTCTTTTCAACAAATGGTTCTGGAACAACTGTACATCTACATGCAAAAACACGACTCTAGACACTGACCTTATACCCAGCACAAATATTAACTAAAAGTGAATCATAGACCTAAATTTAATATGCAAAACTATAAAACTCCTAGAAGATAACATAAGAGAAAACCTAGATGACCTTGGGAAAGGTGATGACTTTTTAGAAAAAACACCAAGGGCATAATCAAAGAAAGAATTGATAAGCTAGATTTTGTCAAATTTAAAACTTCTGCTCTTTGAAAGAAATGTAGAGAGAATGAGAAAAAAAGCAGTGGACTGGGAGAAAATATCTGCAAAAGACACTTCTGAAAAGGAACTGTTATCAAAAATACACAAATAACTCTTAAAACTAAACAATAAGAAAAAAAACAGGAAGGAGTTGTGGAGAAGAACAAGGAGCAAGATTTTGGCAGAGACTGACCCTTGAAGGATTTGGAGCCTGGTGGAAAGGGTAGGTGGGAGTGTTTACTTTTCCTCAGCTCACAACTATGGCAGGCTGCCATCTCCTGATTTGTTGGAGAGCCCTTCTACCCTGATAATCCAGGTGCTGCTACCATCAGGGATCTGAGAGCCTCTTGGGAGCAGAGCACCCAGCAGTGGGCCCACGTAGGATCACTTCTGCCCACCACAGACCCAAGCTGAGACAGCAGGTGCCATACTGCCTGCACCCATGTGGGTTTCTCTATACTGCCAGGAAAGTGACAGCCCCTCGGTCTCCCTGCCACTGGATCCCACATGAACATTCCCCAGCACCCACTTGGACTGTGACAACCACAAAGGAACAGGGAGACACAGGGGAGCAGCAGGGTTCCCAGGTTTCTGACTTGTAGGGTGGGCTGCTCCAAGGGGACTGAGACTAGGACTGCCATGAAGACTTTTTAGGACAGAGGAAGGTGGAATGCCCACTCTCCTGCACCAGAAAACCCTAGGCTCATGATATGAAGTCATGTGCACCCCTCCCACTGGAGACACAAGTGCAGAGAGGAGTCCACAGAGTAGGAGGGTATCTCCGCCCCAGAGTAGGAACAGCAGCAAAGCCCAGGAAGGCACATGGAGATGGGAACCTCCCCTCCCCCAACCATGCAATGCTGCAGACATAGCTGTCTCTGCTCCAAGCACAAGCTTTTGGCATGGGTGAGCTGCAGGTTTGCAAGTTCTAGGCTTGAGGGGGGTACACCCCGAGTAGCACTCCGCTCACCATGCCCGGGTTCTGCATGGAGGGTGTGGCTCATTTCCCTCCTTTCATGGACAGGCAGTGATTTTTGCAGCTGTGCCAACCCAGGAGTCTCAGCCCCTGGGTCTCTGCGTTGCTGGACCCACAGACAACATTGCCTAGCACCCACTTGCACCACAGCAGCCTTGGGATGCCAGTGGGTCCCGGGAGAATTGTGGGTCTCTCAGAGTTTGGGCATCAGTGGGGGCCACTTCCAGCTGAGAGGAGAGGGCAGCATGCCAGAAGGACCATTAGGCCAAAGGGAGCAGGGCACTAGCTTCCCAACATTCTGGGCCCTCTCTTCTTAATTTCTCCTTGCCCGTACACACACACACTGCTGCTGAGGCAGCTGCGGCTGAAAAGCTGTTTCCACTTGGCACTCGGAGGATTCCACAGGAGTGATTAAGCCAGGGCACTTGGGAGCAGCTGCCCTGCCTCTGACAGAGTGCCTATCACACCCCACCTCCTGCTGTGTGGCCTGGTTCCTAACAGGCCATGGACAAGTGCAGCTCTGCAGCCCAGGGGTTGGGGACTACAGCTACAGAGGGATTCATCCTCGAGAGGGGTTTTAACAGCGCCATCCCATCCTTATAAATGCAGCTCCTAATCGTTGAATGGGTCAATTCGTTTGAAGATTCTTTGACTATGAAGTTGGTAGTTCCCAGTTCCTGGATTGCTCTTCCCTGATTTACTGTAGGGTTGGGTCTTTCCTGTCCTTCAGATCTCAGCTTAAAAGCTACTTCTGCAGAGAAGCCCTCCTCTGGTCACCCCTTAGAGGGCCATCTGATCCTCTTTCTTTATGTATCTGTCTATTTCCATCATAGGATTTATCACATTCCTAACGATCTTTGTAGTGGATTCCTATTCATTGTCTCCCAACTTGGCTGTCAACTCCGTGGAGATAGGGACCATTTCTATTTCATCCACCAGCTCCAGGCACAATGCCTGACCCATACAGGGATAATGGGGACTCCACATATTCATTCTCCTAGCAATTAATCACTATAAAATTACCTATCACCACTGAAAAGGAGAAGACCTGCTGTCATTATACTATTCTCCAAAAAAATGCAGATTTTCCATAAAATAAATTTAATTATAGATAACCTAATCATTTAGATAGTTCATTCCTCCTTTCCTTATTACATAATATGGCACAGGAAGTACCTTGTACTTCCCTTATCACTGAAGTGAGTCTAATTGTCCATTTATTCTTTTGTGTCTCTCACTAGACTCTAAAAACTTGGTTTCATTTTCTTACCATTATATACCTAGAACTTAGTTCAGCACTTAGCTTGTTATTTCTTCAACGGAAATGAAATGTCTTCAGTCAAGACATTTGAGTTCTACTTGCTTGGCATGCCATAATTCTTCAGAATCTCGTTATTCTTTACATGCAAAAGTAACATTACCGGTGATGCTATAAATAGAGCTTTTTGAAAAGAACGCAAAGTAATAAAGTAAGGAAGATGGATTCAAATACTTACTGAATACTACCATAGCCATTTATAATGCTAGAGTCTTCCAAATACATTATTTTATTTAAGTCCCTCAGCCATGTGAGTTAGGGAAAGCTAACATTCTCACGTTTGCAGATGAGAATGGAGGCAGGACTTGAACTCAGGTTTCTTGACTTCAAAGCCAAATAGTCTCTTTACACCTTGGTGCTTCCTTCCCTCTGCACTCAGTCCTTTCTCAGACTTGCAGCCAACCAGTTTCCATTCCAGTGATGTAGAATTAATTACGTATGTCTGCACATATAGAAAGATCCAACCCCATGCAATATATCATAAAACTCTGGTTTTCTTACAACACTTAAGATGTGATAACCCTTGGATGTTGAATAATTCTCTTCCTTCCCGAGCCAACTTAAAATGAGAACTATGTTCCTATCATCACTGTTTTAAATTCATTTGGAATATCTAGCAATGTAGTACTGGGACTAGCCCTGCACTAAGAACTATTTTCAGAAGTCGAGGTTATGCTTCAAAGAAATACATAAAAATGTAGTGCCACATGTATATCACAATTTTTGTGTGTCGCAGGTACATCTACATTTATATACTAATACTACTTACATGGTCTCAATTATCTTTAATATTTAGTATGTGTTCCAATATACCAAAATGAAATCTCTCATGGTGGATATGCAATAAGTAAATATTTTATCAAGCTTATGATACTGGGGCTGCTCCTACTTGCTCAACAGACCATTTGCCAATAATGTCATATTGGAACGATGGAAAACAGTACTGCTGGAAAACAGCACTACTTATAGTTCCTCAGGCAAAGCTCTGAAAAACGTATTGGGTTATATCACGAAAATAGAGTTTTCTCTGCCTTCAGCAAAACTATGGCTACGTTATTCAAGTAAATGAAAATACATCCTGCTCTATACATACCCACAGAAGACCACACAATTTGTTCAAATAATATTATTCTTATCAAATAATACCCTGTGCCAGAAAAATTCTCCCTTGAATTTCTAACTTTGTACTTCTTATTCTCATTCATTGGGGAAAACGAAACTTTGATAAAATTCTGTTCTCTCTACCTTCATAAGTTAATATAAACGGCATCAATTTTTTTTTTTTTTTTTTTTTTACCATCTCCACAGCTACCCTTCTCTTACCTGGGTCATTCAGTAGCTTCCTAACTGGTCACTGGGTTTCTGCCCTTGCTTCAAGAATGTTCTATTCAATACAGGCCGCCTTTTATTATGTAAGTCAGATCCTGTCATTCACCTGCTAAATGGCTTGGTTAGGAAGGTAAAGCTCTTTCAAAGGCCGGCAAACCCTGTTAGTCTGGCCTCCTAGTCTGGCCTCCTCATTGTCCCCACCTCCTGCTCTGTTCCGTCACTCACTGGACTCCAGCCAAGCCGGCCAACTTGCTATCCTGACAGTATGCCAAGCCTGCTCCCACCTGAGTCCAGTGAGTCTGGGACACCCCTCCCCTGACACATGTGGGACTCCCTCCCTCAGCCCTCAGGGAGCTGTTCTTCTTCTAAGTGAGGCTTTCCTCCCTGCTATTTGCAACCTTGCACTTGCCCCTTCGTTTTCATCCTAGCTGTCTTTTACTTCCCCCTTCACATACTTTATATCATTACCTTCTAATTTATTATAAAATTAATTTGTTTATCTTCCTTATTATTTATAATATTTCTCCCCACCTGAATATAAGCCCCATGAGAGATAGTAGTCTGTTTAGTTCTCTACTGAATCCAACGATGAAAATAGTCTCGGCAAGTAAGCATTTAAGAAATTTTTGATGAATGAATGAATGAATATCATTCTGAAATCAAATCATGAATTAAATGAACATTTATTGAATCCCTATTTATTATACTAGGAATGTGAAAAATAAGAACATTTCTCAGCCCTGAAGAAGTTTACATCTTTTATCATAATATACAGCATCCTCACACGTATGAAGAAAGAAGGGGGCACACAAAAATATTAATAATAACAAACTGCTGAAGATTTCCTGGACTGATACATATATTTGAGACCTATTTATGAGAATGTGGAAATAGCAGACAATGATGATATTTAATAACTTGCAGAAACTAAAAGATATGGGCATTAAACCACGGGTATTGCTACTTCTCTGAGATAACTTAAAATAGTGCCTTTATCAGGTTTAATGATGGAAAATTGCTAAATCACAGAGATACTTTTCAATCTTTCAATTCATAAAATCACTGTCTATCAGATATATTAATATCAAAGTTATACCATATGTTACTGTTTGATGCCAAAGAAATCCTACACACATTTAATTACTTACTTGCAACCAGTGGTTCCTCTTCTGATGGTTTAAAGTAAAAGGAAACCTTTTCTAAATCAAATAGTGCAACCAATGTATCTTCCAACATGGCTTGTTCATCTGTCTACAAGGAAAGAAAAACTATGTTTAACACAATACGATATAATGGAATATAACATGACATAATGTAAGTTTAGACCAAAAATAGCTTCACTTGTGTTGTATTTACACATAGGTACAAAACAAAATTATAAACACTTCTCTAAGAATTCACTGCCCAAAATGAAATTAACAAATCCCTCAAAGTTACAAGTTTATTTATTTATTTTTTTTTGAGAGAGTTTTGCTGTGCAGTGGTGTCATCATAGCTCACAGCAACCTCAAACTTCCAGCTCAAGCGATCCTCCTGCTTCAGCCTCACAAGTGGCTGGGACCAGAGGCAAGTGCCACCACACCCGGCTAATTATTCTATTTTTTGTAGAGACAAGGTCTCACTCTTGCTCAGGCTGGTCTCAAACTCCTGGCCTCAAGCGATCCTCTTACCTCGGCCTCCCAAAGTGCTAGGATTACAGCCATGAGCCTCAGCACCTGACCTACAAGTTTCTTTTATGGTTTTATTTCACTTTTCCCCTATTGTTTAAATGGTGATATACACATTTTTTTCCAGTCTATTTTGCAGCTAGATATATTGATTTATTATTTACAAATAAATATACAAAAACCATGCTATTTGCCTCTAACCGTCCAAAATCTTATAAATTATAACTTCTGAGAAGCAAAGTTATTGTTTTAGTTAAAATCTATACTACATAATGGCCATCCTATTTTATAAGATAATTTACTAATTATTCAATTTGTTACTTATTAGAACTGTGATAAAAGTAATTTCCATGTATGTAATTATTTTTCTTCCCAAGAGCTTAGGGGCGAGAATCATGTTCACCTTACTTGTCTTTAAGGGGCCTTAGCCTGGAATCTTGTGAATATTTGATTTGCTTTAGTCATTTATCTCATTTTTACAGCATATGATTTGATAGCTGAGGCAGATAAAACCCTGTCACTGTAACAGATTCCGTCCGTGCCTTAGCGATATCATCTTTCTAGCACTAGAGTCTCGTCTTCCCATTAGCAGTTTAATGCATTCTCTATAGGGTCTTTTACTAACTTTGTTATGAAAATGTAATTAACCTTATCATACACAGCTTATCTTTTAAAGGTAACATTTGTTTTCTTAAGAATGTCAATGATCCTTTTAAACAATACGTTAACATGCTGTATAGAGCATTTTAAAAAGTTGCCGTAAGTTTGTAGCCATATTTTTGGGGCACCATTAGTAGAGGATAAAGGAGATGGTAAAGAATTTCCATTATGTGAAAAAGAATCAGCAAGTTAGCCCCAGGCTCCAAAAGGGCAGAACGGAGACAGACATGGAGAGAATAGTCACCTTTGCACCTTGGTTTGATACTTAATATAGTGCACAGAATACAGTAAGTGCTGGATAAATGTTTATTAAGCCATTATTATTAATATTTAAAATCCTTTCAGGGCCAAGCACGGTGGCTCACACCTGTAATCCTAGCACTATGGGAGGCCGAGGTGGGAGGATCGTTTGAGCTCAGGAGTTCGAAACCAGCCTGAGCAAGAGCGAGACCCTGTCTCTACTAAAAAAAAAATAGAAAGAATTAAGCTGGACAACTAAAAATATATAGAAAAAATTAGCCGGGCATGGTGGCGCATGCCTGTAGTCCCAGCTACTCGGGAGGCTGAGGCAGGAGGATCGCTTGATCCCAGGAGTTTGAGGCTGCTGTGAGCTAGGATGACGCCACGGCACGCTAGCCCGGGCAACACAGTGAGACTCTGTCTCAAAAATAAATAAATAAATAAATAAATAATCCTTTCAAAGCAGCAGAAAAATGCCATGAACCTGGAATGGAAGAAAAGAACTGAAAATTCAGCATTTTTCTGATTGCGAGGAATATACGCAGGAAGAAATGCCCAAGACAGTCCGTGGTGCAGGTCACAATGCTTCAGCGGACACAGCCAAAGCAATACCCAAGTGACCACTGGCTGTGCCTAGAGCTCAGGGACACACATAACGCCAGTGTCTGCACTCCCAGAGAGACATCCACATTCCTAGGTGGATATTGTGTTCTAGTGACAGAGGCAGAGAGACTATGTGTTTCTTTGAATTTTTTTTCCTTAGCAACCTTTGGATTTTTAAAAATCAATTCCTGAAATAAATCAAAGGAGTCACAAGACCACTTTAAAAATAACCAAACAAACAAGCTGCATTGAGATATAATTCACATACTGTAAAATTCACCTATTCAAAGTACATAGCTCAGGGGGTTTTTAGTTTGTTCACAGAGCTGTGCAGCTATCAATATAATCGAACTTTAGAACATTTTCATCACCCCAAAAAGAAACCCAGTACCCATTAGCACTCACTCCCATACTCCTCCCTCCATCCTCGGTTGTAGACAACCACTAGTCTAATTTCTGTCTCTACAATTTACCTGGTCAACATATTTCATCATAATGGAATTAGACAATAAATGGGCTTTTGTGACTGGCTTATTTCACTTAGCATAATGCTTTCTAAGGTCATCCATGTTGTAGCCTATATCAGTCCTTCATTTCTGCGGAATAACATTCCATTACACAGATACACCAAATTTTCTTTATCCTTTCAACAGTTGATGGGCATTTGGGTTGTTTCCACTTTTTAACTACTAAGAATAATCTTGCTTGAAACATTTTGTGTGAATGTTAGTTTCCATTTCTCTTGGATAATACTTAGAAGTAGAATTTCTAGGTAATATGAAAACTCTATGCTATGTTTCATATTTTAAGGAACTGCCAAACTGTTTTCCAAAATGACTATACTGTTTTAAATTCCCAGGAACAATTTACAAGAGTTACAATTTCTCCACATCCTCCCCAACACTTGTTATTATCTGTCTTTTGAATTACAGCCATCCATACCACACATGATATACTTCATTGTGGTTCTCAGTTGCATTTCCCTAAGGATTAATGATGTTGATTATCATTTCATGTGCTTTTTGTCCAATTTTGTACATTCTTTGGAGAAATATCTATTCAAATTCTTTGCCCACTTTTTAATTGCGTTATTTTTCTTTTTTACTATTGAGTTTTAAGGGTTCTTTATATATTCTGCATATAAGTCACATCAAATTATATCATTTGTAAATATTTTCTCCTATTCCTTGAGATTTCAAATAAAATTAAATTTAAAGTAAAAGTACGAGCACTTGATTAGACAATGGCAGTTTTAAAGTAAGGAGAACAGAATAGAAATGATGCCTTATTTATTCATTCACTCATCCAATAAGTACTGCCTACCATGTGTTAGGAAGTGGGCCTCCTATCATATGTAATTTATATCTGATAAGCAATGATTAATATTTATTTTGTTTTTAATCACTTTTCCAAAAATGTCTTACTTCAAATTTTTCATTAATACCACCAAATAAACTGATCACCCATGTGGAGTGAGCAGAGTCTTTTCAAAAGAATCTATTTCTGTTTCTAGGAAGTACTCTGAGAAGGACTTTAAGTTATAATTCCAGAACCGTCTATGGCTGTGCAGTGCAGCAATCAGTTTCCTGTCCTCAACATCATTGAAGAGAAACATAATTTTGTGTATAAATTCATGTATATTTGTTTAAAAATTCAACCATATTACTTAGTAGCTACATCTTCTATGCACACAGATGAAATAGGCTCTCATGATTAAAATCACAATTCTATTTAGTGAGCACCTAAAGTTTGTATATAAAAGTGAACATATTTGCTTTTAAACATCATGACAATTGTCCAAACCACAGAAGGTATATGAGAAAAAACTCTTAAGCTCACCATAGTTTTATTTTTCAAATATTTCATGTTGCTTTCTTCATATCCCTGGTGGAAAACTGATGCATAAACATGGAATAGTCTACAGTAATTAAGGCAATGTTCTTAGATTTAACAGGAAAACATGCATACGAAGGAAGGAACTAAAATTATTTAACATATGCAAATTTTAAACAGATTGCAGACAGTATGGCATGCAACTTGTCTGAGCCGTCTATTAAGCACGCTCCAGAATATCAACCTCCCTGGGAGCTTTCTTTCGTGGCAGGCTGTTTCTTCTGGACTGGGAATAAGGAACACCAGCAGAAAGACCCTTTTTCTTCTGATGACCTTTTCCAGTCAGTGCTTAGGGATACAAGAATTAGTAACAGATGGAGGCTTTCTCAGCTTTTAGCAGCCACAGAGAAGCGATAAAAATCAGGAAAGAAAAAATACATTATACATACTTACTAAAGCTTGAATGACCATGGAAATATATATTTTTTAAAGTAGCTAAATGACTGCAGATGCAGTAATAAAGGAGAGAATGAGGTGGAAATGAATAACCACTTCTTATTTGGGATCATTTTACAACGCAGGTTCCAGTTGACACAGACAGTGGGAGCCATATGATTCCTTACCAAGTTTGGTGACAGAAGTGACTGAAAGTGAAAAAGAACGCCTGCATTTGTTATCTGTTCCAGCCACCTCCTGCTGGCTTCCCAAGTTTCCATCTCATTTTCCTTGCTGTTGTCAAACATCTGGTTTAAGGCCGCCATGAGTTGCTCAGAGAAGGCACAGACGGTGGCCACGAGACTCTGGCAGAAAACCATGTCTCTCCGGAGCTGCGTCTCACTGTCTGTGATCCAAAAGAACATAAAGATGGCTTTGAAAAATGT